>NC_142888.1:58503125-58811484 GCF_051225735.1 Oryctolagus cuniculus
TGTGAACACATCAGTTTATTGCCAACGGATGTACAGCTATATATTTAAGTTAACACTTTTTCAATTTTTTATGTTTTATGTTGGTTTTAATTTTTTACGTGTAAAGAATGTGGAATTCCTTTCTGAAAAAATATTAATGGAGGGGTGAGTGTTGTGGTGCAGCTGGTTAATCCATCACTTGGGATGCTGGCATCTCACATCAGAGCACTGGTTCGAGTCCTGGCTACTCTGCTTCCCATCTTGATTCGTACTAATGCACCGGGGAAGGCAGCAGATGATGACCCAAGTACTTGTCCTTGCCACCCAAGTGGGAGATGGAAATAGATTTCATGGCTCCTGGTTTTGGCCTGGCCCAAACCTAAATGCTGTAGCCATTTGGAGAGTGAATCAGTGGATGGGAGATCTCTCTCTCTATTCCTCTCACTCTCTCCTTCTCTCTCTCTCTCCTTCCCTCCCTCCCTCCCTCTCTGTCACTTAGCCTTGTGAATAAATAAATCTTTAAAAATATTAAATGGCCAGCGCCGTGGCTCACTAGGCTAATCCTCTGCCTGTGGGCTGGTACCCCAGGTTCTTGACCCGGTTGGGGCGCTGGATTCTGTCCCAGTTGCCCCTCTTCCAGTCTAGCTCTCTGCTGTGGCTCGGGAAGGCAGTGGAGGATGGCCCAAGTGCTTGGGCCCTGCACCCCATGGGAGACCAGGAAGAAGCACCTGGCTCCTGGCTTCTGATCGGCTGCTCCAGCCGTAGTGGCCATTTGGGGGGTGGACCAACGGAAGGAAGACCTTTCTCTCTGCCTCTCTCTCTCACTAACTCTGCCTGTCCAAAAAAAAAAAATAAATATTATTAAATGGAAATAGATAATTAAGTTATATTTTATATATTCTGGTTAATTTTCTTTGGTAGAAATGCTGATTGCTGAGTGGTTGAAATTTTCATGCAAAGGGGTCAGCATTTGCGTGATTGATATGCTCATATCCATATTGATTTACTTGGATTTAAGTACCAGCTCTGCTCTCAAACCAGCTTCTTGCTAATACACACCCTTAGAGGCAGCAGGTGATAGCCCACGTATTTCGCTCCTTATCACACATGTGGGAGATCTGGATTGTGTTTCTGCCTTCTTTCTTCTTCTTGGCCCAGCCGCAGCCGTTGTGGGCATTTGGGGAGTGAATCAGCGGATGGGAGCAGTCTCTGTGTCTCTTTCTCTCTGTTTGTGTGTCTCCCAAATAAATAGATGTTTAAGAATGTCTTGTAATATGTGGAAAGAGTAAGAAGTGAGATGTTACATTTTACTTGAAAAAAAAACTCGCTTCCCAAGATATTCCTGGAACAACTCCTTTGTGGTTGATGAGAAGAGTAATACTTACATGAGATAAAAAAACAGCAAAGATACTAACAATCTACTAATTTCCCTGCACAAGATACTTAATGGTGGGCAGAATTCAAAAAAAAGTAGAATTGGTTTGCATTGAATATATATACTGTATATTTTTTCTGCTTACAATTTATTCCTGTAACAAATCAAATTTTGTATACAGTACATCTGCCATTGCTTCCACGTAACACTTTTGCCTTGCATGACAAATTTTACTGGGGAATTGAAAAATGTATGGGATCGCTTTTCATTTTCAAAGCCATATACTTATTTTTGTTATTTACATCATTTGCTTTTTACTAAAACTATGTAGAAAAGACCAAATTGGCACCCCAAATAAGCACAGCTGTATATGATTGCTTCAGTCAACGTTCATTAGGAAAAGAGCAAGTACTCGTGATATTTCAAAGAGAACGAATTAGTTTTCAAGGTGCTATAAAGACTGGAAGAGCAAAGGAGGTGTGATGGAATGGGGAGGATGTAAGAAAATCAAAAAGGAAGAAAAGATACCAGCATAGGTAAACAGATGCTGAGAATCTGGGGCTGGAGTACCTGAGCCTGCACTTGCTCTTGCCGTTGGTTCTCATCCACTGAGAAGGTACTGCCTTTACCAGTGCTTGAAGCATTGAAATAACATGAGGTCTCTACTCAGGCTGCTGGAGCACAGCATCTATTCACCCTTGCTGCTGCTAAAGCACATGCCGACACATATCAGCTGCCGCACTTGGAAAGCCAGAAGCAAATCATGAAGTTTCCATCTTTTTCTTGCTTTTGAATCTCTTGCTATTGTTTCCTGTTGGCAGAAGGTAACAGGAAGCTACTTATCAAGTGAGTATAGGGAAAATATTGCAGCAATCCAGCCACAAGGATACAGAACAGGGTCTAGAAAAACAGATGTGATGCTGAGCATCACCAACCAATAATCAGCAAATACACTATTGAATTAATAGGGGATCTCTTAGTATTTTAGTGTTTACAGAATCGATAGTAGCTCAATACAGTATATCTTATTTGTTCTAAATGTGAGATGATTTAATGTGTACATTTGATATATGTTGTATTGTCATGGACTGAATGTGTTCTCCTAAAATTCATATGTTGAGATCCTAACCCCCAATATGATGATAGTAAAGAGTAAACAAGAGGCCTCTGAGAGATGATTAGGTTATGAATGTGGCGCTCGAATGAGTGGATTAGAGTTTTTATAAATAAATTAGATTTCAGAAAGCTCTCCTAGCTTGTTACAGCTAGGTGACGATACAGAGAGAAGCTGATACTCTGCAGCCCAGGGAGGCACTCCCCTAACACTGAATCGAATGACAACCTTATTTTAAACTTCTAAGCTCCTCCAAAAGCTTGAGAAATAAATCTCTGCCATCTCTAAGCTACCCAGTCCATCGTATTGTTTATAGCAGCCCAAATGGACTAAGACAGATATCTTACAAGTACAATGGTATTTCTAGGGGGAGTTGGGATTGTTTTTAACAAATGCAGGAGGACTTCAAAAACTTCACAGAAAAAAAGACATTTATTTTGGTGCCATACATTTTTTAAATCAATGCATAGTTTTAACGTAATAGACATTTTCTGCAAACTTTTTGAAGGCGCCTTATACAAAAGAAGCAAAATTAGAGAAATATAAACTAGCCTCAGTGGAATTATTACAATTGGTTGCCTATAACATGGGCATAATGTCAAATCGTATATGTATGCCTTCTGTCCTATTTTGTAAGTTTACTAGTACATCATTTTACATAAATTATTTTATTTCTATCTGACCTTTAAGTTGGACAGAGATGTTTTACTTTACTTTTACCATTTTGTAGGTAAGGAAACCGAATTTCAGAAACATTAACTTTCTTGCTCAAGGTTACTGAGTTTGTTACTATGAAGCTGGGACATCCTCAGTTTTCCTAACTCCATACCCAGCATTCATTGCTCCAATGTACACCAGGCAAAGAGGCTGGTAGCTTCTTTAGGAACACATTTCTGTATTTCAGTCTGTGTCAAATTATTCATTCAGAATAATTCCAAACTTTTTCCAGTGTTGGAATACTTAGTAGGTGTTGCTTGAAAGTCTGTGATTTTAGCATTAAAAAATCTGTTGCAAGAGCTAGATTTAACCTTTTGACTGGCTGGAACATGGCACTTCAGAACGATGTATTAAATTACATGGTGGGTGAAACTAAATTGATTATTATGATGCTAATCCCCAGAGAACTAATCTCTGGTTTTTGTTTTCGTTTTTTTAAGTATAAAATAAATGATGAACCAAGATAAAATTGCTCCAGTAAAGTTACTAAGATTACTTCTCTAGGTAGAATAAATTGAAGATATTGCAAAACATAAATATTGAAAACTCACCAGGCTCAATACAGCTCTCAAGAAAGCAATTGCCACTGATTTCATTTTGTCCTTTGAGGTCTAACCAACTGAATAACTCCACAGATTAACGATGGGAAATCGACACTGATATCACACCAACTTCTTATTTTGTCATACTAGTGTGAGTAAATCCTTCACGTTTTCAAGTAAAAGACCATGTTGTTTTCTCATTTTAAAGGTCTAGTTGTGAATTTAAGCATCACCAGGCTAGATTGATACAATAAAGAAGGACAAAACTGAATATCAATGAAAACAGAAAAAAATACTTTTTAAACTTTCAAACATTCTTGGTAGTGAGACATTGGTTTATAAAATGTTATTATAAGTGACTTGTCTAGCTCAAGGACATTTAATGTAAGACCTCTAGGCTTCATTTCTACTAGTTTTGAATTTAACTTCCCTTTAGTTTTCTGGAATACCTTCCATCTTTGCTGAAATACTGAATGCTGTTCTCCTCCTCACACTCCAATGATTCATTGCTGAAGTATGCCAATTCTTTACCTGTGCATCTATTCCTCATGCATCGCTTCTGCATTTCCATATCCAATGAGTTCCTTCCTGTCCTTAGTAAAGTTATGCCAGGCTTATGGAGGCATGTGCTCCACCTGAGTACTGGCTACCAGTCTCCTTACTTGCTCAGAGGTAGAATTGATAGGATAATCTTCAAACACTATTTTCATCATTTCAGTAGTCTGCTCAAGAATTTAAAATTATTACAAAGACCTGAGCCCTGACTTGAATATCTATCCCCTGCTTATCCCTTCTTCCTCTTTCCTTCAACACTCTCATGTGCTAATCTCATGAAATTCAATTTTTGTTGTTGCTATTACTTTTTTTTACTTGTACTTCCGTACACATAGTTTACTCATTTCCCTGGGATGATCTCCTTATTGAATACCGCCATACTATACCAGTCACTATTATGTTTTTATTTATATTTGCAGTCAAATTCAAAACATCCTTTTTCATTTTAGGTTTTTCTGATTCATTTAAAGTATTCATTTATTGTAATTATTTTATCATTTGTATACTATGGATATAAAATTACTTCACACTTGCTGATCTTTTTGTCAGAGTAAAGTAAACTGAAACATGTCTTTCATCCCCATATGGAATTTAAACTGCCTTGAAGAATTAAATTAAAAACCTATTCCATGTTATTATTTCTACATGTAAATATCTGTACATAAATCTTTGCTCATTAAAAATGAGCTTGTTACCTTATTGACATCTCTACCTGTGTGTTGGAGCTAAACACTTTATAATGCATTATTACTTTTTAATCTCATAGTAAAGTTTTAAACAATCACTTTATTGTTTGCAGCATATATATTAGCAAATTAATAATACTTATATAACAAATTTACGAAAATATCCTATCAGGGGGATACAAAGCAGTGCCTTATAAATAGAAAATGGATTTGAGAAAGATTCAGTTGTGGTATTGGTATGGTATGCTATGCTTTTTGATATATTATTCAGCTTAAAACTTCAAAAATTCTGTCACTGAGTCATAGGGAAATCATATAAGGAAATTAAGGCCAATAGATGTGAAAAGACTTGTCAAAGGACACAAATGCTAGTCATTGACAGAACTGAAAAATCAACTGCTCTTAAACTGCAAACTTCTTATGCATTCCATCAAAATATATCTTATTTCAACAGAAGTACTTATTTCACAGAAAAGCAAAATAAACTTTATAGGCATTTAATTTTAAGGAATATTTTATATCAAATATATTCATCATTCAACTACTAGCTGAATACCTATATCATTCAAATATATTATAAAATACCATAGAGAATAAAGTAATGAAAAATATTATTAGTACAAAGCATTTGCAAAACTCTTTGTATGTTACCCATTTGATCTTTACAATATTTCTGCTATATATGTAGATAAAATTACCACCATTTTAATAGGCATAAAACTGGACCTCATAGACCATACATGACTATCCAAGATCATTTGGCTAATAAGTAATATAACTAAGTATAGCTTTTAGTTCCTAAAGAATATAGGAGATATATAAGATAATAGGAAATATGTAAAAAGCATAGTGAAATAATCATATAGATGTACAAATATCCAAAATTAATACTAATACAGCAGGGTTTCAAAAAGTTCATGGAAAATGTGCTTTATTTGTTAATTTTATTTTTCCATGGGCTTTTCCCATGAACTTTGTAAAGTCCTTTCATATTTATTTTTATTACATATTGGGAAGGTTACATTTTAATGTTCCAAGTGATGCTTCATATGAATAATTTAAAAATGAATCAATATTCTATGGTACAATAAAGGTTGTTTCTCAGTAATCATGAAGTATTAGTCTCTTTGAAAATCTAGCATATCCTAAGTTTGCATTTATAAGTACACAAATGACAAGCTATAGGATTCAATTCTGGAAAATCTTGAACCCAAGAAATTGGAACAGAACCAAATAAAATGATATTATATATGATACTAAGCAGGCATTAGAGAAAGACTACTTGTGTGTATCTGTGTTCAGATGATCAAATATCAGTAATGAAATATGTCAACTTTTATGGTTAGTGTTACAGAATCACAAGACTATTCTGTTTGTTTCCCACATATTATGTATAAGCACCTTAAAATTGAACATTTCAGAATAAATTTTTTTCTGTTAGACAGCAGTTAGTTCAATGACATGGGGCTCCCTCTATCAACACCTGTCATTTCTATACATAAAGGACACCTTAACCAAATTAGAACACGGACTCTGTCAAATGGTCCATGCTTATTAGAGGCATCAAAATTTGATGAAATAAATGTGTGCAATTAATTTTAACAATAAGTATTTTCTAAAATTAGATCTATGTGGAAAGCTGTGTTCATGTGGTAATGGCTGCATTATAATGAGGGAAATAGTTTTTAACCCTTCTTTTCTTTTTGTAAATTTTCATTATTATTTTATTACTTTATGATTATTAAATTAGTTTGAAAGGTAGAGAAATCTCCCATCTACTAGTTCACTACCTCAATTGCCCAATGGCTAGGACTGGTCTAAGCCAAGACAGGAGCCAGGAACTAAATTCAGATCCCTCACCTCGGTGGCAGGAACCCAGGTACTGGGGTCTTTGCTTCCTGCCTCCCAGGATTTGCCTCAGCAGGAAGCTGGAATCAGAAGTAGATCTGGGGCTCAAACAGACACTTTTATGAGACACAGGTGTCCCAAATAATGTCTTAACCTCTACAGCAAATGCCTTCCCCTTAAGCCTCTCCTTCTCTTATCATATCTGTTATAATTTTAAAGAGAGTTAAGTAGATTACTTCCTTAATCCAAGATTTTTCAGCACCTTCCTATCCTAGTGTGCGGTGCAATGATTGAAAGCTCTATTTCTATAGACACACTTTCTGGATTAAAATCTGTCATTAGTATGTTATACCATGCTATATAACATATATTCAGCTGAAAACTTTACTTTTTAAATCCAAGCACACTATACATAAATGGAAGTATTTATTTCAGAGAGAAACAAAAAATATTCATATGGTTGAGTAACTTTGGATGAGTTGCTTACGTACACTATGTCTCAGTTTCCTCTTCCGAAAAATATGGATTGCTACGGAGATTAAAGAGCCATGCCACATACAACAGATGACACAACTCTAATACACAAGATCTATGTTTTATTGCTATTATTTTTAACTTATTGATATTCTGGGATAACATTTGGTAGAGAATGTTTCCTAAACTTACTTGAACATAGAACATAAAAACACATATTAATCTCTCCCAGCTTTTTTTCATTGCTTTAATATATGTGATATTGTTAAGTATTTATGATTATTTTCATGTCTTCTCTATGGCCATACTGCAAGGTTCCTAAGGACAAAGAGCTTGTCCTGTTGATATTTTTGTCCTCATATCTTAGCAAAGTTCTTGGCATATAATAATCCAGATTAGGCCACCTACAAGTCCCACTTCTAGATTCTCATCTCTGCAGAATCTGGCTGGTCTCCTGAATTAAATACCTGAAATTCCAATTCTCTGCTATGTGTTTCAATATGAATAACTGTTTCCTTTATAAAATACCTGAAAACTTATCCCAGTATACATTAACTATTACTAGAGTAGAAGGAGAACTTTCAGCTTTCCGCTTCTCTTTATTCAAATACATCCTTCTCACTGCCATCAAACTGCTCCTCCAAATGTTCATTACAACCTGGTTTATATGGAGTGAACAAACAGAATAAAGTTCTAAGGTTCAAATCCTAAAGTAATGTTAAAGAAGGGGGAAAGTTGATTATTCTGTTTTGTTCAGTATTCATTGTATACATGTATTGAAATATCACACTGCAGCCCACAAATAGTTACAATTATGTTTAATAATGTGAAATATATAATTATATATTCTTGCTAAAATATTTTATAGCTCACTGCTTCTTATAAATAAAATACCAACTATTTATCATGGCATGTCCTAGCCATGTTTTCCAGCTTTATCTCCTGCCTTGTCATCTCTAGGAGTTTCCAGTTTAGCCATATTAGTCATGTAAAATTTTATGCTCATATTTCTGTAGTAAGTGTCTGCCTTATGTAAGGACAGTCTATTTGGAAATATTTGAAAAACTGTAATTTAACTTGGGATATAAAATCAGTAATTCTCTTCACTAAACACCCTGTCACATGTTTATGATTCACAAGGATTTGTATAATGATATGTTTAAAAGATAAATTAATGGAAGAAAGGATAATGACAATAGTCACAAAGTTTGCAGAAGAAAATAAATACATCCATTTTTAGGAAGACCCAGACCAACAAATTCTAGTATCTGTTATATTTATTTGTATCTTCACACATTTATCATGTTCAAGGTGTGATTTAGAAAAAAATAAAGCAAAACTAAATTCCTTCAGGTAGAAATATTAGTATTTTGTCACTTGCACTTCACACTAACCTGTTATCATTTATAAAACACTATAGGGTCTCTCCCTGAAAACATTATTGATCCCTCATTAGAGCATGCCAAAACGTGATTCATGATGTGAGTCACAGATGTCCCAAAATAGCAGAGTCTAACCTCTACTACCATCTCCAATTTATCAGGTGTCAAGATAGAAAGTCGTTGGCAGAGCAAAGTTGTCAGGATAACAAAGTTCCAAAAGAATGTCTTAATAATAAAAATAGTTTGTTATTTTGGTGTGTATATATGTGTATGTACCACTGGATTTCATATAGAAGACAAAGTTAAATAAAAAAAAAACGTTTTATAAACTTCACATTCTGTTCTGGTCTGTGACAAAGATGAATATAAAATATCACTTTAAATTTCATAAAGTCTTGAACATTATAAAAATAACTTGGACCAAAGAGAAACTTAGAGTCCTGTTTTTCTCTCTAGTTGTGGTAAAAAATCATTTCAGTACTTACTAAGTACTGATTATATGCACTGCATTATAGCAAAAACAATTATTAATAAGATGATTTCCTGCCAGCAATAAACATGTAATCTAGTGCAAAAGACAATTATGGACACCCAAAGATGTAGACATGGTAGAATATGGTTAAGAAATACATTTAAGTCCTAAAAATACAGCTTTGAAACCAGCATCTTCTTTCTTTGGAGTTGATCAATGTTTTACAGACAAATAGATACAGATAGAAAAAAGATGAAAGAGGGAGGGAGAGTGTGGTGGTTCAGAATATGGACTCTTTAGTCAGATGGTTCCATCAATCCTTAAGCATGTATTATGGGCTGAATTGTGTACCACCATCACCATACCACCACAAATATGGTGAAGTACCTGAAAAATGTGATCTTATTTGGAAATAGTGTATTTACAGAAATTTTCAAGTTCAAATAAGTTTATTAGGGTGGGTCTTAATCCAATATGATGGACATTCTTATTAAAGTGGAAATTTGGGCACAGAGACAGACACATAAGGAAAATAATGTGAAGATACGAATGGAGAAGGCTTTGTGACTGGAGTGATATATCTACAAGTCAAGGAATGTCAAGGATTATTGGAAAACATCAGAAGCTCAAATAAGCGAGGATGGGTTCTCCTCTAGGGCCATCAGAAAGAGTAAAGCCCTGACAAGACTTTAATTTCAGCCTTCTAACATCTAGAACTGTGGCACAATCAATTTTTGTTTTTCTGAGGCTCCTAGATGTTGGTGCTTTATTATGGCAGCTGAGGAAGCTAATACAAAATGATACCAGTTTCTCCTTTGTAAAATGATTGTAATGACAGCAACTTTGAGAGAAGTAAATTAGATTTTACATTCAGATACTCAAAAAATGTCATCAAGTGCTAGAAGCATGAGATAAACCAAATTGAAATCTCCATAGATGATTAATTTGTGGACATTGGGTTTAAGGTAAAACAGTTTTCCCACTAAGTAATTGCTGTGCTAGGTATTTGATCTTCATTTAAAATAGAGCAAAAATCAAAGGAACAAATAGAAAACCAAAAATCCCAAGAAAACTACCAAAGCTAACTAATCTATGTGCATTTGAAAAATGACATAAATCTCCCTACTTACTTCTAAGTCATCCATAATAGTATTCTTGGGCTACTGCATGAAATATCACAATTCATATTACAATAAACTAAAAGTTTTCAGCCTTTTTACTTCTTCTTTTCCTACATATTTTAGCTAAATTTGCTTTTTGGACATCACAGAATCAACATTTTCAAAATATTTGACTTACTATAAGGATAGCAAGTAATATTTTAGAGGAAAAAAGTTGGTATTTTAGATGAATTAAATTAACTATCTTAATCTACCTTTGTTGAATATATGAGAAATAATGAGCATTAGCCAACAGAACTTAAAATAGTTATATAGTAATATAAACTTATTTGGATATACCTTAGAGAAAGAAAATTTATGAGAATTCACATATTTTATTTTATTTTTAGTGGATTGTTTGAATATACATTTTGTATTACTGTATGTGGTTCTGACTACTAGATTTTCATTAATCAGTTTGGTTTTTGTCATGACACAAATATTCATTGACTTTCCCAATCTTTCCTGATTTTGATATGTTTATATGATTGAACTTTGGACAATAGAATGTGAGAATTCATGTGTGCCAATACCAGATCTTTCCCAGAAAAATCTTCCAATACTTGACCCTCCAGATCCTTTTCTCCTTTGGCTGGATGGAATGGAAATGATTTTACTGGCTCTGTGATCAACAGAGTGGAGCTACAAGAGTGAAGAGGCCTGGGTAATTGAATAATTTGGTAAAGGCAGATTCACCAGGAACACTCAGTCTGAACTTTTATGTGAGTCAGAAGTAAGTTTTTCTTAGGAAATGAATACTTAGGAGTAGTTACTAATTATACCAGAAAATATACCCTATTTAAGACACTATGTCATATTCTCTTTGTATGTACCAACAGATAATCAATTCCTGGGATTGATTTAGCCATGTGTCCTCTCTGGGTAGCTTGAATTGCATTTCTCTTTAGTTATTTCTTGCAAATAAGAAAATGTGTACTAAAATAGTGCTTGGGTAGTGGATTATACAACCAGGAAATACTAAATTTAGATAGTGTATATCTGTAACCAATATGAATACTAGATATTAGACAAAATGTGTGTAGTGTCCTTTATTGACTAAGATGGTAAACAAATGGCCTCATCTTATGCAAACTTAACTTTGAGATTAAGATACCTCACTATTGTGGTAACTTTCATGTTCTTCTTGTTCCTAATATTGTGATCATATTACTGACAACTTATTTTTATTGTTTTTTTTTTTTCATAGTTGGAACAGTGTCTTTCAAGTTAACTCAGTAAATAGAAAGAATTCTTCTAAGGATACAGTGGGACTGTTAGGAGTCTCGGAAAAGGAACGGTTATGTTGCAAGGTATTAGGTAATTGTGAGTCTGTTCAGTAGCTTCTTTATCTTAGTGTTAAAATTTCTTCCCTGCGTATTCACAAACACTACTTAAATGACCCATTGCAAGCTTGGACTCCAGTTCTTATCCTTTGCCTCCAAATCAAAGCCTTTCTTACTTCTACTTCCTCAGAATAATTGTCAACTAACTGTTTGGATTTCCAACACACACATTTGATCAATCCATCTAATCTGTTTTACTAAATTAATACAAAATTTCTCAGCCCTTGAGACAGGTGCTCCCCCTCTCATGTAGTTACGTAGATGGCAGAAAACTGGAGCAGACGTTGCTTCCTGTGTCAGGAATTTGTTGTGGTAAATCCTTTTCATGGGATCTTTTGGCACAGGCATGTTTGGAAAGCAATGAGATCTGCTCATGCCAAATCCCACCCTACAGTGGGAAGTAGCAAGGTAATATGAAAGCTACTTAAAAAATAATGAGAAAACATGTGCATACACAAACAATACTGAAATTAAAATTGCGTTTGATAAGTATTATCACTCATTACGATACAATAGAATCACTACATGTTTTTTAGAAGTTTCAGAATGCTGTATATAGATATCTATATATTATCTATAATCTATCCATCCATCACTATCAATATATATTCATTATCTATATAATTTCTCTGACTCCGTTTTTATTTACCATTCTGCTATCTATCATCTATATCTATCTATCTATCTATCTACCTACCTATCTCTCTCTCTCTGTCTCTATCTATCTATCTATCTATCTATTTATCTATCTCATCTATCATCTTTCAAGACTGTATAATTCTGGGCTGGCATTGTGGTACAGTGGATTAAGTCTCAGCCTACAATGTCGGCATCCCATATGAGTGCCAGTTTGAGTTCCAGCCGCTCGATTTCCAATCCAGCTTCCTGCTAATGTGCTTGGGAAAGCAGCAGCAAATGGCCCAAGTACATCCACGAGGGAGTCCTGGAATGCAGTTCCAGGCTCCTGGCTTCAGCCTGGCCCAGCTCAGAAGTTGCTGCCATTTGGGGAGTAAACTAGCACATGGAAAATATTTCTCTGTCACTCTACCTCTCAAATAAATACATAAATATTAAAAAGGCCTGTACCTTTCATATGTTGTTACTGCATTTATTGTGTGAAACATTCACAATCATCTGACCTATTGCCATACTTATGGAGAATCAAGGATTCTTCTTAAAGCATAATTGCAGTTGCAGAGAAAATTTACTAAATTATAATTTTATTCAAGATGTTCTTTTTTGTGTTCAAATTCTGTTTGATATTCTAAAAAAATGTTGTGGAAAGGGATTAAAATGTATTTCACTTGTTGTTACATCTTTAAAAAGCCCCTTGATGTTGTCCTATATGGCCATTTAATAAAGCCTTTGGGACCTGAAAAGTAAATCACATATAAAATTTAATATTCACTTTGAAATGAAATTCCTTCTAGCAAATATTAGAAGATGATAATTTACCATGTTGACTATTTAAATAAGCAAAATATGTTCAAATTATATTGTTTTAGTTCACTAAAAGAGAAGAACCCACTGGAATGGCTTTACAGTTATTAAATTCAGTGTGCTGTAGTAGGTACTTATCTACTCTTTTTTTTTTTGACAGGCAGAGTGGACAGTGAGAGAGAGAGACAGAGAGAAAGGTCTTCCCTTGCCATTGGTTCACCCTCCAATGGCCGCCGCAGCCAGCACGCTGCGGCCGGCGCACTGTGCTGATCCGATGGCAGGAGCCAGGCACTTCTCCTGGTCTCCCATGGGGTGCAGAGCCCAAGGACTTGGGCCATCCTCCACTGTACTCCCGGGCCACAGCAGAGAGCTGGCCTGGAAGAGGGGCAACTGGGACAGAATATCTACTCTTATAAATGGTGTTTTTCTGGTGGTTGGAGAAGTTAAAAGAAACTTCTCTTGTTTTTTGTGGAACTAAGTAATTAAAATATTTTTTCAAAATTATTTCATAAATTATATTGCATTTGTCTGAATCACTTGAATAATATGAAATAACGGCTTCAAGGACTGAGAAACAATAAATACTACCCTATTAAATATTTGCGTTCTAGGTAATTGTAAGTTTATGTTTCTAAAATTTCCTATTTTACTCATAGTTTTAAACAATGTATGCTGACAACCACCCAATTGTTGGTCATTATTACCTAATTATGTAATTTCTCAGTCCTGAATTAACTCAGCTTGGTGTAGAGTTGCATTAAGTTATTTTCCAACGTCTCCCTCTGGTACTGCCAAATACTTTCTTTAGAAATTGCTTACACTGTTGAGAGATGCATGCTGTTGGCATGTTTTTCTCACAGGGGCACTCTACAGAGTTCCTTCCAGCACAATGATGGGGCTCTCACCAGACGGATCCTCCAAACATTACTCACAAGAATGTGTGAGCCAACAATGTAAAGGGACTAGTTCCCTAGACAAAATAAAATTATAATTATATATTTATAGCATGAAAAAACGCTGCTATAGTTCAAAGGATAATTACCCATTTTACAATGCAATCAAGCTATTCTTTTCCTACCCGCCACATCTCGCTGATCACACTTTCTATACTTTTTTTCATTTCCACTACTCTCCATCAACACCCTCCCTATTTTGATCTTTCTTCCCAAAAATACCTTATTCTTTCATAAATTCTCAGAGCACTACATATTGACATCCAGAAAGGTTCTGGTATATTACATTTGTCACATTATTGCATTGCTTAAAAGCAGACAAACTTTGCATCAGTGCCTTGGAAATGAAGATAGGGTCAATGAAGAAGTCATAAATTTGACAGGGATCCGAAGTTAAGGAGGAACCGGAGGACTCTCCTGAATTCTGCAGGACAAGTAAGCTTCCCGGATTGCTCCTAGACAGCAGCCCTACTGATGATATCACATGTGTTTTATAAGCTTACCAGATCAAGTAGAAGTTTTAATGTTATTCGCTGCAATTCTCTATTACTGTTCTGCAAATATTTTGCATGTGGTACATGATATTATGGTCTGAGAGTAACAATGTAGGTAATATATATCTGAGTTCAGTGGTTGGATGTAGTAGATAACTGAGGGAGGATTTCAGCATTGATCCAGGAATATAGAGAACATCTGATAATTCTACCAAGTAAGTGCCTTTAAGGAGCCTCAATTTTCTCATCTGTATAATTCGGGTAGTAGACTTCATTGTACCTACTTATTTTTAGAGTAGATTCTTTGACAGGTCATGTATGAATTGATTTCCAGGAATAATTTTACTTTGAGATGTCTACATTAGGGATCTTCAAAAGTTCATGGAATTGCATATTAAGAAAAAATTATGTGTCGATTCCAAAAAAATTTTGGCACCAAAATAAAACTTAACTTTTATATTTAATTTTCCATGAACTTTTGACACCCTTGTATGTTATAATTTGAATGCCTTTCTTTAAAATGTGATTGAAAGTTATGTTAGAAATTCAAAGTTACAAAAACATATGATACCAAAAGGTAACTCTACTTTCTTTTCCTCTCAATTACTAATTCCACTCCCCAAAGTTTCTCAAAATTAAATAATATATATAGATGTATAGACTGTACTTCAAATGCAAAAAAAAATCACTGATATAGCATATTGTACTTTCCAAAAACTGTCACAAAGATTAGGTCAGATATTTAATACTTCCTCCTTTTCTAGAATCATTCTATTACTCTTAATAGATAGGTAAATTATATTTATTCTCCATTTTAACATAGGCAGAGGTGTTTCTGCCTCAAAATATAGAATGTGGTGGGTCACATGGCATGACTGCCAAGACTATTATAAAATGCACTATAGCTTCTGCCTAACTCTCTCTTGGCATGATCATCCCGTGATCCACTTACTATATGGTGAGCAG
The DNA here is from genome assembly GCF_051225735.1 of Oryctolagus cuniculus. Lineage (NCBI taxonomy): Eukaryota > Metazoa > Chordata > Mammalia > Lagomorpha > Leporidae > Oryctolagus > Oryctolagus cuniculus. The sequence continues at coordinate 58,518,626 of NC_142888.1, forward strand.
CCTAATTCACATAGAATGGACACGTGTAGGTGTAGATCTCAATGAGCAATCCACATAAACTACGAAGAGATCTTTAAAAAGTTCATGTAAAATATATATTATGAAAAATTCATATATTTAATTTTTTGCACCAAAATAAACTTTTCTTCTCATTTCATTTATCCACTAACTTTTGAAGTACCCTTATATTAACACATGAAGGGATAAGACTTCAGATATTTCCACCCTCATCTCCATCCTCCAAATCATTCCACCATTTGCTGAAGAGACCAAAGAAAAGCTCATCATAGTCAAGTACTGCACACATTGCAAATGTTTGAGCCTAACAAATACCATTGCTCTTTTAGCCACTAAGATTTTAAGCTATTTGTTACACAGCCGGTGTAACTTGAACAACCACAAATTTTAAGATGATGCCCCAAAGTGTCTCTTCATAGAATAAAACCAGTCTTATTGTATCAGGGGTGTTTGAAATCTTAATTACCTCTTTAAATGCTGTAACACCAAATACAGCCATACTATGAGTTAGGGTTTAAGCATGAATTTGAGGGGAAAACAACTCAGTCTACAACCATATATGCATACATAAACACATATAAGAGTAATTCAAAATGTTGATGGGATAAAGGGGTTAAAGATGATTTTTGGGGCCGATATTGTGGAGTAGCAGCTTAAGCCACCACCTGCACCACCAGCATGTGTCATGGCTGTTCCATTTCAAATTCAGGTCTCTGTTAATGCACCTGAGGTTTGGGCTCCTACCATCCACATGGGAGACTCAGATGAGTTCCTGGCTACTGATTTCAGGGCCCAGCCTGGCCTTTGTGGCCATTTGGGTAGTGAACCAGTGAATGAAAGGTCTCTCTCTCTTTCTCATTCTGTGTGTGTGTGTGTGTATGTGTCTATCCCTCTTGCTCTGTAACTCTGCCTTTCAAATAAATAAATAAATAAGTTTTTTTTAAAAGATAATTTTTTTTTGTTTTTTTTTTTTGTTTTGTTTTTTTTTTTTTTTTTTGACAGGCAGAGTGGACAGTGAGAGAGAGAGACAGAGAGAAAGGTCTTCCTTTGCCGTTGGTTCACCCTCCAATGGCCGCCGCGGCCTGCGCGCTGCGGCCGGCGCACCGCGCTGATCCGATGGCAGGAGCCAGGAGCCAGGTGCTTTTCCTGGTCTCCCATGGGGTGCAGGGCCCAAGCACCTGGGCCATCCTCCACTGCACTCCCTGGCCACAGCAGAGGGCTGGCCTGGAAGAGGGGCAACCGGGACAGAATCCGGCGCCCCGACCGGGACTAGAACCCGGTGTGCCGGCGCCGCTAGGCGGAGGATTAGCCTAGTGAGCCGCGGCGCCGGCCTAAAAGATAATTTTAAGGGCCAACGCTGTGGGTAGCAGGTTAAGTTGCTATCTGCAGCACTGGCATCCCATATGAGTGCTGGTTCAAATTCCAGCTGCTCCACTTATGATCCGACTCCCTGCTAATGTGCCTGGGAAAGCAGCAGAAGATGGTACAAGTGCTTGGGCCCCTGCATTCACATGGGAGACCAGAATGAAGCTACTGGATTTCAGCTTCTGCCTGACCTAGCCCTGGTTCTTGTAGGAGTGAACCAGCAGATGAAAGATCCTCTCTGTTTCTGCCTTTCTCTCTGTAATTCTGACTTTCACATAAACAAACAAATCTTTTTTAAAAGATAATTTTAATACTGGTGCAAAAATTTTTTGAAATTTATGCATAGTTTTTGAATAATGTACATTTTCCTGAGCTTTTTAAAGAACTTCCAAATGCATGGATTTCAAATATTTTATCAAAGTAAACTTACCTTTTAATCCCTTTCTCCATGAATGCTTTAAAGTATCCTTGAATATATGTCAAATACATAAGTAAAAATTTATCTGACTGTATAGTTAAGATACATACTTTTCATTTTGTGTCACTTAATTCATAATAAATTGAAAACGTGCTATGAACTTATTTTTAAATGTTATCTTTGTGTATTTTTTGTTTGTATGAAACTAACATTTTATTAAATTGTTCCCCCCCTCAATCTTGGAGTCTACTGCTTTTTTCAAGAAATCACACCTGAGCCGGCGCCGTGGCTCAATAGGCTAATCCTCCGCCTTGCGGCGCCGGCACACCGGGTTCTAGTCCCGGTTGGGGCGCCGGATTCTGTCCCGGTTGCCCCTCTTCCAGGCCAGCTCTCTGCTATGGCCAGGGAGTGCAGTGGAGGATGGCCCAGGTGCTTGGGCCCTGCACCCCATGGGAGACCAGGAAAAGCACCTGGCTCCTGGCTCCTGCCAGGATCAGCGCGGTGCGCCGGCTGCAGCGGCGGCCATTGGAGGGTGAACCAACGGCAAAAGGAAGACCTTTCTCTCTCACTGTCCACTCTGCCTGTCAAAAAAAAAAAAAAAAAAAAAAAAATCACACCTAATTAACATCACGTCAAATATTTATAGACACTGCACAAAAATAAATGAAGCTATAAGTTCTAATATATGTTTTCTTCCCCTCCTGAATGCATTTCAATTAAACTGACCTATTTGATACAGAGTAGAATGTCCATCATCTTCTTCTGATTTTGGTCACTATTGTCCAAGTCTGTTTAATTTCTTTAGTTCCTGCATGTCTGTATGCAAAGCAAGTCTAACTGATCCTCTCCTGCTTCCTGTTCAAGGTATACTAGCTACTATAGCTCTCTGTCTCTCTCATATACCAAGAATGTGTTTCTTTCTGGGATGAATTCTTCAAAGTGCTTGCATTCACTACTTTTCATTGCCACAATAGTGTAATTTATACTTTTAATTTTTATATATTACCCCAGGAGCAAAAATCTTTTCCATTCCACCTTCATCCTAACTGTAAGAGAAACCCTGAATACTTCAGCTTAATAGTATAATGTGTTTGTATATGATAATGATTGAGTATATTAAATATTTTATTGGTGATGTTCAAGAAAAATCTAATGTAGGACAATAGTCTATAATAGTACATGACACTATATCTGATTTGGAATACTATGTATTTTTGCTATACAGTAATCCCCTTTAGTTACTTGCAGTCAACCAAGCTCTGAAAATATTAAATGGAAAATTCCAGAAATAAACCATTTGTAAGTTTTATATTACATGCCATTCTGAGTAGCATGATGAACTTTCTTGAAGTTCTATGCCAGTCCACAGGCACATGAATCATCTCTCTTTCCAGTGTATCTAGTAGTAGATAGATAGTCAGTTAGTAGATATCTTGGTTATCAGATCAACTATTGTATCACAGTGTTTATGCCCAAATAATTCCTATTTACTTAATAATGATTCAAAAATACAAGAGTAGTGATAACTTTATTAGAAAAATTTGTTATAATTGTTCCATTTTATTATTGATAATGTCTTACTTGCCTAATTTATTAATTAAATTTTATCATAAGTATGTATGTGTAAGAAGAAAACATAGTATATACAGGACTCAATAAAACACATGGTTTCAGGCATCCACTGGGAGTCTTAGAATATATATGGACAAAGTAGGACTTTTGTACAAAGAAAATTCAAATGAGAAGTATAATGGAAAGTTTAATGATGCACCCAGGTCCTTTTGTTTTGAGTTGAAAGAAATAATTTTGTGCAGATTCTTTAATTCGGTGGTACACAAATGCCCTTAGAAAAAAAATAGAATCACAATGTTATAGAGACATTTTCTCATGTATCTGCACCGCAAGGTTTGGAGAGGTTGACTGATAATCCGTTTTCTATTACAAATACTCTTCCAGTGATCAGGGTATGTCAGCACTGCATTAAGACAGACCACATGGGTATGAAAAATATTAAAACTGAACAGTACTAGAGGTTCTGCTAGAAGTTCAGGACAGAATTATATCTTAATTTGTTTTTTGCCTACATATTACATGAGGGTCGTTAACTGCGTAGTTTAAAGGAATAGTGTCTTTTAGGCTGGCGCCGCGGCTCACTAGGCTAATCCTCCGCCTTGCGGCGCCGGCACACCGGGTTCTAGTCTGGTCTGGGCGCCGGATTCTGTCCCGCTTGCCCCTCTTCCAGGCCAGCTCTCTGCTGCGGCCCGGGAGTGCAGTGGAGGATGGCCCAGGTGCTTGGGCCCTGCACCCCATGGGAGACCAGGAGAAGCACCTGGCTCCTGCCTTCGGATCAGTGCGGTGCGCTGGCCGCGGCGGCCATTGGAGGGTGAACCAACGGCAAAGGAAAACCTTTCTCTCTGTCTCTCTCTCTCACTGTCCACTCTGCCTGTCAAAAAAAAAAAATAAAGGAATAGTGTCTTTTGAATATTGACTCACTATAGTGCAGAATGACCTGTTAAATGTCTGATGTGTCCAATGCTGTCAAAGAAATAATTAACATAAGCTCGATGATTATATCTATATACATAAAGAAATGAAATTACTATTTGAAGCATTTTGAAGTTTCAGAATCTCTGATGTAGAACATTTGTGAAGTTCTTGATTTCCTATATTTTGATAAGAGTCATAGAGGCTATTCAGGAATAATTAGTAACTATTGAAAAGAGCAATATATTTATCAATGAAGCTATTTTCTACACGTCAAGATAAGCACAAAAAGAATTTGATGTGTCTTTAAACTATTTTTGTATCCCCCAACCATTTACTGATCTCTAGCATGCTAGGAACCTTAATATATGGCTGGCTGATATTTTTATAAGGGAGGAAATATCATAAACTTTTGACATATAGTTTTATACTTCTATCTTACTGTTTGTTTTTCAAGGTAATCAAATTGCCGATGGTGTGCCTAAAGTCTGCTAATCTTTACTTTAACAAAACTTCAAATATATTCAGGTGTCAATGTGCCCAGATAGAAATATCTGATTTCCCAGCTTCCCTTGGAACTACAGTGACTGTAGGGCATGATTGTAGCCAATAAGATATAGCAGAAATCCCTGAGGAGGGAATCCATTCTTGACAAAAAGGCAATACATTTCTAGAAAGAATCTCTTCATCATTTCACCTTTCACCCCTCTGGCTGTCTAACTGGTTTTGAAGCCAGCAGGTCTTATATGACCACTGGATATCCTTGAGCATGAAAGCCTCTACATTTTAAGATCAGCAGAATTGAAAGTTGGAAAGATCCTGGCTCCCTGTTGACATTGGTGAGTATCATTAACAACGATGAACTTACTGACACTGGACTTCTTTTCATTCTGTAAAAATAAACCCTTCTCTGTTTAGCCAAATACTTTTACTTTGCTATCACTCATAACTGAACCCAACATGACCTGATGACATAAGAAGTAAAATTTTTATAAACTAAAATTTTCCTATTGTGGATGTCCTTTACAAATTATGAGGTTAGAAAAAAAAACCTGTTAAACACGTGTTTACCATAAATTTCTGAGGACTAATAGATAAATTATCTTAGATACTGTTAAGTCTGTTTTTAAATGATAAGATAAGACAACATGTATACAAATTATTCATAAATATTAGGTAAGCACTGGAAATTTTTTGGTATTGAAAATTTCAGCTTGATTTAACTGATGCATTTTTAAAAGATTTTATTTATTTATTTGAGAGGCAGAGTTACAGACAGTGAGAGGGAGAGACAGAGAGAAAGGTCTTCCTTCCGTTGGTTCACTCCCCAGATGGCCGCAACAGCTGGAGCTGTGCTGATCCGAAGCCAGGAGCCAGGAAGTTCTTCCGGGTCTCCCACGTGGGTGCATGGGCCCAAGGACTTGGGCCATCTTCTACTGCTTTCCCAGGCCACGGCAGATAGTTGGATTGTAAGAGGGGCAGCCGGGACTAAAATTGGCGGCCATATGGGATGCTGGTACTGCAGGTGGAGGATTAACCTACTGCGCCACAGCACTGGCCCCTAACTGATGCATTGGTAAGAAACAGAAATTGTACAATGAACTTAGAATAGGTATAAGGCAAAACCAATAAATTTCTTGTGAGTCTCTTAAAGCTAAAGTGGAATCTCATTTATTGGGTGAGGTCTCTGAAGGACAGTATAGCACAAGATAGGATGAAGGACTCTAATGTTGCAATGTCTACTAACCAGTGTAATTAAACATATAATGAACACTTCCATTGGCTTTGGTTTATAGTGTGAGCATAAACATTTATAACTGTTTTAAAATTTACATTGAAGACTTTGGAATTATTTTACATGCCAGATTATACAGAGGACTTATCTATGTTGTTGATTTAGGAAAGAACAGAAATCTTAGAATGGAAACAGTAGTCATACACATGGAATACTTCAAAAAGTTCATGGGAAACATGTATTCTGAAAAAAAATATAAATGGACTTCAAATTTTTGGCATCCAAATTACTTACCATTTTATCACATTTTTCTACAAACTTCATACTGAATTTTATATGGAATATGCAACTTAAATCTAAAAGTGCCTGACACAAGGAATTTATAATTTTGATGCTATAGCACATATAATGAGGAAGATACGTGTAGAAGAACAAGAAAACCCATCTTGTACTTGTCATATCAGTATGAACAAGTTCTTTGTATGGCACTAGATACTAGCAGCCATATCCTCAGTGAACCAATTTGTTGATCATGCCCATAAGTAAACAGTACAGCTCTAGAGTACCTTTTGACTAGAAAGAGTTATTTCCTGAATGCGTTTATTACTTTCTCTTGATGGATGCCCTGCTATATAATGGACATTTGTATAAGGACAGGCAAAGATATGGAGAATTTGCTGTATAGAAAGCATTTACCTATAAGCATTTGTCTATAGGCATTTAAATGTAATTTTATGAAAGTCATTGATAAATACATTGATTCAGTTAACCAAAGAAAGACCCCTATAAACATAATTTGAATATTTTTATTTCAAGTCCTTTTTAAAAGTTAGCTGAAATGAAATAGTTGGGATTCTTTATGAAATTTAAATTTCTAGAAAAAGATGAATCCTTTGAAATACTCTCCAGTCTGCAGTATGGAAGAAGCACTAATAAGCTTAAGAGGATAGTATGTCTTTAAATGTTAGGAGTAAAAACCAATAGAACAATGTGTACAAAATTATGAAAAACTTTAAGGATATGTATGGATATGTTTTCAAATTAGATTTCTCACCATTATAATTCATAGGGATTTTATTAATAATATTGATCCTTTACAAAAGATAGCAGAATCCAGAATGTGGGCAAAGGTTTATAAATTTGTTTAGAACTACATCCAAAAAGTGATTTGTTTCTTAGTAGCATGGGAAGAATTTGATGACTATTTTGATTATAAAGTAATGCCCCCCTTCTAGTAGATTGTACCTTGTGACCAAAACAAGCCTCCCTTATTGGCAAATTGATTTTTAAATAGATTTTTCTGAGTTGAAAACGATCTTTTCAATTTTACAACCAAATTTCATTTGTAAGTGAAATTGTCTAACAAAAATTAAGTCCCTGTGAAGGTGATCATTCATAATTTCCTCCCTCAAAAGGTCAATCCAAAGGAACTTTGGAATCTCTAAGCTTAAATCCTTATTTTGTTTGCACTTTTGTACCATTTTGGAGTCCTGCCAGATAATTAATTACACGAGCTACTATCCTTAATTTGCTGAAGTGTGAATGAAATAAATTTCTGTAATCTGTGATTTCTCAAATCATGTATTTTCAAGGTAAAACAGCCCAGAATATGATAGGTATCTCTCTTGCTCAGTTGGTCAGCTTGACAGGAAAGAAAGCTATCTGCGATACAGAGATCACATCTTCGGTCAGCTATGTGTGCCTGGAAAGAATACCCTCCCTGCCTTGTAGGTAAGTCTGTGAGTTATAGAGAAAGCTTATACTGAGTATGCCTTGTGAAGGAAAGGAGAGCACAAGCAAGGGCAAGGTTCTGTAAGGTTACACAGTACCACATCAAGGGAGATGGTTTTTAATTTAGCAGCATGGAGTAACTTGAAAGGACCGGTGTCAATGAAAATTGTAAAGGTCCCCCTCAAGAGGCTGGTGTCTTTTGTGTGAACCGTAGGACATTTATGGGGGAGGACACGAGTTTGAGAAATTGCCTAGCAGACCTCTGAAAGAGTGTGGAGTCTGCAGGGTGTTAAAGATGTCTCTATGGTGTCTGTGGATCGATAAGGCACAGAGGGCCTGTCAAGAGTTGTGTGATCCTGCTGTGAGAAAAGAAAAAGCCAAGGTCAGTTTCTTCAGCTTATAAAGGAACATACACTACAGATCTGAAGAGCATCTGTTCTAGAAGAGGTGGCTAAAGGTTTTATTAACAAAATGCTAAAAGCACAGATCATAAACATAAAAGTTAATGGATTTACTATGATAAATTCAAGATTCCTGCTTTGGAAGGCATGTTATAGCAAAACTGAGACATGATGGACTGTGGGGAAGATACATCCAATGATCATCACTGACAAAGCATTAATACTAAGAATATTATAAGGAATTCAAGAATAAAAATAACATCAACAAAAATGCACAATGCTATTTATGGAAATTAAAACATATTTCCAAATACTGTATTTTCTCAGGGCTTTCAATGGGCAAGTAAGCCTATGGAAGGTAGATTACAACATACATAAAACATTAGAATGGGTACTTAAGTGGGTAGAGGAATGGGGTTACAGAAAAGGAGCAAAGGAGAAGATGTTAATAGTAAATGAAGAGTATCCATGTGTTAGCAACAGTAAGCAATGAAATGAAGCATATAATTAAATTAAATCGAGGCCTAAAACAATCATGGCAAAGAAATAGGCCAGCACTCCATCCAAAATTTTCATACTAGAGTAGACCTTTATTAATTTCATGCTCTTGCAAAGTTTAAAAAATAATGTGTGATTTGGGTATTCTGAATGATAAGAATTGCTTAAATGTACCAGGGCTCCATCCATGGGCTTCTTCAACTGCAATAATGTCTTGTCAACAGTTATAAATGAATTTGTACTTTTCAATTTGAACTCATGAAATGTGATAGAGGCTCAGATATGTGAATACAAGAAGGGTATGTTTATCAGGCAGGATTATTTTAGAGATGGGAGTTGGAAAATTAGTCATTCAGGGGCTGGTGCTGTGGCTCAGCGGGTTAACGCCCTGGCCTGAGGTGCCGGCATCCCATATGGGCACTGGTTCAAGTCCTGGCTGCTCCTCTTCCAATCCAGCTCTCTGCTATGGCCTGGGAAAGCAGTAGAAGATGGCCCAAGTCCTTGGGTCCCTGCACCTGCGTGGGAGACCCGGAGGAAGCTCCTGGCTCCTGGCTTCAGATGGGCAAAGCTCTGGCCGTTGGGAGTGAACCATCGCATGGAAGACCACTCTGTCTCTACCTCTCTCTGTAATAAATAAAATAAATCTTAAAAAAAGAAAATTATTCATTTAAATTGATTGTATTCTTTAATTCATGGGAAATTCAGAGCAAATAATGCACTGCTAACCTTAAAACATTTTACTTTGTATTTCAATATTTCTGAGATATTTCATAATTACAAAAAACCTAAATGAAAGATCTCTGTGAGTGAGATCCCAGTGGAAAGAACGGGTCTTCAAAGAAGGAGGTACCTTTCTCTGAAGGGAGGAGAGAACCTCCACTTTGACTATGACCTTGTCTAAACAAGATAAGAGTCGGAGAACTCAAGGGGCTTCCATAGCCTTGGAAACTCATGACTGGTGCATAGGGAGATTACTGATGCCATAAACAGGAGTGTCAATTTGTAAAGTCAACAACAGGAGTCACTGTGCACTTACTCCTCATGTAGGATCTCTGTCCTTAATGTGCTGTACATTGAGGCTTAATGCTATAACGAGTATTCAAACAGTATTTTTCACTTTGTGTTTCTATGTGGGTGCAAACTGTTGAAATCTTTACTTAATGTATACTAAACTGATCTTCTGTTAAAAAAAAAAGAAGAAATTATCAATTCCCAACTTGACTCTCACTGGGATTAAACATGACAATAGGTCTGATCTGATTTCATCATCATTTAAAAAATCATCTATTATTTTTCACCTTATGTTTCTGTGTGGGAGCAAACTGTTGAAATCTTTACTTAATGTATGCTAAACTGATCTTCTGTATATAAAGAGAATCGAAAATGAATCCTCATGTGAATGGAAGGGGAGAGGGAATGGGAAAGGGGAGGGTTGCAGGTGGGAGGGACGTTATGGGGGGGAAGCCATTGTAATCCATAAGTCGTACTTTGGAAATTTATATTCATTAAATAAAAGTTAAAAAAAAAGAAAGAAACAAATAAGCCATTTACTAAAAGCAGAGTTTAACTCAACCTCTATTTTTTTAGAAATTATACTTACACATTTGAGCATTTTCCCACCTATTTCTCATAACTTTTTAAAAAGATTTTATTTATTTGAAAGGCAGAATTAGCAGAGAGAGAGAGAGGGAGAGAAAGAGATCTTCCATCCTCTGGTTCACTCTCTAAATGGCTGCAATGGCCAGGGCTGGGCTGATCTGAAGGCTGGAGACAGAAGCTTTTTCCAGGTCTCGAACATGGGTTTAGGGGCCCAAGGATTTGATTAATCTTCTGCTGCTTTCCCAGGCACATCAGCAGGGAGCTGGATAGGAAGTGGAACAGCTAGGACTGGAGCTGGCACCTATATGAGACACTGGTGCTGCAGAGAGCAGCTTTACCTGCTACACCACGGCGCCGGTTCCTTCTGGTAAATTCTTAGAATATGCATCTAATATTAAACTATCAAATATTACCTGAATATTTAAATATTTCTGTTTTAGTTTAACACAGTATGCCTAAAGATTATGAGATCTTGAGCGTTGAAGTAAAGATTCATTAAGCAGGATTTATTCCTATGAAAAATTAACAAACTTGAATATACACAAGTATTTTGGTATGTAACTATGATACTTGTACATATATGCATATATGTATGGATTCTCCAATATATTCATAGCAAGTGGAATTAAAAGATAAGCTTCTTTTGGTGAAAAAATGTGGAAATCCATGCATAGTCTTTTCATAATATGGATTTTCATGAATTTTTGAAGATCCCTCAAATATATGGGTTTCAAAATTTTTTCATCAAAATAAATTTATCTTTTAATCCTGTTGTCCATCTTCTTAAATACCCTCATATATATATTTCTACATCTTAATGACAAGGTGAAAACAGAATATACACACACACATGCCTTAGTAAATGCTTTATTAAATCAAATTGCTAAACTCCCCTCTTGTATAAATTAGCCTTTTTGAAAGTAGGATGTAGAGACTCATTCCGGGTTCACACCAAATGGGGCTTTATTATAAAGATGTGCAAGGCCTTAGGCGAGACAAAAATTCCACAAGAAAAGAATAAACTGTACTACAGCTAGGGCTCATGGAAAGGATTCAAGACAGCAATGGGGGCAGAATTTTTTTCTACACCTGAGAACCATAGATCTTCATTCTAGATTCTTACCTTTAACTTGTAAATCAGGGAAAACTTGTGGAAGCAAAGCTGAGATTCAAGAGAAGTGTAGTTTCGTTTTGTGTGTGTGTGTGTGTGGGGGGGGGGTGTTTGTTTTCCTTTGTTTTACCTAGGAGAACAGCATCAGGACAAACAGTATTTCAAGCAAAGAAAATAATATTCTTATGGCCTAGAGTGAAGCAACCTAGTGTGTTACAGGAACTGAAAGTCTCATGTTTTAACTTGATTATCTTAATTGCTATGTTGAAAAGAGGTTATCAAGGGAATCAACAGCAAAAGATTCTCCCAGTTGTCTGAGTAAGACGTGATAGTACTTGGGCTAGGTTGGTAGCCACAGAGACTGCTTAGAGGGTGAGAAGTGATCAGACTGAGATATTTTTTGAAGGCTGAGCCCACTGGCTATTTGGATGGACTGGATTTTTGTGATGAGCAAAAGAAAGGCATCAGAGTTTATTCCAAATGTTTTATCCTGAGGCCCTGAATGAATAATGTTATTATTTACTGGGGTTTGGAACTCTGTTGGCAGAGCAAATTTGGAAGTAAATCACATACAAGTGATGATTTTGAGTATGCAGTTAGATATTGTAATGTGGATTCCCAGGGTTAGCGCTCTGCTGGACATCTGAACTCAGGAATCATGAACCTAGAATGTTTTAAGCCATGGGCTTGAGTTAGATCACCTAGAAAGCGAGGATAGAGACATCTTAGAATTGTTCCCTGGGGTACACTCACATTTAGAGCAGCAAAAGAAAGAAAATATGTGTACAGCTAAGGAAAATGAGAAAAGATAGCCAGTGAGGTAGGAGGCAGAAAATCAGATACTGAGTTATCAGAATAGCCTTTTATTACAATCAGGTATGATTGCTAGTTCTTCAATTGTGACTAACAAATACACATTTTGGCCTCTGAATTTGTATGTGTAATGACCAAGCAAATAGGCAAACAACAATGATGAAGTATATTAAGACCATGAGAAATCTATGAAACAGTTATTGGACATTTAGACAACATGCAATTTAGCAATAATGATGGAATTTCTGATGAGACCCTTTGAAAAAGGCACTTAAATAAGTAAATAATAAGTATGTAAGTAAGCAATATAAATAAAATTTTAAAATGTCAGGCAGTAAAAGAAAAGATCAGTAGATGCCACATTAGTCATCAAAATCTCATCTTGCCTATGATTATGCACTTATAAATTTGTGCATCATGGGAAAAACTATTTCATAAAAGATGAAAATAATATGGAAAAGGAAATAACATGATGTCATGCTAGTTACCTAATTATAAAATATTATATAGTGACTAATAATCCAAAAAAGGGAAACAGAGTTAGATAACATTTTCATTGAATAGGTAATTATTAAAAATATATTTATAGAATTCTGTATACAGCTATGTGACTCAGAAAATGACGATTGTTCAAAACTGATTTATTTTGTAATCTTGTAATCAATGCCCCCTGCCTCTGTACCAAAAATGACTGATGCCAAAAACCAATTAGTTCACAGGAAATTATCAAAGACTAAAGTAAACAAATGTCCTTCTAAATATCATGCTACTCTGATTAATACGTGGTTGAAATCTGAGACAGCTCCAAGGAGCTGACAGATTGAAAAGATCATTTCATTAGTATCATCAAGTTGTTTTCACACAAACTTAAGGTACGAGGTGATTCACATCTCTCAGGAGTTGCTATTTACTGTGCTTCACGGCATCCATATATATATGACATATCAAGACGGTTTGTGGTCTATACAAGTAATGTGGATTTAGGGAGATGGGATCTTCTTTAAGAAAAACAATACTTAAAATTGTTGTAAATATAGAATTCTATTAGAGAGAAAATAAATTACTATAAACATTGAAAATGAGTGCTACAGAAAAGTAAATTTTTTTCTTATGCATATAACATACTTGTACAATATTTTCTTTTTAATTTGTTGAAGCCCATACAACATACATTTAGCCATGTTAAAGAAAATGATTCAGTGCATTCAAGATGTTGTACAGCACACTTCTCTCTAGTCCTAAAACATTTCTGTCGCTCCAAATAAAACCCTTTAGCCACTAAGAATTTTAATTCCGTCCATACCTCTGTTCCCACAGCTGCTTGCAACCATCATTCTGCCTTCTGTTTGTATAGATACATGCATTCTAGGTATTTTATATTATTTGCATCACATAGTACATGACTTTTGTGTCTGAATTCTTGGCTTAGTGTTTTGGGGTGTATATACATTAACATATATATCAGTATTTCATTTAATTTTATGACTGATACTATTCTATTCTATGTACATATCAATTTGTTTATGTTATCATTTGCTGATGGACATGTGTGCTATTTCCACCTTTTGATGGTTGTGAATAATGTTATTATGCACTTATATTTACTTGTTTGAGTACCTATTTTAAATATATTTGAATGATATCCCTGGGAGTGGAACTGCTAGAACATTATGTTAATTCTGTTTAATCATTTGAGAAACTGCCATACTGTTTTGTACAGTGGTTGCCCCATTTTCACAGCAATGCACAAAGGTTGCAAATTTTCCATGTTTTCTCCAACACTTAATTTCTTTTGTTTAAAAATTTATACATATCTTAGTGGGCATGATAAGATATGTCATTTCAGTTTTAATATGAACTTACCTAGTGAATTCATGATGTTGTTTAACAGTTTTATCCCTGCTCTAATTGTCTTTAGTGTGTAGTTTTGAAATTGTTTTCCTACTGATCACCACAAGGTTTACAATTGATCCCCTAAATTCATGGCAATCTAGTTTGTAGCTGCTTTAGCTGATGTTCAGCTAATCATGTTTTGAGAGATTTCTTTGAATGTCAAGAACGTTTTTAGTTGTCTTTTTCTTGATTCAGTATTTGTTTGATTGCAGAAAACCTTTGAAGGTTTTCCAGGATTCTGACAAAGCCGATTCTGACAGTTTTGTTTTTCTTGTTTATTTTGATGTTTGTGTAAAAGAACAGGCATTTGGAACTGCTTATTCTGCCGGTTTACTTATGTCACTCCTTTATAATACATTTAAAAAGATTTATTTATTTGAAATGCAGACTTACAAGCACACACACACACACACACACATATGAGAGAGAGAGAGAGAGAGAGAGAGAGAGAGAGAGAGATGGATGGATATCTCCCATCTGCTGGTTCACTCTCCAGATGGTCACAATGGCCAGGATGGGGCCAGGCTGAAGCCAAAAACTCAGAACTCCATTCAGATATCCAACATGGGTGGCAGAATACAAGTACATGGATCATTTTCCACTGTTTTTCAAGGCTGATTAGCAAGGAGCAGAATCAGAATCACAGCAACCAGGACATGAACCAGCACTCACAAAAAGTGTTGGCAGTGCAGGTAAGAGCTTAACCTGCTGCACCATAACACCAGTCCCTACAATAATACAGTTTTCCAATATGTTGGCTGCATACGGAATCTGGCCAAGAAACTTAATGTAAGAATATTGGATGAATCCACACAATAGGCATTATAAGAACTCGATAATTACTATCAATAATTAAATTTAGAGTGTGTGAAAATCATATAAATACATCCCACCAAAATGCTATCTCATTCAGATTTCTGCTAAACAAATAACAAAAATACTTGTGAATATTCCAAATTTATCTGACATGAAAAGGGTAATAGAGGAGAAGTCCAAGTGAAAAAATACAACTATCTTCACTGATTTTGTTTTCATAAATTCAGTAAGGCCAAACGAAACCATATAATCCTCTCTTGCACCTAGAAGTTGTGTGTACAAAAGAGTGAGCTTCCTTAGCTTCATGGGTAAATCTCCCTTTGCTAATATACTCTGTCTTGAAATATCTAAATTCTGAGGAACTCTGTGACAAGGCTGATCTTGTTTTATGAGACAGGTGTTATTGGCAAGAAACAACTTTCTGTAAGGTTTCTATGTCTAAAGTTGTATAAACATTTGAAAATTCTCTTGGATTCTTTTTTCCTTTTAAGATATATTTATTTTTAATGCAGGGTCTGGAGCGGGAAAGACAAATCTTCCATCCTCTAGTTCATTCCCCAAATGTCTGCAACATCCAGAGCTGGGCCAGGTCAAACTCAAGTTCCATGAAAGACATGCAGGTCTTCTCTGCAGGTGGAAGGAACCCAAGGACTTGAGCCATCATCACCTGCCTTCCCAGGTGCATTAGTGGAAAGCTGACTTGGAAGTGGAAGAGCTGAGACTGTACCTGACACTCCGATATGGAATGCAGGCATACCCTGTTACAGTTTAACCTGCTGCACCACAAGCCTCACCCACCCTGGATATTAAGCAGGTTATTTGCCTTCCGTTCTTTAATTATTGCCAATTTGATGACAATTGATCTTTTTGTCCATACTTTCTCTTACAGTTGATGCAATCTCTGCTTTTTCACATCAGGACTTTGCATCAGAACATCTTACAATATCGACTATGTTAAATGACCAATGTAGCTTCACCTGTGTCCTAATATCTCTGGATTGTCTTTTTTTTTTTTTTTTTTTTTTTTTTTTTTTTTTGACAGGCAGAGTGGACAGTGAGAGAGAGAGAGACAGAGAGAAAGGTCTTCCTTTGCCGTTGGTTCACCCTCCAATGGCTGCAGCGGCCAGCGCACCGCGCTGATCTGATGGCAGGAACCAGGTACTTCTCCTGGTCTCCCATGGGGTGCAGGGCCCAAGGACTTGGGCCATCCTCCACTGCACTCCCTGGCCACAGCAGAGAGCTGGCCTGGAAGAGGAGCAACCGGGACAGAATCCGGCGCCCTGACCGGGACTAGAACCCGGTGTGCTGGTTCCGCAAGGCAGACAGCCTGGTGAGCCGCGGCGCCGGCCCTGGATTGTCTTCTGTATGAAATTAGGAAAACTGTGTGGTATGAACTGACCCTAGGCTTTGGAATCAGCTGAATTTGCGGTTGAATGTCAGGTCCACTACTTTGTTAGTTATCCAGCTGCAGATAATTCAAACCCTCAGCCTCAGTTTCCCCATCTGATGAAAGAGTGTTTTTACAGACCATTATTGGATGTATACAAAGATTATATCCAAAGGTATATGTAATAGGTACTCATAATGTTAATTTCCTTCTGTTGCATAAAACAAATACGAATGAAATTAAAAAGTTATTTTATGTGTTGTTGATAGTGTGGAAACAGCATAGTAATTGTATGGAAAGGCTTGGATGAACAAAAAAGGGCAAGTTGAGCAGGATTCTAGAATCTCACCTTCTACTTGAAATAAAGTAGTTCAGCTTTTAAATGGCTTAACAATAATGACTTTCATTTCAGATTTACTTCCAAAAGCAGACAGTGTTCTACTTCTATGGAGAAAAATATTTTATAATTACTGAAGAGGATTAAGCCCTGCTAACATACTCCCACTCCCCTGCCACTTACTGTAGCATAATGCCTTTACTAGTTAAATTCTATTACAGACTTTTCAGAGAAAAAGTGTGAGAGACTGGAGTAGAAACATTTGGGGACAAAATATCTTTTAAGCCTTCTATTACCACAATTCTGTGCCATTGCATACTGTGCTTAAAACAATCCTTTATATGTTAAGAACAGTCTGTTGGCATTTAAGTCTGTGAATCTGTAGAAGTGAAGTTATTTCACCAAATGAGGAAGATTCTTAATGTATTAGATTGAACCATATGAAAATTACATATTGATCATTTCAGACAGTTCCACCTTCTATTTCAAAGGTAACTTCAAGAGGCCACAAGAGGCCAGCACTGTGGCGTAGTGGGTAAAGCCGCCACGTGCAGTGCCAGCATCCCATTTGGGCGCCGGTTCAAGTCCTGGCTGCTCCACTTCCAATCCAGCTCTCTGCCATGGCCTGGGAAAGCAGTAGAAGATGGCTCAAGTCCTTGGGACCCTGCACCTGTGTGGGAGACCTGGAGGAAGCTCCTGGCTCCTGGCTTCGGATGGGTGCAGCTCTGGTCACTGAAGCCATCTGGGGAGTAAACCAGTGGATGGAAGACCTCTCTCTCTCTGAAGACCTCTCTCTCTCTCTGTCTCTCCTCTTCCTCTCTGTAACTCTGCCTTTCAAATAAATAAATAAATATTTTAAAAAGAAGATAATTTCAAGTGTCCCAAATATATGATATAGTTTGTTAACTTTTTTAATAATTTAATACAATTTGAACTACATGCATAAAAAGAAACTATGTTAGAAGAGCTCCATGGATAGAATAATTGTTTATTGCATTTAGCTTATATTTTCAAGCATTGTTCATGGCATATATTAGATATTAAAAACATTATTGATTGAGTCTGTGAAATATATTATTATATGTAGACTAATCAAACTGATTATAAAAATCTCAGAATGCTGAAAAGTGTGAAAATGTGAATACTGTACAACACCAGTGATTTTGTAGTCTTAAGTAAATGGAAAAAGCTTCAGCAAAATGATTCCACATAAAAATTCTTGTTCCACCTGCTTTAGTGAAAAATCATTCATTTATACACTTGGCAAGTTCCTAAATACCATAAAACTTTGAAAATATGGAAAGATTGAGTGTGTGTTATATGCCCAGCATTATGCTAACCACTCAAAACATAGAGATAAGGCAGATTCCAGTCCTAAAATAGCATACAGCAGAGAGTGAAAATAAGAAAAACATTGATGTCTATACAACACGACAAATACTATTGATTTGTGTGTACAAAAGATACTATATAAGGTTAGATTAATAGCAACAAATTCAGACTGGAATGAATAGAATAGCAATAGGTGTTAGAGAAAGCTTCTGGGAGAAATTAAACACAAAGTTGAGTCTCGAAGTATAAATAAAAATTAGTCATTTGAAGGAAGAAAGACATTATAGGAAGCAGAAATATTTTTAAATGTCTGACTTTGAGAGTAAGACAGCTGAATTTTGAGAGTTAAATCTAATTGTTCATGGCTAAAATGCTGACTTTTAATGGAAAATTTATAAGACCATAAAAAACTTGATCTTGCATAAGGGTACTTCAAAGTGCTCACAGGAAAATGGAATTAAAATAAAGGCTTATTTAGGGGCAAAATTTTTGAAATTCATGCATATCTTTTTCATAATGTGAATTTACATGAATTTTTGAAGATCCCTCATATATTATATTGAAATATTTGGATTTTATTCTGAACCTGATTTGGAATTGTGGAATATTTTTATTCAGACGAGATTAGGGGCTTATATTTCTGATATAATCAAAATATCAATTTGTAAAATCTATCTAATAGTGGAGGATGCTTTTATATAAGAGACATACTGAAGGTGAGGCTACCAGATAGCATGATAATGAAATAAATCCAAGTATGAAAAGATGAAAATACAAACTAGGGCACTGACAATGGAAAGAGAAATGGGAAAAAAGACATTAAAGTGTTTAAGAGTTATAATAAACAATCTGATTTCTAATTGGTTGGAAGGAGGAATCAAAAATGTTCTCAGATCTCAGGCTTGGAAAGATAAATGGTGTTTTAGTCCCAATAGAATATATAAAAGAAACAGCCCATGGGCTGTGAAAGTATTATGATTAATCAGAAGATACATAGGACATCAAAATAGTGTTGTCTATTAGATGACATAGTTTTAGATCTTTGTCTGAAAACTGGTCATGAGATGAAGATGTGAATCATAGGTATATAGGCATTAATTGAAACATGAGTGGATAAAACCATCCAGGCAGCTTCAAGAAGCAAAAGAGGTCCCTGGATAATTGTGTGGGCACCGATAAAAGAGAGAGAGAGAGAGAGATCAAAATGGAGGTTGAGAATGAGAGAACTAAGAATTTAACAAAAAAAGTAACTAAAAAATAATGATGTTGAAACCAAAGCGGAAGCTCTCAGGAAGCAAGGAGAGGTCAATAGTATCAAATGTTGAAGACATCCCTGGGAAACATCCATTGGCTTTATCAATAGAGAGTTCATTAATGAATGCTCTTATTGAAAGTTCTTTCAGAGAAATACAGTTAAACAAGTTTGTAGTGAGTTGAGGGGTCAACAGAGGAGAGGATCAATCCATTTTTCAAGAAATTCTTCTGCAAAGTGAAGATCAGTTGAAGATGACTGTATTCTCTTGTGTGCTTGAAATATGGAAACATTTAAAAAATGTGTATGTTATTCATTGAAGAAGGAAATCATTTGAAAATGTATTACAAACTACTCAATACTCTTAATAAGCTTATATACATACGAATTAATCATGTAATAGCTCAGGATGACTGCTGTGATAATTACTCTGTTGTAATACAGTGCTATTTCAAGGTTGTTGACTCTCTCTATTCATATTGAATTACATTATATCATCATACATTTTGATTTATTGTATCTATGTTTTTATAGTTTTTTCTTTTCTTTCTAATAATGCTACTTTTTAAGAAAATCATTGTGCCAACCCCTAGCAACCACTCTTCCTATTTTCTAAATTGCTACTAATATTACATTATGATGATGTTCACCAGCAGGGGACACTAATACATGGAACAATGCTGTCAGGTATGAAACTATTTAAAATGTTGCAGGATATTTAATATTATTAGCCCTGAACTACTGAATGACTCAATATTACTAAAATGTTCCTGAGACATGGTATCATTCCTGGTTTACATTGTGCTATAAGCTCAAAAATCAAATGGGTAAGAACTGTGTGCTCATTAGGAGAAATCATGCTCTGAGCTACCATGGAGCACTACAAATACCATTCTCCTTTTAGTTACTCCTGGGAAACATGGTTGATTTTCAGACCAGATCAAGTTTTGTTGCATAGGCCAGATAGGGCTTGAAACCATTTTAAGAGACAGTCACAATAATCAAAATATGTCATAGAAGATGAAGTTTTGTTTCAATCCTCAGTATAAATATTCTCTTCCTGGTAAAATTTTATGATGCCAACTGATTTCTCCTAATGTGCACCTGTTGGCTAGTATCTATTCTGAGTGAACCCATCTGGATTGTCCATTGCCAATTGGTTTTATCAATGAGAAAATAGAGGCTGAGTTAGTAACATCATAGGCATAGAATCTAAAACCCTGACTAAAAGCTGTGTATTATGTGTACAATCACAGGTGGGAAATCATTTTTTTCTGTCAAAGGCTATATTTAAAATTAACCTACTTTGGATGTATTGGATTTCTAATCACACCTGCAATTGCCTTGGCAGGGCCAGACCAGTTGATTTCATGGGACATATATGGCCTGAGGACTGGACATTCCACACTCTTGATGTGAGTAGTACAAATTTAAAAATCAACCTAGGTCAAGTAATCCCCAATTCTGAATTTCTAGAGATTTAAATAAATAAAATTACATATTTCTAAAAATCATTTCAGAAATGTAGCGATGATGAAAGGAGATTCCAAGATGGCTGAATAAGGAAAGGGCACACTGCTTTAGGCTAGGGAAAAATAGTTAAAATAAAAAAGTGGAGGAAGTACAGTCTCAGGGGAGAGTTAGAAAGAAGTTGCAGTAGAAATTCTACAGAAGGAAGAGGGACACTGTGGAACAGTGTGGAAGGCATGGACATGTAGCAATGAGCATGGACCCAACAGAATCTGAGAGCTGGAGGAAGCACCAGCTTCCTAGAGCAAAGTGAGATCTGACTGTAGCAGTTCACCCCACTGGTGATCTAGCTGGAGGGAGACCTGGTACAACATTGTCAATGAGTCTGGCCTGGAGCCCTAAGGTGGACTGGTATACACTCACCTAGCAAAAAGGAGGCATGTTTCTTTCTCTCCATCACCCTCACAATGGCACCCAGAAACCAGCTGAGAGAAGGCGGGTGCCATTTTGGACATAAGTAGCAGCTGCAGCAGGTCTTGTATGTGAACTGGTAGGAACAAGATGCCCTATTGATAGCAGTAGTGGGGTCAACAGCTCAGTGCATGTCCCCGGCAATGGGCAGGGAGAAAGAGCCATTCTGACATTACTACTGGCTGCTGAGACTCCAGTGCTCATCTGGCAACCAGCGGGGAGAAGGTGTCACTGTGAAACAATGAGGGGCTGTGGCTGGTGGCTGTTGTAAATGCGCATGATCCGGGGGTATTATGAAAGGGAAAAATCCACATTCCCCACTCACTGACTTTGAGTCTAGTTGAGAGGTTTGACAGGGGACTGGGCACCCACATAGGACTATGAGGTGCTCCCAGCTGCTCAACATATCACAGGCTATGGTGATCAACCCCTCTAGGCGAAGCACCCACAGGCTTGGGGAACATCTCTGCCTCTCCGTGGATGGGACCGGCTAGTGATGCAGAGCAGATCTGCAATGCAGAGAGGATCTGCTGCACCCCATGTCTGTGGTAGCCTTGTGTGCTGAAACTGTGGAAATTCTGTGGCTGCACAAGAGGGCACAGGGTGTATCTCAGTCTCTGGGCAATCACTGTGTGCAGCTCCACATGGTCAGAGATCCATGATTGCCTGGGATAGATCATTGCAGCGGGATCTGTGCTCACACTGAGGACTGTACAGATGCTTTGTGTGGCTCACACTGAAGTGCAGATGAACACTGAACCCATTGTGGGCTGACACCCGGGCATTTATCAACTTGGAAGAGAGGAGATGAGGGTGTGTTTACACCAACAGGGGTGATCATATCCTCCTTTCTGCTAACAAGAGACCTACCATGCCCAACGTGAGTGTCACCCTGGATACTAACACCACCACGGAGCACTGACCAGAGCTCCCTGGTTACACTGAGCACACACCTATGGGTATTCACTGAAAAATCAGACAATCCACTAAGACACAGAGGCACAGTCCAAAGATAAAAGTCATCAGAGGAAAAAACCCAATAAGTATCTCCATAAATGCCTCAAAATAAACACAGAAATTGAAGAAACAAGAATAAGGAAGACAACATAACCCCCCTCCCGCCCTGCTAAGGAATAGAACACTTCAAAATTATGTGAAGATGAAGATTGAGGAAATGTCTGATACAGAATTCAAACGATTAATCACAGGATTACTCAGAAGAATGAAGCAAATTCATGATTTAAAGAAATTCATACATAACATGGATGAAAAATTTTCTTATGAAATTGATATTTTGAAAAGAAAAATCAAACTGAAATATTAGAAATGAATAATTCAGTATGTCAAATAAAAAATACAGTGACAACCTTAACAACAGACTTTGTGAGGCAGAGTATCCAAACTAGAAAAACAAATCTTTGGTAATTTTTCAGTCAGACAAAAAAACAGGTTGAAGAAGAAGAAATTAGACAAATTAAAAACAGTATTGGATATTTATGGGAGACTATAAAACAACCCAATATACAGGTTTTGGATGTCCCTGAACATATGGAAAGAGAGAATGGATTAGAAGGCATTTTTAGTGAAATAATTACAGAAATCTTCCTTAATTTGGAGAAACAAAGGTACATCCAGGTACATGAGGCACATAAAACTCCTAATAGTCATGACCAGAACAGATCTTCACTATGACACATTGTAGTCAAACATTCAACAGTAAAACATAAAGAAAACTTTCTAAAATATGCATGAAAGAAATGCCAGATTACTTTCAGAGGATCTCCATTTAGAATCACTCACCGCTGAATTCTCTTCAGAAACCCTATAGGCGAGGAGAGCTTGGAGAGATATAATCCAAATCTCAAGAGAAAAAATGTCAACCCAGAATATTGCACCCTGCAAAGATCCCATTTATGAATGAAGGTGAAATAAAGAATTTAGATAACAAAGAGAAATTGAAAGAATTTGTCACCACTCATCCAGCCTTACCAAAAATGCTTAAGGATGTGCTACACACAGAAAGACAGTCAAACTATGAAAGAATGTGAATGCAGAAAATCTCCGAGTAAAAGTACAAAGGAAATCCAAAGCAAACAATAGGAATATTTAAGGGATATGGCAGGTCCAAGTCATTACTTATCAATAGTAATCTTGAATGTAAATAGCCTAAATTCTCCAATTAAAAATGCACATTGGCTGAATGGACTAAAAAAGAAGACCCATATATTTGCTGCCTACAAGAAACACACTTCACCAACGAAGATACACACAGACTGAAAGTGAAAGGACAGAAAAGATATCTCATGCTAATAGAAAGCAAAAACACACAGGTGTAGCTAAAATCAGACAAAACAGACTTTAACACAAAAACTGTTAAAAGAGACAAAGAAGAGCACTATGTACTGATTAAGGGATTAGTTTAACAGGAAGATGTGACTATAATAAATGTATATTCACCCAATGCCAGGGTGCCTGGCTATTTAAAACAAATGTTAATGAATCTAAAGGGAGACATTGACTCTAGCACAATTTTACAATTTTAACGGGTGATGTCAACACCCTACTTTCAGCAATGGACAGATTAACTAGAGAGCAAAATGACAAACAACAGAGCTAATTGACAGTATTGAACAAATGGACCTGGCTGTTATCTATAGAACCTTTCACCATACTGCTGCAAAAAACACATTCTTTTCATTAGTGTGTGGAACTTTCTCTCAGACCATATGCTAGGCCATAAAGCAAGTCTCAAAAAATTTTAAAAAAATCAAAATCATACTATGCATCATCTCTGCTCACAATGGAAAAAAAGATGGAACTTAGCAATTCAAGAATCTCTAAAACATATGCAAACACATGAAGACTGAACATCATGTTCCTGAATAAACAGTGGGTCATAGAAGAAATCAAAACATAAATCAAAAAATTTCTGGAAATGTATGAAGATGACAGTAAAACATATTAAAACTTATGCTATACAGCAAAAACAGTGTTAAGAGGGAAGTTTATTGTGATTCATGCCTACATCAAGAAACTGGAAAGGCACTGAATGAATCAGTTATCATTGTATTTCAGGGACCTAGAAAAAAAAACTCCAAATTAGTAAGAAGATAGACATAATTAAAATAGAGAAGAAATAAAAAGAAACAAACAAAAAACAATAGAAAAGATCACAGAAATTAAAAGCTGGTGTTTTTTTTTTTTTTTTAAAAAAAAAAAAACAAAAAAAAAAACCAAAAATTACTACACTATTGGCCCAACTAAGCAATAAAAAGAATGAAATACCCAATTCAATAAAATCCAAGAAGAAAAAGGAAATGTAGAAAAAGATACCACACAAATAAGAAGAATTATCAGGAATTACTACAAAGAGCTATATGTCAAAAATCAGAAAATCTAGATTCATGGATACAATCTACCAAAATTTTCTATGTTGTGAAGCTATAGAAAACCTAAACAGAATAATAACCAAGACATAAATTGAATCAGGAATAAAGACCATCCCAACATAGAAAAGCCCAGGACTGGATAGCTTAAGTGCTGAATTCTACCAAACTTTTAAAGAACAATTACTTCCAATTCTCAAGCTATTCAAAACAACTGAAAAGGAGGGAATTCGCCAACTTCCTTCTATTAGGCCAACATCACCTTAATTCCCAAACCAAAAACAGATACAACAGAGAAAGAGAACCATAGACTAATATCCCTGATGAACATAGATGCAAAAATGTTCAACAAAATACTATCTAATAGAATCCAACAATACATCAGGAAAATTATTCCCCCTAACAAAGTGAGATTTATCCATGGTATGTAGAGATGGTTCAACATTCACAAATTAATAAATATGATACATCACATGAATAAACTGAAGAATAAAAACCATAATTATTTCAATAGCTGCAGAGAGAGCATTTGATAAAATACAAAATCCTTTCATGATGAAAATCTTAAGCAAATTGTTTATAAAAGAAAATTCCTTGACATATTCAAGGAAAATTATGACAAACCCTCAGCCAGCATCTTATTTAATGGGAAAAAGTTGGAAACATTCCCATCAAGACTTAGAACCAGACAAGGATACCTAGTCTCATCACTGGTATTCAATGTATTCCCAGAAGTTTTAGCCACAGGCATTAAGCAAGAAGAATAAATCAAAGGGACACAAATTGAAAAGGAGGAAGTCAAAGTATCCATATTTGCAGATGACATGATTATATATATATAGAAGATCCAAGAATCCACTCAGAGACTGTTGGAACACATAAAAGATTTGGTAAAGTGGCAGGATACAAAATTAACACACAAAAATTAATAGCCTCTATATACACAGAAAAAGCCATGAATTACATTCACAGTAGCTACAGAAAAAATGAAATACCAGGGAGGCCGATGTTGTGGTTTTAGTGGGTAAAGCCACTGTCTGCAGTGCTGGCATCCCATATGGTGCTGGTTCAAGTTCCAGCTGTTCCACTTCAGATCCAGCTCTCTGCTTTGGCCTGGGAAAGCAGTAGAAGATGGCCCAAGTTCTTGGGCCCCTGCACTAGCATGGGAGACACAGACTAACCTTTGGGTTCCTGGTTTCTGATCAGCCCAGCTCTGGCTGTTGTGGTCATTTGGGAAGTGAACCAGTGGATGGAAGATCTCTCTCTCTCTCTCTCTCTCTCCCTCTGTAACTGTGCCTTTCAAATAAATAAATAAGTCATTAAATACCGGGTCAGCACCGTGAAATAGCAGGTAAAGCTGCCGTCTGCAATGCCAGCATCCCATGTGGGCACCGGTTCGAGTCCTGGCAGCTCCACTTCCATTCCCACTCTCTGATATTGCCTGGGAAAGAAGTAGAAGATGGTCTAAGTCTTTGAGCACCTGCAATTGTGTGGGAGACCTTGAAGAAGCTCCTGACTCCTGGCTCCTGTCTTCTGATTGACCCAGCTCCAGCATTGCAGTTATTTGGAGAGGGAACCAGTGGATGAAAGACTTTCTCTCTCTCTCTCTCTGCCTCTGCCTCTCAGTAACATTGCCTTTGGAATAAATAAATAAATCTTAAAAAGTAAATACCATGAAATAAATTTAACCAAGGATTTCAAAGATTTCTACAATGCAAATTACAAAGCATTAAAAAAAAGAAATAGAAGGAGACACAATAAAATGGAAAATTCTTCCATGTTCATAGATTGGAAGGATCAATATCATCAAAATGTTAATACTACAGAAAGCAGTTTACTGATTCAATGCAATCCCAATCAAAATATTGATGACATTCTTCTCAGATATAGAAAAAATGAAGTTAAAATCCATATGAAAACACAAGAGACCCTTAATAGCTAAAGCAATCTTACACAACAAAAACAAAGCAGGAGGCATCACAATACCAGATTTCAAGACATACTACAGTGCAGTTATGTTCAAAACAGCGTAGTACTGGCAATAAAAATAGACATATAGACCAGTGAAACAGAAAAGAAACTCCAGAAATCAATCCACACATCTACAACCAACTTATCTTTAACAAATGAGCTAATATCAATCCCTGGAGCAAGGATAGTCTAGTCTCTTCAACAAATAGTGCTGGGAAAACAGAATCTCCAAATGCAGAAGTATGAAACAATACCCCTACCTTATATTTCACACAAAAATCCACTCAAAATGGATCAAGGACCTAAATCTACACTCAGATACCATCAAATTACTAGAGAAAATTGGGGGAAATTATGCAAAACATTGGCATAGACAAAGGCTTCTTGGAACCTCAGAAGCACAGGCAATCAAAGTGAAAACTGACAAATGAGATTGAATCAAATTGAAAAGCTTCTGTGCTGTGCTGAAAAAGAACACAAAGCAAAGTGAAGAGGCAACTGACAGAATGGGAGGAAATATTTGCAAACTATGAAACTGATAAAAGATCAATATCCAGAATTTATAAAGACCTCAAGAAACTCAACAACAACAACAAACAAACAATCCAGTTAAGAAGTGGCCAAAGGACTTGAATAGGCATTTTTCAAAAGAGGAAAAAAGCAACCATTATCCTACTGAAATAAGCCAGTCCCAAAAAACAAATACCAAATGTTTTCCTGATCTGTGGTAACTAATAGAGTACCTACAATGTAATGTATAAGAGTGTAATTGACATTTTGAGATTCAATGATTATTTACAGTGCTTAACTCTACTGTTGAGGGTCAGCATTTTTTTTCATCCTATTTATTGAACTCTTTGCTAAGTGTAGGGTTAACCTTATGAGTATAAAATAAACTGAAAATAGTTCTTTGTAAAAATTGAATGTGGGAATAGTAGAGGAAGGAGGAAGAAGGATAGGAGCATGAGTGGGAGGGAGGATAGGGCAGGATGCACCACTATGTTCCTAAATCTATAAATATGAAATACATGAAATTTGTATACTTACAGGGCACTGGGTGCTCATTACTGTGGGAGGCTTGTATCCTGGGAATGTGAAAATACTGAGGCTCTGGGTCGTGAAAACACTGAGGCTATGTGGGAAGGGTCATGGTGTGGCTGGGACTTTGGGCAGTCACTGTGGGAGGCTCCACAAGCTCAGGGATCCCTGGTTCAATGGTGAGGGACATTGCTGGGGAATCTGCTTTCACTGAGGATTGCACAGATCCTTTGTGTGGTCCTTGTGGAAATGCAGATGAATATTATACCCACTGGGGCTAGAACCCAGACACTGATGTCCTTAGAGGAGAGGAAGTGAGCAGAGTCTAAACCCACAGAGGAGAACAAATCTCTCCTTTGAATAAAAAAAAGAAAATTTACCATGGCCAACCTGGGTGTCACCTTAACACTCCTTTTACCCTAGAGCACTGAACAGAGCTCCTTGGCCACACCCACCACATGTCTCTAGGTATATACTGAAAGCAGACACTCCACTAAACCACACAATAAATAGTCAAAGCATAAAAGCTGCCAAAGCAAAGCAAAGAAGAAGAAGGAGGAGCAGGAGGAGGAGGAGCAGAAACAACCAAGGAGTATCTCCTCAAATGATGAATAATAAACACACAAATTCAATAAACAAGAATAAGGAACACAACATGATGTCCCCAAAAGAATACAATACTAGACTGTGAAGATGAAGAGATTGCAGAAGTGCCAGAAATGGAATACAAAAAAATTGATTGTAGGATTACTTAGAAGTAATCAGGAGCAAATGCATAAAATAATGAAAATCATACATTACATGAAAAACAATTTCCCCCACGAAATTGAGATATTAAAGAGAAAGCAAAAATGAAATCTTGGAAATGAAGAATTCAATAAAACAAATAAAAAATGCAGTGGAAAACCTTAACAACAAAATCATTGAAGCGGAATAAAGAATATTCAACTCAGAAGACAAATTGCAGGGAATTATACAAACAAAAAAAGAAGAAATTAGAGAAATAAAAAACACTGTTGGGAAACCACAGGATGCTATCAAATGACCCAACACACAGGTTCTAAGAGTTATTGAAGGTGTGGAAAGAGAGAAAGGATTAGAAGGCATTTTTAGTGAAATAATTACAGAAATGTCCCTAATTTTGAGAAAGAAAGTGACATCCAAATACAGGAGGCACATAGAACTCCTAATAGACACAACCACAAAAAATCTTCACCACGACATATTGTAATCAAACTCTATGCAGTAAAACATAAAGAAAAGATTCTAAAATGGGCATGAATGAAATGCCAGATTACCTTCAGAGGATCTCCAATTAGACTCACAGCAGACGTC
Organism: Oryctolagus cuniculus; assembly: GCF_051225735.1. NCBI lineage: Eukaryota > Metazoa > Chordata > Mammalia > Lagomorpha > Leporidae > Oryctolagus > Oryctolagus cuniculus. The sequence continues at coordinate 58,547,487 of NC_142888.1, forward strand.
TCATCAGAAACCCTACAGGCTAGGACAAAATGGAAGGATATATTCCAAGTCTCGATTAAAAAAAAAAAGTCACCTAGAATCCTGTACCTGAAAAGCTCTCATTTATGATTGAAGGTGAAATAAAGACCTTCCATAACAAACAGAAATTGAAAGAATTTGTCCCCATCCATCCAGCCTTGCAAAAGATGCCTAAGAGTGTGCTACACACAAAAACACAGAACCATGGTCATCACTACGAAAGAAGGTAAAGGAAGAAAAATCTTCCAGTAAAAGTACAAAAGAAATCCAGAGCAAAAAATAGGACTATTTATGGAAAAATGGCAGGGTCAAGTTGTTACTTATGAATAGTACCCTTGAATATAAATGGCCTCCACTCTCCAGTTACAAGACACAGACTGATGAACGGATTTAAAAAATCTATTTGCTGCCTGCAAGAAACCCATCTTACCAACAAAGATGCTCACAAGCCTGAAAGTGAAAGAAAAGTAAAAGATATTCCATGCTAACAGAAAGCAAAAAAAAAAAAAAAAAAAAAAAAAAAAAAACAGCTAGTGTAGCCACCCTGATATCAGACAAAATAGACTTTAACACAAAAACTGTTCAAAGAAACAAAAGGCACTATGCAATGGTTAAGGAGTCAATTCAATAGGAAGATGTAACTATTATAAACATATATGCACCTAATTACAGGACACCTGGTTATTTAAAAGAAATGTTAATGACTCTAAAAGGAAGCATAGACACAAATACTATAGTAATGGAGGACTTTAATACCCCACTTTCAGCATTGGACAGACCAACCAAACAGAAAATCAGCAAGGAAACAATAGAATTAATCAACACTATAGATCAAATGGATCTAACAGATATCTACAGAACTTTTCATCTTACACTTTCAAATACACATTTTTCTCACCAATGCATGGAACTTTCTCTAGGATTGATCCCATGCTAGACCATAAAGCAAATCTCAGAAAATAAAAAAAAAATTCAAAACCATACCATGCAACTTTTCGGACCACAATGGAATGAAGCTGGAAATCAGCAACTCAGAAAAAACACTAGAACATATGTCAACATATGGAGACTGAAAAACATGCTCCAGAATGAACAGTGGGATACTGAAGAAATAAAAAGAGAAATAAAAAAATTCTGGAGACAAATGAAAATGACAATACAAAATATCAAAATTTATGGGATATGGCAAAAGCAATGTTAAAAGGAAAGCTTATAGCAATTGGTGCCTACATCAAGAAATTATTAAGGCACCAAAAATATGAGCCATCTATGTATCTCATGAATCTAGAAAATTAAAAGCAAACCAAACCCAAAATTAGTAGGAGAAAAGAAATTATTAAAATTATAAAAGAAAGACACAAAATTGAAACAAAAAAAAAACAATATAAAGGATCAGCAAAATGAAGAGCAGGGTTTTGAAAAAATAAACAAAATTAACACACTATTGGCCCAACTAACCAAAAAAAGTAGAAAGAAGATCCAAATTAATAAAATTTGAGATGAAAAAGGAAATGTAACAGACACCACAGAAATAAAAAGAATCATCAGAAATTACTACAAAGAGCTGTATACCAACAAACCAGGAAACCTAAAAGAAATGGGTAGATTCATGAACACATACAAACTACCTAAATTGAACCAAGAAGGCATAGAAAACCTAAACAGACCCACAACCAAGGCAGAAATTGAATCAGTAATAAAGACCCTCCCTACAAAGAAAAGCCCAGGACTGGATGGCTGCACTGCTGAATTCTACCAGACATATAAAGAAAAACTAACTCCAATTCTCCTCAAGAGATTCAAATCAATCGGAAGTGAGAGAATCCTCCCAAATTCTTTATATGAAGCCAGCATCACATTAAATCTTAAACCTGAAAAAGATGCAACTGAGAAAGAGAACTACAGATCAATTTCCCTTATGAGTATAGACGCAAAAATCCTCAACAAAATTCTAAACAATTGAATCCAAAAACACATCAGAAAGATCATCCACCCAGACCAATTGGGATTTATCGCTGGTATGCAGGAATGGTTCAACATTTAGAAGTTAATCAATGTGATACATCACATTAACAAACTGAAGAACAAAAACCATATGATTATTTCAATAGATACAAAGAAAGCATTTGATAAAATACAAACTCTTTCAAGATGAAAGCTTTAAGCAATTTGGGTATAGAAGGAACATTCCTCAACAAAGTCAAGGCAATTTATGGCAAATCCATGGTTATGGTGCTATTGAATGGGGAAAAGTTGGAATCATTCCAGCTGATATCCAGAACCAGACAAGGATGCCCACTCTCATCATTGGTATTCAACACAGTCCTGGAAGTTTTAGCTAGAGCCATTAGGAAATGAAATCAAAGGGATACAAATTGGGAATGAGGAAGTCAAATTATCCCTATTTGGAGATGACATGATTCTATAGATAGGGAATCCAAAAGACTCCACAAGGAGACTATTGGAACATGAAGAAGAATTTAGAAAAGTAGCAGGATATAAAATCAATACAGAAAAAAAACAAAAGCCTTTGTATACACAACAAAGCAATTACTGAGAAAGAACTCTAAGATCAATTTCATTCACAATATCTACAAAAATATCAAATACCTTGGAATCAGTTTAACCATGGATGTCAAAATTCTTTACAATGAGAATTACAAAACATTAACGAAAGATATAGAAGAAAATACAAAAAAAATGGAAAAATTCTTCCATGTTCATAGATTAGAAGAATCAATATCATCAAAATGTCCATTCTTCCCAAAGCAATTTACAGATTCAATGTGATACCAATCACAATGCCAAGGACATTCTTCTCATAAATAGAAAAAATGATGCTGAAATTCATATGAAAACACAAGACACCTTGAATATATAAAACAATCTTACATGACAAAAACAAAGCTGAAGGCATCACAATATCATATTTCAATACATACACAGGGCAATTATAATCAAAACAGCCTAGTACTGGTATGAAAACAGAAGGATAGATGAATGGAACAAAATAGAAACACCAGAAAACAACCCAAGTATCTACAACTAACATATTTTACATAGGAGTCAAAATCAATTCCTGAAACCAGGACAGTCTCTTCAACAAGTAGTGCTGGAAAACTGGATTTCCACATGTAGAAGTATGAAGCAAGATCCCAACCTTACACCTTTCATAAAAATTCACTCAAAACAGATTAGACATAATCTACAACACGATATCATCAAATTATTAGAGAATATGGGGGAAACATTGCAAGACATTGGTATAGGCAAAGAGTTCTTGGAAAAGATCCCAGAGGCACAAGCAGTCATAGCCGAAATTAACAAATGGGATTGGGGCTGCACTGTGGTGCACTGGGTTAAAGCCCTGACCTGAAGTGCTGGCATCCCATATGGGCACCGGTTCTACTCCTGGCTGCTCCTCTTCTGATCCAGCTCTCTGCTATGGCCTGGGAGAGCAGTAGAAGATGACCCAAGTCCTTGGGCCCCTGCACCCGTGTGGGAGACCTGGAAGAAGCTCCCAGGTCCTGGCTTCGGATCTGCACAACTCCAGCTCTGTCTGGCCATTTCAGCCATCTGGGGAGTGAACCAGTGGATGGAAGACCTCTCTCTGTCTCTACTCTCTCTCTGTCTCTACCTCTCTCTGTAACTCGGTATTTCAAATAAAATAAATAAATAAATAAATAAATAAAATAAAATAAATCTTTTAAAAATGGGATTACATCAAGTTGAGAAGCAAAATGAAGTGGCACCAGAGAGAATAGGAGAAAATATTTGCACTGTTCAACTGATAAAGGATTAATAACAGAATATATAAAGAGATTAAGAAACTCCACAACAACAAAACAAAAAACCCAGTGAATAAATAGGCAAAGGACTTACAGATATTTTTCAAAAGAGGAAATCCAAATGACCAAAAGACATGAAAAAAAAAATGCACATGATCACTACCCATCACTGTTGACTGTTGAGGAACAGTTTTTTATACTATTAGTTGAACTTATGTGTATAAATTTAAACTTATTTGTATAAAGTCAATTCAAAATAGATCTCAGTAAAATGTAAGAGTGGGAATAACAGAGGGAGGAGGTAGAGGGATGAGAATATGGGTGAGAGGGTGGGCACAGTAGGAAGAATCACTGTGTTCCTGAAGTTGTAATTACGAAGTATAAGATGTTTGTAACTGTAAAGCTGTATAGTTCTGCACACGTACCTATGGACTTACTTCTAAGGGAACAGTTTAAAAACTTGCCGTGGGACCCAAAATTCCCTTAAGCTGGGTGGTAAAAATATCTTCTTTTTTTTTTTTGACAGGCAGAGTTAGACAGTGAGAGAGAGAGAGAGAGAGAGAGAGAGAGAGAAAGGTCTTCCTTTTTCCGTTGGTTCACGCCCCAAGTGTTCGCTACGGCCGGCGTGCTGTGCCGATCCGAAGCCAGGAAACAAGTGCTTCCTCCTGGTCTCCCATGGGGTGCAGGGCCCAAGCACTTGGGCCATCCTCCACTGTACTCCCAGGCCACAACAGAGAGTTGGCCTGGAAGAGGAGCAACCGGGACAGAATCCGATGCCCCAACTGGGACTAGAACCTGAGGTGCTGGCGCTGCAGGAGGAGGATTAGCCTAGTAAGCCATGTCGCTGGCCAAAAATACCTTCTTAAGTGTTAAACTGATCATATTGATAGGATTAAATGTCTGGTAACGATACTAGAATTAAAAAAGAGTGAATGCTCCAACATGGGAAGTAGTCTACACAGCAGACTCACAGAATGACAATCACTTTAAATGATACTCTGACTAAGATCCAGCCCTTAAGGCATTCTGGTTTGGCTGAAAAGCCCACAAGAGCATTTTAGCCATGGAAAACCAAGAAACCAAGACAATGTGGCAAAAAAATGTCCTACATGAAGGGCCTCAGAGGGTGAGACTCCAGTGGAAAGAAGTGGTTATCAAAGAAGGAGGTGTTTTCCTCTGAAAGGAGGAGAGAACTTCCACTTTGCTTATGGCCTTTTCTAAATACTGAAGGAGTTTGTGGATTCAAAGGCTTCCATAGCCTAGGCAGCTCATGTCAAGAGCCGCAGGTGATCGCTGATGTCATACAGAAGAGTGTTAATTGTTAAATTAACAACAGGAGTCACTGTGCACTAACTTCCCATGCAGGACCTCTGTCTTCAAAGAGTTGTATTATAATTATGTCTAAGTGTTCACAAAAGATGTATCATTCTTGGGTGCTTTTTTTAAATTTAATTTTCTGAAAAAAATATTGAAATTAACTTGAAGTTCCAATGACTTTAAATAGCCCTTGTCTAGACTATAGAGGAACAGTTTGTGTGTGTGTGTGTGTGTGCGAATTGTCAAACTATTTTTTAAAAGATTTATTTTTGTTTATTTGAAAGACAGAGTTATAGAGAGACGTAGAGACAGAGAGAGAAAGAGGTCTTCCATCCTCTGGCTCATTCCTCAAATGACATCAAGTGCTGGAGCTGAGTTGATCCGAAGTCAGGAGCCAGGAACTTCTTCCAGGTCAACCACATGGGTGCAGGTACCCAAGGACTTGGGCCATCCTCTACTGCCTTCCCAGAATATAGCATAGAGCTGGATCAGAGGAGGAGCAGCCAGAACTAGAACTGGCACCCTTATGGGATGCCGGCACTGTAGGCCAGGGCTTTAATCCAATGCACTGCAGTGCCGACCACAGAACACTTTACGAATCTAGAGTTGGTCTTCTGTGTATAAAGTTAAAAAAATAGATCTTAGGGGAGAATGGGACTGGGTATGGGAGAGGGAGGAGGAGAGGGGTGGGAGAGTGGGTGGGTGGGAGGGTATGGTTTGAAGAATCACTATATTCCTAAAGTTGTACTTAAGAAATGCATGAAGTTTGTGTTCCTTAAATAAAAGGTTTCTTTAGGGGAAAAATAAATTAATTAATTTTAAGAAGTCATTGGGATATCATATGATGAACTGAACCAACTCTCTTCATGATGCCAACCGCAACCTTGGTTTTACGTAAGTACATTATGTTTTAAGATCAATTTTAATGAACAGCATTCTAGATTCATAAGAATACTATATAGTTATACTCCAGAGATTATCAGATTATATGACGTTTAATATTTCATTTTTTGCAAGAATCATTTTGTGCACAAAATTTCAAATATGGCATCTACTTTCTGACTTGTAATGAAGAATATATTGTTCATAGTGGGTTTAAGGAATTAGAGTTCTTGGGAGAGTTCAAAGGAAATAAGATAAAATGAAATTTGAACCTACAACCTGGCCAGCATTTCAAGCCTTTGAAATGTGATATGATCAATATGATTACTCGACTTTCTAAGAGAAATAAGCTCCCTCTGTAATTGATGATCCTGAGAACGCCATGTGTGAAAGAGCAATGAATGTTTAAGTAAGAATGTTTTTAGAATTATTCTTCTCTTGGGAATTTTTTTCTTGTTTACTGGTAAAATGGGCCAACTACTTCAAACAGATCTGTGAGATTATCTAATGTTACAGATTTTAAGGAACACTTGCTGACAAACTGAAGGACAATTTAGGAGGAAGCAAAAATTCCTTTATCAGTAATCACTTTTATTTCTCCCATTATCTCTTTCCGTGGCTCTAAATTTCTGAGCCCTGTGATTTAGAAGAAAACAACACACTTAAGTAAATGAACAAGAATCACTGAAGCATAGATATAAATGTGTAAACCAGTTTTAGAGAGAGCAGTTGCTGACCGTGGTAAAGTCAGTATCGATAGTGTACTTAATGAGCTACTGTAATAGATATAATATAATTAGAGTATGGAGCACAAATATTACTGACGTCGGCAGAAGGAGTTGACAGAGAATGTAGAGACGGGGGCTAATGAAAGAAAATCTCCACTTGGAAATATTTAATGGAAACAAAAGCTCTTCTCCAATGCAATATGCTATTTGTCACTTGCTCAGATAAAACTCATGCTGTTTCTAAAGGAGACCTTGCACAACCTTGTCTTGAATCCACTCACATTATAGGTCTTCCTGTCTCTTCATTGGATTTCACAGTGTTTTGGAAAAGGCTTTCTTTATCATTGATCAAAGACATTTGTAATTACATTTGTGTTTTCTAAGATGTTGGTAACTATACCCATTTTTTTTGTCACCCACTAATGAAAAGAAAAAAAAAGATTTATAATTCAACTTTTCACATAAATAAATTTCATTCTCCTCAGTATATCAAGGTTGATTAACAGTTCCTAAAGCAGAGATTTATGAGGTGGAGATTCCAGAAAGATACTTGCAGTAAGCGCCATCTCCAATGTGGGCATTTCACCTAGTGATTAAGCCACAAGTTGGGAAAAGCACACTGGAGATTAGAGTGCTGTTCAAGGTCCAACTCCATTCCTGATTCCATATTCCTGCTAATGTATATTCTGGGAAGCAGCAGAGGATGCAAGCACTTTTATTCCTGCCACCCCATGAGAGACCTTATGACTCCCAGCAGGACATGGCAGCCCTCATGACTCTGAGCTCTGGCCTGGCGCAGCCCTGGTTCTTTATAAGCATTTGAGAAGTGAACCAACAAAAAAAAAATTCTCTCTCTCTCTCTCTCTCTCTCTCTCTCCCCCTCTACCTCCTTAAGTGAATAAATAAATAAGTCATGTCCAACACAGGAAATTATAATTCAAGTTGAATATAATTTATTCATGAAATTATCATGGTGAATAATTTTAACTACTGTCTTCCCTCACATATAATTTTATCTTTAATTTAAAATAGAACAAAATTTGATGCTTTGGTTTTGCATTGTTTACTCTCTAATTAAAAAGGGGAATTCTAAAATGGGTATTCATTCAAGTGTATATAATCATAGTAACAAATAATCAAGGTATTTTTACAGTATCACAGTGTTGGGTTTAACAGCATACTCAATCAGTGTTATGGAAACATACAGTTGTTGAATATAAAAACAATAACAAATCCCTAGGTTAGATTTCTAAACTAAAAGATATTTTATTATCCTATTTTCTGCTGTGCTTTGACCAGACAATGTTACAGTAATAAGCTGAAACTTGAGATGTCACTATCTGAACTTGCACCTCTGTGATAATTTGCAATTTGAACTGTCTTGTTTCTAATTAGTTAATTAGCACATGTTTGTCCTCTAGAAAATTGCCATAGCATGACTTTAAGGCACCCCACTTCCTAATTCTGTATTTGATGCCCCCTTTATCACTCTTTTATCACTCCATAATAATGACCTTATTATGTTTGTGCTATCTGGGAAACCCTGTAATCCAGGTTTAATCACAGAAAATGTTCTGATCCAACTGTAAATTACAATTATTTTAAATGAACAAGCAAGGAATCCAGATTTTAAATCATTATTTTTGTATAAATTAACTGGATATTACTCTTCAATTTCTAATTTATTTTTACATTTATTTGAGAGGCAGATAGACAGAGAAACATACAGGGAGTTTCTGTCCATGGGTTCTATCCCGAAATGGATGTAAAGACTGGGAGTGGGCCAGACCAAAACTGGGAGCCCAGAACTCAATCCAGGTCTCCCATACGGGTGTCAGAAACCCAGTTACCTGAACCATCACTATTACCTCCAGGATCTGCATTAGCAAGAAGTTGGAGTCAGGAGCAGGAGCCAGATAATAAACTCAGGCACTCTGATATGGGATGCAATCATCTTAAATAATATCTTAACTAATGGACTAAACACCTGCCCCAGTCCTCAATTTCTAATCTCCATCAGATGTACACAAATAAATACATGTATATAAACATATTTTCAATTTGCACGGATGATTTTTTATTTAGTGCTTGCTGTATGCAAGGGACTTCTCTAAATATAATAATGCTTGTTATAAAGGAGGATTCTAAAAGGCTCATGGAAAATGTGTACTATGAAAAATCTATGTATGGATTTCAAAATTTTTGGCAAGAAATTAAATTTATGTTTTACTTCTACTTTCCATGAAGTTTTCGAAATATCCTCATTTATTAACTCAAATAAATAAATGTCTTCCCAACAATCTTCTGAGGTAGACACTATTAGTATCCATATTTTACAAATTTGAAATTGAAGCATGGAGAGCTTATTAACTAATCCAAAAGAACCTATTTATTAAGTGATGAAACTAGAATCAGACAAGAATCCAGGGGCAGGCCTGTGGTGCAATGGGTTAAGAACCCACTTGGAATGCTTGCATCCCATACCAGAGTACCGGGATTGAGGTCCACCCCTGCTTCTCATCTAGCTTCCGACTAATATGGGCCCTAGGAGGCAGAAAATGATGTCCATGTACATCTGTCTGTCGTGCATACAGGAGACTTGGAGGGAGTTCCTGGCTCCTGGCTTTAGCTTGGCCCAGCCTTGGCTGTTGTGGGTTGCTCAGGCAGATGGAATATATCTCTACCTCTCTATTGTTCTCTGTCACTCTGCCTTTCAAATAAATAAATAAATAATCTTTTTTAAACTTGAAAAGATAATCCAAAGAATATGTTTCCCCCTTGGTTAAAATTCTTGCAGCAAGTGCTTATTAATCCAAAGACCTTTGAACTGTATCCAGTGTGGAAGGCGAGATTTTCAGGGAAACATTCTTCAATGATTCCTTGCTCTTTTGTTTGCAAACCAATCAGCTCAATTACTGCTGATCAAGTCAAGCTTCTCAGTTTTGTTCATTCACTCGGTGAGGCTTATCATGTCAGAAATAGGAGTTTTGACTGTGACTGCCGTAACAAATCAAGCCTGTATAAATCGGAGATTTCCTGTACACTGAGCTACATATGAGAATTGAAGGAGAGGGAACCATCAAAAACGGCTCGGGAGTTTGAAGTCTGAAAATCTGGGGAAACAATTGTGGCATGAGCACAAATGAGGAAACTGGGAATGGAAGTGCTATGACTGCTCTATAGCAAATAGGAAAGTGTCAAGATTTGTGGAGAAATAATAGTTCCTTTAAAGGAAGCATAAGGGCCTTCAGGGCCTGTGATGTAGTCATTTCCAGATTCTTATGCCAACAGCTCTCCACTGAGCTCATATATTATCACATTTCTCCTGCCGCCACACCTGCACTTTACAACTACAGATGTATGACTGTACCTGCAATTTTGGAAGGAACTGACCCTCTAGCTATTGTTTAAAGTGATAGCTTTCATTTTTCTTTCCTCTGGACAGTGTATAAATTAAAGCCGAGTGAGATGTCGTAAAAGTTACCAGATGTTGCTCTATGGTATTTCATGCTCTCTCAGGAACATGTTGTATCTCGGTGATAATCACAGGATTTTCTGTCAAAATGTTCTTTAAAAGGTAAAGAGTGTATGACGTTTTCTCCTGTTTGTCCTAAATGGGAAAAGCACCTTTGAAGGCATGGTCATATTCATAGGGACGAGCAGATCAGGGCCCTCAGTATGTTTGTGGGATGAGCCATCCTGACAAGGAAGTATTGGGGACAGTGAAGCAGCTCAAAGTGAGTGTACACCTCAACTACGTCCTCATTTTCACAAGTGCACTTTTGCAAGAAGAAAGGAAGGTTTATGAGTAGAGGAAATATTTTCCCTTTTCTTGCCAACTTGTCTTTTGGAGTCGCTGGTTAACTTACTGCATTCTTTAAATCTCAGGCATTGGGGCTGGCGCTGTGGCGTAGCAGGTAAAGCTACTGCCTGCAGTGCCCACATCCCATATGGGCGCTGGTTCAAGCTCCAGCTGCTCCACTTCCGATCCAGTTCTCTGCTATGATTTGAGAAAGCAGTAGAAGATGGCCCAAGTCCTCAGGACCTTGCACCCGTGTGGGAGACCTGGAAGAAGCTTCTGGTTCCTGGCTTCAGATCGGAGCAGTTCCGGCCGTTGCAGCAAATTGGGGGGTGAATTAGCAGATGGAAGACCTCTCTCTCTCTCTGACTGTTCTTCTCTCTCTCTGTGTAACTTTGCCTGTCAAATAAATAAATAAAATCTTTAAAAAATAATCTTAGGCATAGAGCTATGCCTGTGCATATGATAGACGGTCATTAAGCATAACTTGAAAATCCAGTGCTCCTTTAGGAGGAAAGTCGAATGTAGAGACAGGAAAGGAAGTTAATAGGAAAAGTAGGGGAAAGGCAAAGAACGGCGCTTGTGTCAGGTGGGTCCTCTGGGAAGATGATGCAGAACAGAAGTAGAAGCAAGAGGCTTAGTGAGGTTGGTAACATCTGTGAATGATGAAAGTGAGAGGAAGCAGGATTTGTGTGGAAAAGTCTTCAGACTATAATACAGGCTTGGCATCTGTGAAAGGAGAGGAAAGAGGTCACAAGACTGAGAATGAAGAACCTCTGATCACAACACAGCTCTGATAAAGTCTTACCCAAACAAAGGAGGCCCTCCAGAGCAAAAGTTTTCCATTTGGATAGTCGCACACTGAGCAAAAATGCCTATACTCTAAATAACATCTCCTTAGTCTTCAGCTGAAGTCTAACTGGAATGAAATTGACCACTTGATTACCCTTTCTAGTCAGCATGAAATCATCAACATAATTTATAAATGTCATGTTCTGCAAGATAACAAGATGCCCAGGATCTCCTCTGACTGCATTAAGAAAGAAAGTGACGGCAAAAATAAGATAGTCTTGAGATGAAGTAGCAAATGTATATTTTCATTTGTTCCCGTGTGATTGTGAGCTGTTCTCCTGGTTGAGATAAAAATGTATCAGTCAATATTTTCTCACCATAGCTAAATACCTAAGACAAACGACTTATAAGGGATGGTGGTATGTTTTGGCTCATGGTTTTAGAGGTTCACAGTCCAAGACTAGTCGGCCCTGCTGGTTCAGCCATGTAGTAAGGACTGAGGGTGACAATGGCAGAGTGTATATAGAGGAATAATCACGTGGTGAGCCAGCAAATAAAGACACAGGAAGCATACTCCTCATCTACGTCTGTATGGTCTCTCCTTACAATGCTACCACGATTCAGTTATGGGCGCTCCACCATTGGCCATTAATATTAATCCACTAATGATTAACACAAGACCTTAAGGATCAAGTCTTTAACATATGTATCTTTAGGGGATACCCAAACTAATATCAAAGCCATACCAAAAACTATTGAAAAAAAGTGAAATTAATGGCTTCATTCCACATACCTAAGTCCATATGTTAATCTGTTCTAGAAAAGATACCACATTTGGCATGACAAGTAGCATTTGAGTTTATCTCATGGTTGAAATTATGAGAGTTTATATATTATTCTGTAGGGTCCACACTGGTAAATGGATTCCTGATAGTGACTACAAGTCAAAGTCAAAGTTTAAGCTGTTATAAATTTTTTTATTCCTAGGAAGCTCCTCTCAAGTATTTTACAGTAACGAAAAACTGATTTGATGCATTGGAAAATGTCTTCTGGGTCGGTCCTTCTATCATCAAACCTAAAGGGCCCATTATGACTTTGATTTTGGTCACCCCTTAATATTTATTGAAATATCAAGCTATTTCTCATTCCTCAGTGCACAAGTACTCTGAGTAAATAATTGTAGGTTCCTTTGTAAGAATATTAAGTGGAATCACTATAGTATGTATGTACTTGGTGTTTTTTTAAGTTTTTTTTTTTGTATTTGAAAGGCAGAGAGTGAGAGAGAGAGAGATGAGAGAGAGAGAGAGAGAGACAGAGATCATCCATCTGCTGGTTCACTCCCCAAATGGCCACAAAGGTCAGGGCTGAGGCAGACCAAACCCAGGAACTAGGAGCCCAAGGACTTGGGCCATCTCCTATTACTTTCTCAGGCCATATCTGAGAGCTGGATCAGAAGTGGAGCAGCCGGGTCTTGAACCAGCGCCCATACGGGATGCCAGCGCTTCATGCTAGGGCATTAACCCACTGTGCCACAGCGCCTATCCCGGGTACTGTGCTTTTATAACCATCTCTACAACTCTCTGCAAACAAGCTGGTTATGACAATAACTGTGACTTCAGAGTCAAGCACCACTACCTCATCTCTATTACTTGGCATTGTAGGGGTTAGAAGTGTGGGAGCCATCTTCCCCATGGGTCTGAATGCGCTTAGCTCTGTGACTGCTTATTCCAGTCTAAGAGCCAGCCTGCAAAGAATTATGACTGAAGTTCTTAGGGAAGCTGTGCCTCTCTCATCAGTGCATACCCAATGTTTTCAATGAGTTCTGTGTCATCTGGATGCTTTGATGGGATATAATCCTCTGTTGGATCATCTCATCTCACATATTGCTACATATTGTTTTTAATTGTTTACTAACTGCCTTATGTAGAACAGAAATGCAACTGATTAAAAACCAATCAATTCCACTAAACTTTAACAAATTATTTCCATATTTATTTTTCTGCTTAAAATTATTTAATTGTTTAATTTGAGAGGGGGAGAGAGAGAATTTCCCATCTGCTGATTCTATCCCCAGATGCCTGTAGCAGCTTGGGGGCAAAGCCAAGAGTAGGGAATTCAATACAGATTCCCCATGAGTGGGAGGAACCTAACTACTTGAGCCATCCTTGGCAGCCTCCCAGGGTCCACATTAGCAGAAAGCTGGATTTAGGAGTTAGAGCAAGGAGTTGAACCCGGAAACTCCTACGTGGATTGCATGTGAACCAACCAGCATTTCTTTAAGATTTATTTATTTATGTGAAAGGCAGAGTTACAGAGAGAGAGAGAGAGAGAGAGAGAGAGAGAGAGAGAGAGAGAATTTCTTCCATTTGCTTATTTACTCCCCAAGAGGCCGCAATAGCTGGTGCTGGGCCAGGACAAAGCCATGAGCCAGGAGTTTCTTCTAGGTCTCCCTTCTGGGTGCAGGGGCCTAAGGTTTTGGGCCATCCCACACTGTTTCCCCAGGCACATTAGCAGAGAGCTGGAACTGAAGTGGAGCAGCCAAGACTCGAACCAGCGGTCATATGGGATGCTGGTACTGCAGACACTGGCTTAACCTGCTGTTCCACAAGCCCGACCCCAGATTAATTGATTCCTAGATTTCTTCCAGCTATTTATAATTAATCATTGTAGTAAATTAATCGCTTCTCAGCCTTTTGGCTAAGATCCAGTGTGTGTTGTAAATTATTCTATTTATAGAATTGTCCACATTTGGCAAGCAAGGCACTCTTTAATCTGGCTCCTCTGTGATTCTATCATGCTCTCAACTGAAGCTGCTTTGAGTATTTTGTACCTATCCTGCTCAGCCGAAGAAGCTGGCATTTCTCCCAGGAAGTTCTAATCCATTTTAGATTGATATTAGAAACCAAGATCTATTTGGTAGGCGTGCACATTTCTGTTGCAGGTACCTTTGCCAGTAGGTTGTTTTAGTGCTAAAGATAGGAAACACATGCATGTCAGTACACTGGTGTGCATATATACATATGAAAATACAAAGTTCATGGAAAATGCATATTATAAAAACTATGCATAAATTTCAAACATTTTTGCATCAAAACAAACATATCTTTTATTTTCCATGAACTTTTCCATGTACACTTGTACACAATCATGTATAAATGTGGAAAGAGAGAGAGAGAGAGATCTTCCATCCACTGCTTCACTCCCCAAATTGCCTCAATGGCTGGATCTAGCCTGATCCAAAACCAGGAGCCAGGATCTTCTTCTGGGTCTCCCATGTGGGTTTAGGGGCTCAGGCACTTGGGCCATCTTCCACGGTTTTCTCAGAAACATTATTAGGAGCTGGATCAGAAGTGGAGCAGCCAGAACTCAAACTAGTGCCCATATAGGATGCAGGCGCTGCAAGCAGAGGGTTTACCTGCTATGCCACAGCACTGGCCCCTTAACTGGCATTTTAACTACTAGGCCAATTGACCACCCCAAACTTACTTTCAAATCCTGAATCCATACATAGACAAAAACAGATTTGTCCACTGTAACTTTTTTCCAACTCACCACTGTGAATGTCTTGGAACTTGCACCACCTTGTGTCAAGGACTTTCCATGCTCCAGACATAACCCAGAATAGAGTACTGATTGCCTCCTTATTTTACCATTTGCTTCCTTGTTTCACTTCTGCTATGGTTTAAATGTGATTTGTCCCCCAAAGGTTCATGTGCTGAAAGTTTAGTGCCCAATGTAGCAATATTGTGAAGCAGCAGAATCATTAAGAATTAGGACATAATGGGAGCTGATAAATTCTTTAAGAAGGATTAATGCTTTTGTTGCAGGAATTTTTAACTTTTGGGAAGTCTGCACATGAGCAAGCAAACTTGGCATCTCCCCTGAGTATCTCCTGCCTCTTCACTTGCCAGTCACCTCTCTCTCTCTCTCTCTCTCTCTCTCTCTCTCTCGGTCTCTCTCTCTCTCTTTCTTTCTCCTTCTTTATGTGATCAGTTCCCTTTGTTTCTCCATCACATTGTGATATAGCCAGGCGGCCAATATCAAGATGCAGTGAGTATCATGCAGTGTGGATCTTCCAGTCACGAGAATTGTAAGCCAAAATATATCCCCTTACTTTATAAGCCACCCAGTCTGACATGTTTTTTCTGAGAACACAAAATGGACTAAGACAACTTCTTCCGCCAATTTTGTCTATTGATTGCTCTGGAAGGCAGATGCTGAGGCATACTTAGAATTGCAAGTTGTGTGTCTGTGACGATGTTGGTAGCACCTGTGAATGACAAAACAATGAAGAAAGGAAGATTTGATGGAGATCTGATTGCAGATGTAATACACACAAGGAAAAGGCAGGAGGAAACTGAATTAGGGAAAGGGACTCAGATGCTGATGCAAGATTTTGCCCAAACCACAGAGAGGCCTGGGACAAAGATTGCCCTTTTAGTGAAGCATCTTAGAGGACTGAAATACCTAGACCCTGGGACTGCTGTCATGTACAGTTGTTGGTTGCAAGATGCCTAGGAAGATTGAAGGCTGGGCTCCAAAGCTGAGGCACATCCTCAAGTCATTAACCGACAAAGGCTTTCAGCAAAAGGCTCTCTTTGGAGCCGAACTGTAATTCATGAATGAATTGAGAGTGCACTCCATGGGTATCACAGCAGCAATAAAAGGTGGAAGATAAGGAGAATAAATATCAGGAGAAAAATAAGGGAAGAAGGAAGGTGGAAAGCAAATGAAAAGTATAATTCTGGTAATAAAGCAGCCATGGAAGTAATAAGAATAATATACAACCCTTTATTAGCTATTTCCATATGTTTTCAATTTTATCATTCAATGTCACATTCTAAGGAGTTAAATAGTACTATTCTACACACACAGAGACTGAAGTTCAGAGAAACTTTGTAACTTGACCAAAATCACAAAATAAAGTTGGTAGAGTTCAAACTGAGCAGTCTTACTCCACATCTTTTATCCTAACATTTAAAAATGACAATACATTTCTTCTTTCTTACTATGAATATCTCTACAACCCTATATAAATGGCACATATAATACACATGATATGATTACCACTCTATAAATTTTAATATATATTGGAGAGTCTTTAAAAAGTTCTGGTAATTCTGTCCTTCAAATAAAATATTTATTAAAAAATTCAAATTTTAGAAAATGTAACATGCACTTCCACATAAGGGATAGTCATATGGTGTCATCTGCTTTTATAGAAATACAACAAGTCTTTTTAAAACAGTTGTATTTATTCAGAGACGTAATATATATTTAATAGTTTTTGCTTCAACTTGAGAAATAGTTTTCTAGCCCTTTCAATTATTACTAAATTGTCCAGGAATCCTCTGGATATTTTTTTTGGAAATAGTGGTTCTACAGAAATATTTTATCTATACTATAGCCTGCTATTAAAATCCTTCACAAATCCAAAAGTAATTCTTCACAAATAACTACCGAATACTTTCAATTTCCTTTCTGGGGATCATAGAAGCGCTATGGAATATAAAGGCTATATTTCAGAATGTGTTCTGAATGTTTTCACTGGAATTCTCAAGATGCATTGCTTGGCAAAAATTTTAATATCCTTTCAAAATATTTTGAACTGAACCAAAAACACAAACACAGATGCTTACATGTCATAAAAATGTATATAAACCTGAGCTATGTAAATACTATTATCTAATCCAATATTGCCTCCTCCTCTCACCATCTGTGAGTTCTTTTACAGTAGGGCATCAAGAAAAGGGTGTTAAGTTGGAGTATTAATTTTTGCTTTGCTTCTGTCTAATAAGCTAATTTGAAGAAACATAAAAAACACAGAATTTAAAGAAAAGACATACAAAGTAGTTCCAAGCATTCAAAAGAGGTTTGCATTCACTGGTTTTCTTCCTTTCAATTTGAAATTTAATAAAAACTATTGAAGACCTGAAAAACAATTCCTAAAAGATCAACTTTTGCAGAAATCCGTAGCTACACAATGCATTTTATCTATTGTGTTAAAACATTCATTAGACGCAAATACAAAAACCATAAGCCAAGCTGCCATTCTTCAATAATTTGAGCAAAGATAAAATGCCTAAGGAACAACATGGATGACTTGCCAAGCATGGTCTCTTTGCCTTAAGAAGCATAAAAAGAAAGCAACAAATGGATGAGCGTGTTCAGTTATATACACTAAACTGCGTCTTTGGCACTAGGACTCAGAGCATCCCATCACATAGCATTAACACGTTACAAAAGTGCATCATGTCACAGAAATAGAACCACCAGCATTCCAAAGCAGCTTTGTCAACTAGGCAACAAAACACTCCACATCAGGTCCCTCTGTTGTCCATTACTGAATACACTGGTAGCAACTTCGAAATGAAAAAAGTAAGAAAAGAAAAAAAAGGAGCTGCACCGTTTTTCTTTTCTCTGTTTAAAATCAAACAGAAAACAAACATCAACTCTGTGATACACTAGCATCTTCAAAGTACATCGTTTGTACAAGGGAAGGACGAAGAACAAAAATGTGTCTAGAGAGATGCAAACATTCATGAGTGAGTGAGCACACCTCACATGGCTTTCTGGTGGTACTCAGGGGGAGCCACTTCATAATCACTGGCACTGAACAAAGCTGTGGAATTTTTCTGCCAGGTACTTTAGAAAACCGTGAAGATAATTCAGTAATAAAGCAAGACTCTTCTCATCCACAGGTGCATAGGCCAACATCACTCCAATTCACACAGATAATTGCAGTAGATGTGGTGCTCCAGACAGTGGGGACATGGGTACATCGGAGTGATCTGCGAGGATTTCAGCATCCTGGGATCTCTCAAATTTGCGGAGCAGCTGAGTGCCCAGCTTTACATTGAAGTCTTCTTTTAGCCCTGCCACAACTTCATTAACAACATACTCCCTGAGATTTCTTATAATTTGCATAATCCTCCAAAATGGAATCCACATTCTTCTTGGAAGGAAGATAAAAGAGCTGTTTTTGTCGGGTAATTAAGTTGCAAGCCTTAACAAGTCATGGTTTTAGCTCTTCAGAAATCTTTAACTCCCACTCTGTTCATGAATGTTTCTTCATTTTCAACAGTAGGATCTACGAGGACCCTTTTCTTCCTAGGAGGCTGAGGTGTCTCACGGGTACTGCCACCATCTCCATTTCCAGGTGTTTTCTGTGTGCTCCTTTCATTTGCAGTTTTTCTGTTGCAAACCAGATGTCTTTTCTCCTCGAGCAGCCCTTCTCATCTTCCCCTCTGCATGTTGCTCCTGACTGACTTTCGGAAGTTCTCTCTGTTTCCTCCTGAAATTTAGGCAGGTGTCCTGTAGCATATCAGTAATGCAGATTCTCCTTAAATGATGAAACATATAAATTCACAAAAATACGATTTATAAAACATTTTTACATGAGTGGTCATTTAGTCTAGCAGTCAAAAGACATCTGCCTCCCATATTGGAGTGTCTGGATTCTGAATCTAGCTTTCTGATAATGGAAGGCATTGATGATGGCTCAAGTGATTGAGTTCCTGCTGCCTATATGGAGACCTGAAAGGCATTTCTGGCTCACGGTGCTGGCACTGGCCCAGTAGCATTGATTAGGGAATTTGGTGAGTGAGCCAGTAGATGGGAGCTTACTCTCTCTCTCTCTCCTTCTCAAGCCACATCAAGTTTATGAATCTTTTTCTGATATATACATATATATATGAAAGTATATCTTAATTTTTTAAAAAAATAGCGAAAGTATTAGTTCTCTCTTCTTTCAACTAGTTGAGGCAGTTACTCTTGTCCATCCCCTCACAGCTTATCTTGTGGCAGTCAGATCAAAAGGTTTATACATGAGATTGACCAATGACTGTTGCTTCTAAAGAGGGAGAAACTTTCTTGATAATTAATCTAATTTAGTACCTCGCTGCTTTAAGAAGTTGTAAAATGGTCATGAAAAGAACTATATATGACCAGGGTGATCTTATACTAATCCTGGAAAAATAGACAGGATAATGAGGCAGGTATTAACTTCAATGGTAATAAAATAAAGTAAATTTAGCACCTATTGTCTTACTCCCTGATAAATTTAAACACTTTTGGTAACTACCTGGGATCCTCAACATTTGAATTTCAAATTTCTGTTTTAATTTACCAAGTAAATTTATAGGAGGAAAGAAATGGGACAAGCAGATTCAATAAAGAAGACAAACTGAGAATTTTACTATTAGCAAGAGATAATGTAAATCCAAGAGGAATAATTGAGAAATACAAAAAACATGACAGAAAGGAAATACCAAATTATACTTTTAGGATCAGAGGTTTATACGTACAAATTTATTTATTGGTATATCAAATTGATTCTTGTTTCCTATTCTATAGTGATTATTTCCCTAAATGCGGTGACTTTATTCATGCTACCATAGCTAGAACATGACACTTTATTACCAATCTTGAAGAAACACTGGGACAAAATTCTACTGTGTGATGTCTTCAAATGAATATGTTTAGTTTATATATGAGGGAGTTTCAAACAGTTAATGGAGGGGTGGACATTTGGCACAGTGGTTAAGTGGTGGCTTGGGATACCCACAAACCATATCACAGTGCCTGGTTCCAGTCCAGGGTCCTTTGTTTCTAATCCAGATTTCTGATAATGCACACTCTGCATGGCAGCAGATGATATCTCAAGTGTGTGGGTCCCTTGTGGAAGACCTAAACTGAAATCTAGACTTTGGGTTTTCACCTGGCCCAGGCTGGCTATTGTGGGCATTTAGGGAGTGAACCAGCAGATGGTAGATTTCTCTGTGTGTCTCTTTCCCCATTTCTCTGTTTTCTAAATGAAATGAAAATAAGTGTATTTTTATGTTGATGAAAAATGAAATTAAAAGTGTATTTTGATTCAATTTTTAATAATCCAGGCATAATTGTGTATTATCTTCTATTGCAGGGTCAATAACTACACTACACATTACTGTCTACATTGCATTACTGACAGAGAATACCAGTCAGTCGTGACTTTTCTCTTCACTGAAGTAAAAAGTGGTTTCTTAATCCTTTCCAAAAGAACTCTAGGCCGTCAGTACTAGTAATTTGGAAGTTGCACACAGAATGAGACTACTAATCATCTCTTATCTAGCATTTTATCTTATTGGTCAGCATGAACACATAGTGAATAAGCTGATGAGACTGAGAAAAAAATTTAAAAATACTTGGAATGACAGAAATAGTTGCTGAATAAAATATGTGTAACTCCTGGATATTGTGCAATATTTCCACTCATGGTATTTACATGTATATTGGAACACAGAAAACAACTTTCATTCCACCAAACTTCATGGAACTTCAATAGATTTCTATCACATATAAGTTGTTCCCAATGTGTGAGACAGTATATTTCTAGAAGTGAACTCCTGAACAGATTGTCATAAGGCAAAACATTGGCTCTTGCCTATGTTCTTGTTCAGGCATTGAGAGAAATCTGTCAAAGATTGAGGAAGTTGGGTAAGAAGTGATGAGAGCGAAGAATGTAACAGGAAGCATTTGAAATCAGGCCTATATTGTCTTCCATTTTCATTTTTTTTTCTGGTAAAACATATAGATCATACTAAATAACTGTTCTCTGTGTCACTGTCTCTCCTTTTCTCTATTGCAAGTCCAGTTAAAGAGAAACTTTGCTTCAGTGAAGGGAAGTATCAATGAAAACTAGAAAATGTATTAATGCTGAGATGAGATACATCTAATATTGTGTGACCGAATGTAAACTGAATCTAAAAGAATAGGATTTTTTGAGACTTCATTCTGAAGGATTTGAGACTTCATTCTGAAGGATTCACCTCTAAATAATGCTACCATGTATTTGGCAAGTTTGCTTAATCAATCCATCTGCTTGTTTTCAGGAACTGCCAGGGCAAAGCTAGAAGTATAAAACATCTTTTAAGAATGCTAATCTTGGAGCTGGCATTGTGGCGTAACAGGTTAAGCTGACGGCTTCAACACAGGCATCCCCTATAGACACTGGTTCGAGTCTTGGCTGCTCCACTTCTGATCCAGCTCTCTGTTGATGCACCTGATAAGGTAGCAGAAGATGGGTGAAGTGCTTGGGCCCCTGTCATGCACGTGGGCCCTGGAAGAAACTCTGGGCTCTTGGCTTCAGTCTCGACCAGCACTGGCCATTGCAACCATTTACAGAGTGAACCAATGTATGGAAGATCTCTCAGTCTCTCTCTCGCTCTCTCTCTCTCTCTCTCACACACACACTCTCTCTCTGCCTTTCAAATAAATAAAATAATTCTTAAAAACTGTTAAACTTTGGGAGTGGTTATTCAGCCTAGCAGTTAAAGCAGGTTAAGACACTTATGTCCTATGTTGCAGTGCCTGGATTCAGCACTGAACTCCATTCCTGCCTCCACTTTCCTGCTAATGTGCACCATGGGTCGTACCAGGCAATGATGCAAGTACTTGAGTTTTACCACCTACGTAGGAGACCTGGATTGAGTTCCTGGCTCTAAGCTTCAACTGACCCAGTTCTCACTATTGCAGGCATGAAATAGTGGATGGAAGCTCACTCTGGCTCTCCCTTTCTGTCTCCTTGTCTTTCAAATAAATAAATAAATAAATGTTAGCATCTAAATAAAACTTACATAACAAATTCTTATAAGATACAAAAGATGATGCTAGAGGCCAGAACTGTGGCACAGTGGGTTCAACCGTGGCTTACAATACTGCACCCCATATTGGAGCACCAATTCAAGTCTGGGCCACTTCGCGCAGGATCCAGCTCTATACTAATGTGCCTAGCAAAGCAGTGGAATATGCCACAAGTACTTAGGCCTCTGCCACTCATATGTAAGCCCCAGCTTGAGTTCCTGGCTCCTGGGTTCAGTCTTGCCCCACCCTGGCCATTGCAGCCATTTGGGGAGTAAAATAGCTGATGGAAGATTATCTCTCTCCCCTCCCTCTCCTGCTTTGATCTCTCTGCTTTCCCAATAAATAAAAATAAATCTTAGCAATAAAAAGAAGGTGCTAGAAAAAAGTTCTAAGCCTCTAACCTTGAATGAGAATAATGCAACTATTTCCAAAAGTGTATAATCTGCTTTCTCAAATATTTAAAAATAATCAACAGTAGGGCTTAATTCTTGCCAGTTGCCTTATTGTAGGCTATCATTTGCCGAGCTGCATGGCAGGAATGCTTCTACTCAAAGGCACTCCCTTTGCTGTCAATCTCTCAGTTCATAATAATTCTTTTTTAAGATTTATTTTATTTATGTAAAAGACATAGTTACAGAGAGAGGTAGAGACAGAGAGAGAGAGGTTTTCCATCCAGTGGTTCACTCCCCAGATGGCCGCGACCGCCGGAGCTACACCGATCTGAAGGCAGGAGACAGGAGTTTCTTTTGGGTCTCCCACACAGGTACAGGGGCCCAAGGACTTGGGCCATCTTCTACTGCTATCCCAGGCCACAGCAGAGAGCTGGATCAGAAGAGGAGCAGCCGGGACTAGAACCAGTGCCCATATGGGATGCTGGCACTTCAGGACAGGGCTTTAACCCGCTGCACCACAGTGCCAGCCCCCACAATAATTCTTGAATCAGTCTATAATGGACCAGTTAGAACTAAAGCAGTTATTGTGGTGTTTGACTAATCTGGATCTGTACAAGGTTTCCTCAGTATATAATTAATGACTGTTCAGAGGATATAACAGGGAAAGTAAAAATTTCCTTTTATTTCCTAATTTCATCTTTATACATTTCAAAGACAGAACCAATGAACTTTGTTACCTTATGTTGAGTCACTTTTCTTAATTGCCCATGAGGAACCTCATTTCAGTTTCCTTACCTAACATCAAGCTCAAATATATCTTAATGATTTTTCTATTTCACAAAAGGCCATCTTTTTATTCTAAGCTCTTCAACACTGAAAATATCTCTACATTTAGCTTGTGACAGCATCTATTTGAAATACCTTTATTTTTCTTTTTTATTAATATAAAGATTACAGATTTTATGCATTCCATAGGTACAGTTCCAAGAAGACTACAACATTTCCTTCATTTTCTCCTATCTTCTTGGTTGCCTCTTCACTTTGTTGAGTGTTTCATTTCCATTGCAGAAGCGTCTTAGCTTGATGTAATCCTATTTGCCTATTTTTGTCTTTATTACCTATGCTTCTGGGGTCTTTTCCAAGAAATCTTTGCCTATTCCAAAGTCTTCCAGAGTTTTCCTGATGTTTTCAATTAGTAATTTGATAGGACCAGGCAGTAGATTTAGGTCTTTGATCCATTTTGAATGGATTTTTGTATAAGGTGTAAGGTTAAGGTCTTGTTGTATATTTCTTCATGTGTAGATCCACTTGTCCCAGCATCATTTGCTGAAGAGACTGTCCTTTATCCAGGACTGAATTCAGTCTTTTTGGCAAATATAAGTTAATTATAGAGGTGCGGATTAATTTTGGGGGTTTGTGTTCTGTTCCTTTAGTCTACGTGTCTTATTTTGTGCCAGTTACCAGGCTCTTTTTATTATAACTCTTCTGTAGTATGTCTTGTAGCCTGGTATTGTTATTCCTCTGGCTTTGCTTTTCTTTAAGATTTCTTTAGTTATTTGGGATCTCTTGTGTTTCCATATAAATTTTAGCATCAGTTTTCCAGATCTGAGAAGAATGTCATCAATATTCTGATGGGGATTCTGTTGAATCTGTAAACTACCTACTTAACTACTTTTTTTTTTTTTGACAAGCAGAGTTAGACAGTGAGAGAGAGAGAGAGAGAGAGACAGAGAGACAGAGAGAAAGGTCTTCCTTCCGTTGGTTCATCCCCCTGTGGCTGCGCTGATCTACGTGCTGCGCTGCTCCGAAGGCAGGAGCCAGGTGCTTCTCCTGGTCTCCCATGGGGTGCAGGGCCCAAGCACTTGGGCCATCCTCCACTGCACTCCCTGGCCACAGCAGAGAGCTGGACTGGAAGAGGAGCAGCTGGAACAGAATCTGGCACCCCAACCGGGACTAGAACCTGGGGTACTGGCGCCACAGGCGGAGGATTAGCCAAGTGAGTCACGGTGCCGTCCAACTACTTTCAGCATTATGGACATTTTGATGATATTAATTCTTCCAATCCAAGAATATTGAAAATTTTTTTCATTTTTGTATGTATTCTTCTATTTCTTTCTTTAATGTTTTGTAATTTTCATCGTAGAGATATTTCACACCCTTGCTTAAAAAAATTCCAAGATTTTTAAGATTGTTTTGTAGCTATTGTGAATGACACTGATCTCATAAGTTTTTTCAGCCATGGGATTGTTTATGTATACAAAGACTATTGATATTTGTGTATTGATTTAATATTCTGCAACTTCACCAAATTCTCTCATGAGTTCCAGTAGTCTCTTAATGGAGTCTTTTGATTCCCCTATATATAGAAACATGTTGGCTGGCACCGT
Organism: Oryctolagus cuniculus; assembly: GCF_051225735.1. Classification (NCBI taxonomy): domain Eukaryota; kingdom Metazoa; phylum Chordata; class Mammalia; order Lagomorpha; family Leporidae; genus Oryctolagus; species Oryctolagus cuniculus. Next base: position 58,572,213 of record NC_142888.1, read on the forward strand.
GGCTCACTGGGCTAATCCTCTGCCTGCAACACTGGCACCCCGGGTTCTAGTCCTGATTGGGGTGTCGTATTTTGTCCTGGTTGCTCCTCTTCCAGTCCAGCTCTCTGCTGTGGCCTGGGAGGGCAGCTGAAGATGGCCCAAGTGCTTGGGCCCTGCACCCGCATGGGAGACCAGGAGGAAGCACCTGGCTCCTGGCTTTGGATCGGCATAGTGTGCCAGCCATAGCAGCCATTTGGGGGGTGAACCAACAGAAGGAAGACCTTTCTCTGTCTCTGTCTCTCTCACTGTCTAACTCTGCCTGTCAAAAAAAAAAGAAAAGAAAAAAACAAAACATGTTATCTGCAAAAAAAGGATATTTTGAGTTCTTCCTTCCCTATTTGTATCCCTTTCATTTCTATGTCTTGTCTAATGGCTCAGACTAAAGATTCCATAACTAACTGAATAGCAATGGTGAAAGTGAGCATCCTTGTTTGGTTCCAGATCTTAGTGGAAATGCTTCCAATGTTCCCCATTCAATATGATGCTGGCTCTAGGCTTCAGCTTGGCCCAGCCCTGGCCTTTGCACCCATCTGGAGAATGAACTAGTAGGTAGAAGATCTCTCTCTCTCTCTCTCTCTCTCTGTGTGTGTGTGTGTGTGTGTGTGTGTTTGTATCTTCATTACTTCTCTCTGTGTAACTCTGAATTTCAAATAAATTTAAGAAAACAGGTAAATGCTTTTCCTGTTACAAATCTATCTGATTAGCATTGTTCTTCCACATTTCTGCTGCAAATGTCTGTGTCTCCTTGTTCTTGCATACAGGATACTAAAAATTATTTACCATTGACCTGTTAATAAAACAGATACTTTACTATTTATATATTTATTTAATGAATTAGTTCTAATTCTATCTTACATAGTTTTGTCCATGTCAACAATTGATTTTGCCCTAGATGGATAAGCAACAAGTGATTTTAGCTCAGTATAGTTCCCTTCATATATACCTAAGAGAATAGTAATGATGGAGGTTTGACACCAGATAAAGTATGATAAATCCCTTCAGTGTTTATCTTAACATAATTTGAGAACATACATACATATGTAGGTGGTAGGTAAGCGTCTATGAGTGGTATTATGGTATTAATGGTATCACAAAAGAATGCTTCCAGGAACCCCAAAAATCTATCTACATCCTAAAAAGTACATTGTGAACTATCATTGATAGTATTTTTTTTGACAGGCAGAGTGACAGTGAGAGAGACAGAGAGAAAGGTCTTCCTTTTTCCATTGGTTCACCCCCTAATGGCGGCTGCAGCCAGCATGCTGCGCTGATCCGAAGCCAGGAGCCAGGTACTTCTCCTGGTCTCCCATGGGGTGCAGGGCCCAAGGACCTGGGCCATCCTCCACTGCACTCCCGGGCCACAGCAGAGAGCTGGACTGGAAGAGGGGCAACCAGGACAGAATCTGGCTCCCCGACCAGGACTAGAACCTGGGGTGCCAGCGCCGCAGGCGGAGGATTAGCCTAGTGAGCTGCAGCACCGGCCTCATTGATAGTATTTTAATTGAAGGTGTTATCTGATGATTAATTGGCTCAACATAATTCTGTGAAAGTCTGACTCAAACACAGATGCTTCTCTTTTTCATTTCGCGCTTATCACCCTGTTTAGCACTGAATAGTGCTCAAGAATTTGCTGAATCTATATTCTCAGTACCATCTTTATTTGGTACATTTAAAATTCAATATATGACATATCTTAGGAAAGAATTCCCTTCATATATAATTCCATACCACTTCTTCAACAATACTACAAATGAAAAAATAATTGTTTTAATAAATAAATTCTTAATGTTCTCGAACTTCTCTGATCATCAGAAGGTGAGTTGATAGTAAAAAAAAAGAAAGTAATAAATAACCTAACATTAAGCCACAAGGAACTAGAAAAAGAACAACTTAAGCCCAAAGATAGCAGAAGAAGGAAGGAAGCAAAGGAACGCAAAATTGAAAATCAAAGCAGAAATAAGTCAAATCAACAACACTGAAATTTTTAAAAAATAAACAAAATCAACACATCATTAGCTAGACTAAGAACAAAGGAGAAGACTCATACAAATAAAAACAGAAATGAAAGATACTGCAATTGATATCACAGAGATAAAATGGTCATACAGGACTTTTGTGAATAATTATACATCTAAAAGAATATTTAACCTAGAATAAATGGGTGCATTCCTGAAAACATAAAACCTACCAAGACTGGATCATGAAGAAACAGAAAATCTGACTAGAACAATAATAAATAAGGAGAATGAAAAATTAAAGTCTTCTAACAAATAAAATCCATGATGAATGACATCACCGATGAATTCTATCAAACATTTAAATAATAATTGTTATCAATCCCTCTAGAGTTCCTCCAAAAAACCAAGGAGGAGAGACCTCTTCCAAATTCATTTTATGTGGATGGCATTACTTTGATACCAAAGCCAGACAATCACAGTAAATGAAAATCTACAGTCCCATATTTCTGATGAACATCAATGTAAAAGTTCTCCAAAAATACCTGTAAAGCAAATTCGGCTGCTCACTAGAAGAATCATACATTATAATCAAGTGGAATGCTTCCCTGGGGTACAAGCATGCCTCATAATTAGAAATAGATATGCTATAATATTGGGGCCGACATTGTGGTGTAGCAGGAAAAGCCACTGCCTGTGGTACCAGCATCTCTTATGATGATGGTTCGAGTCCTGGCTGCTCCACTTTTGATCCAGCTCTCTGCTGTTGGCCTGGGAAAGCAGTGAAATATGGCCCCTGCATCCATGTGGGAGACCTGGAAGAAGCTCCTATCTCTTGGCTTCAGATCAGCCCATCTCTGGCTGTTATGGCCATTTGGGGAACGGATCAGCAGATGGAAGCTCACTCTCTCTTTCTCTCTCTCTCCCTCTCTCTCCTTCTAATAACTCTGCCTTTCAAATAAATAATCTTTAAAAATATGCTATACCATGTTAAAAGAAGAAAAATATTCAGAAGGATAAAAAGTAAAAGGTAATCTCAATAGATACAGAAATTCAACACCATTTCAAAAAAAAAAAAAAAAAAAAAAAAAAAAAAAACTCACCAACTATATGTTGAAAGAAGGTAACAGTGTAAAAGGCCATCTATGAGAAGCCGAGGGACTGGCACTGTGGCAAAGCGGGTAAAGCCGTTGCCTGTAGTGCCAGCATCCCATATGGGCGCCGGTTCGAGTTCTGGTTGCTCCACTTCTGATCCAGCTCTCTGCTATAGCCTGGAAAAGCAGCAGAATATGGCTGAAGTCCTTGGGCCCCTGCACTTGTGTGGGAGACCTGGAGGAAGCTCCTGGCTCCTGGATTTGGATCAGTGCAGCTGTGGCAGTTGTGGCTACCTGGAGAGTGAACCGGTGGATGGAACTCTCTCTCTCTCTCTCTCTCTCTCTGCCTCTGTGCCTTTCAAATAAATAAATCAATCTTTAAAAAAAAAGTCCATCTCTCTCTCACTCTCCACTCTGCCTATCAAAAAAAAAAAAAAAAGTCCAGAGCTACTACCATACACAATAGTGAAAATCTAAAAGCATTCCCTCAAAGACCAGGAACAATATATGGATGCCCATTCTTTTCACTTCTATCCTACAAAAGTCTGGTGGTACTAGGTAAGTAGTCAAGATAAAGAAACATAAATGTCTCCAACTCAGAAAGGAAACACTATAATTGTCTCTTACACATAGAAAACTCTAAATACTCAATGGAAAAACATGTTATAAGAACCGATTTTAGTAAAGGATATGAACTTAACACACAAAATCAGTAGAATTTCTATACACTAAAAGGAAAATGGATAAAATAAATTAAAAAAGCAATTCTTTTTTATAATAGCATTGGAAGCAATAAATATTCAAGAATAAATTTAATTAAAGAAATAAAATATCTATAAACCGAAAAATATAAAACACTAATGAAAAGAATTGAAGAAGAGCTAAGTAAATAAAAAAATTTCCTCTATTCACAGACAGAAAAATTAATGCTGTTAAGATGCCTGTACTATCCAAAATTATCAATAGACTCAAAGCAATCCCTGTCAAAATTATAATGAATGACAAAGCACTCCAGATAGCCAAGGCAATCTTGAGTGGAAAGAATAAAGTTGGAGGCATCACACTGATTTCAAAATCTATTACAAAGCTATAATAATCAAAATGCATAGTATTGGTATAAAAACAGACACATTGAGAAACAGGACAAAATAAAGAACACAGAAATAAATACAGCCATCTACAGGCAACTGATTTTTGACCAAAATGTGTGAAACATACGATAAAAGTATATTTTCTTCAATAAAGAGTTCTGGGGCATCAGTGTTGTGGTGTAGTATGCTAAGCTTCTGCCTGTAGAGCCAGCATCCCATGTGGGTGTTAGTTCATGTCCTGGCTGCTGCACATCTTTTTTTTTTATCTTTTATTTAATGAATATAAATTTCCAAAGTACGACTTATGTATTACAATGGCTTCCCCCCCCATACGTCCCTCCCACCCACAACCCTCCCCTTTCCCACTCCCTCTCCCCTTCCATTCACATCAAGATTCATTTTCGATTATCTTAATATACAGAAGATCAGCTTAGTATACCTTAAGTAAGGATTTCAACAGTTTGCTCCCACACAGAAACATAAAGTGAAAAATGATAGATGATTTTTTTAAATGATGATGAAATCAGATCAGACCTATTGTCATGTCTAATCCCAGTGAGAGTCAAGTTGGGAATTGATAATTTCTTTTTTTTTTTTTACAGAAGATCAGTTTAGTGTACATTAAGTAAAGATTTCAACAGTTTGCACCCCCATAGAAACACAAAGTGAAATATACTGTTTGAGTACTCTTTATAGCATTAAGCCTCAATGTACAGCACATTAAGGACAGAGATCCTACATGAGGAGTAAGTGCACAGTGACTCCTGTTGTTGACTTTACAAATTGACACTCCTGTCTATGGCATCAGTAATCTCCCTATGCACCAGTCATGAGTTTCCAAGGCTATGGAAGCCCCTTGAGTTCTCCGACTCTTATCTTGTTTAGACACAGTCATAGTCAAAGTGGAGGTTCTCTCCTCCCTTCAGAGAAAGGCACCTCCCTCTTTGAAGACCTGTTCTTTCCACTGGGATCTCACTCACAGAGATCTTTTTGCCAGAGTGTCTTGGCTTTCCATGCCTGAAATACTCTCATGGGCTTTTCAGCCAGATCCGAGTGCCTATAGGGCTGATTCTGAGGCCAGAGTGCTATTTAGGACATCTGCCATTCTATGAGTCTGCTGAGTATCTCACTTCCCATGTTGGATAACTCTCCCCTTTATTTATTCTATCGGTTAGTGTTAGCAGGTACTAGACTTGTTTATGTGCTTCCTTTGACTCTTAGTCCTTTCATTATGATCAATTGTGAACTGAAATTGGTCACTTGGAATAGTGAGATGGCATTGGTACATGCCACCTTAATGGGATTGAACTGGAATGCCCTGGTATGTTTCCAACTCTACCAATTGGTGCAAGTCAGCCCGAGCATGCCCCAAATTATACATCTCTTCCCTCTCTTATTCCCACTCTTATGTTTAACAGGGATCACATTTCAATTAATTTTCAACACTTAAGAATAACTGTGTGATAATTACAGAATTAAACCAGTCATATTAAGTAGAACAGACAAAAAAAAATACTAAGAGGGATAATGTATTAAGTTGTCCATTAACAGTCAGGGCTATGCTGATCAAGTCACCATTTCTCATAGTGTCCATTTCACTTCAGGAGGTTTCCTTTTTGGTGTTCAGTCAGTTGTCACCGATCAGGGAGAACATATGGTATTTGTCCCTTTGGGACTGGCTTACTTCACTCGGCTGCTGCACATCTGATCCAGCTTTCTGCTATGGCCTGAGAAAGCAGTGGGAGATGACCCAAGTGCTTAGGCCCCTGCATCCATGTGGGAGAAACTCCTGGCTCCTGGCTTCAGATGGGCCCAGTCCTGGATGTTGCAGCCATTTGGGGATTGAACCAGCGCATGGAAGACCTTTATCTCTGTCTCTCCCTCTCTTTGTCTGTAACTCTACCTCTCAAATTTAAAACAAATCTTTAAAAAAGAAAGCATTCTGGGAAAACTCAACATTTGAAGAGAGAGGGAGAGAAAGAGAAATAGAGAGAAAGAGAGAGAGGAAGGAAGGAAGGAAGGAAGGAAGGAAGGAAGGAAGGAAGGAACTGGATTCTTATCTCATGTTTCAGAATGAACTAAAGCCTTAAACGTAAGACCTGAAAATGTAAAATTCCTTAATGAAAATAGAGAGAGAAAGCTTCATGATGCTGGACTAAAAAATATTTTTTTGGATATGTCACCAAAAGCTCAGGCAACAAAAGCAAAAATAAACAAGTGAAACACATATCAAACTAAACATTTTTTCACATTGAAAGAACTAATTAACAAAATGAAAAGGCATCCTATAGTATTAAATAACATACTTGCAAAACATGCATCCAATAAAGGACTGCTATCCAAAATACATAAGCAACTCATTCAAACTAAAAGGAAAGGAAGTGAAAAGATGGAGGGAAAAAGAAGAGAAATAATAAGAAATAAGGAAACAATTTTAAAATGGGTCATGACCTAAACAGATGCTTTTCCAAAGAAGAGAATTGACAAAGGCCTTTATGAGAAGATGCTCAAAAGAACTAATAATAAGGGAAATTCAAGCCAAAATCACATCTGTTACAATAGCTATTAAAAAAAGACAAATGAGTGTCTTGACTTCCCATGCCTGAAATACTCTCATGGGCTTTTCAGCCAGATCCGAATGCCTTTAGGGCTGATTCTGAGGCCAGAGTGCTATTTAGGACATCTGCCATTCTATGAGTCTGCTGAGTATCTCACTTCCCATGTTGGATAACTCTCCCCTTTATTTATTCTATCGGTTAGTGTTAGCAGGTACTAGACTTGTTTATGTGCTCCCTTTGACTCTTAGTCCTTTCATTATGATCAATTGTGAACTGAAATTGATCACTTGGAATAGTGAGATGGCATTGGTACATGCCACATTGATGGGATTGAATTGGAATCCCCTGGTATGTTTCTAACTCTACCATTTGGGGCAAGTCAGCTTGAGCATGTCCCAAATTATACATCTCTTCCCTCTCTTATTCCCACTCTTATGTTTAACAGGGATCACATTTCAGTTAATTTTCAACACTTAAGAATAACTGTGTGGAGCCGGCGCCGTGGCTCAATAGGCTAATCCTCCACCTTGCGGCGCCGGCACACCGGGTTCTAGTCCCGGTTGGGGCGCCGGATTCTGTCCCAGTTGCCCCTCTTCCAGGCCAGCTCTCTGCTATGGCCAGGGAGTGCAGTGGAGGATGGCCCAGGTGCTTGGGCCCTGCACCCCATGGGAGACCAGGAAAAGCACCTGGCTCCTGGCTCCTGCCAGGATCAGCGCGGTGCGCCGGCTGCAGCGGCGGCCATTGGAGGGTGAACCAACGGCAAAGGAAGACCTTTCTCTCTCTGTCTCTCTCTCTCACTGTCCACTCTGCCTGTCAAAAAAAAAAAAAAAAAAAAAAAAAAAAAAAAGAATAACTGTGTGATAATTAAACCAGTCATATTAAGTAGAACAGACAAAAAAACTACTAAGAGGGATAATGTATTCAGTTGTTCATTAACAGTCACTCTGGCAAAAGATCTCTGTGAGTGAGATCCCAGTGGAAAGAACAGGTCATCAAAGAAGGAGGTACCTTTTTCTGAAGGGAGGAGAGAACCTCCACTTTGACTATGACCTTGTCTAAACAAGATAAGAGTCGGAGAACTCAGAGGGCTTCCATAGCCTTGGAAACTCATGACTGGAGCATGGGGAGATTACTGATGCCATAGACAGGAGTGTCAATTTGTAAAGTCAACAACAGGAGTCACTGTGCACTTACTCCTCATGTAGGATCTCTGTCCTTAATGTGCTGTACATTGAGGCTTAATGCTATAACGAGTACTCAAACCATATATTTCACTTTGTGTTTCTATGGGGGTGCAAACTGTTGAAATCTTTACTTAATGCATACTAAACTGATCTTCTGTAAAAAAAAAAAAAAAGAAATTATCAATTCCCAACTTGACTCTCACTGGGATTAAACATGACAATAGGTCTGATCTGATTTCATCATCATTTAAAAAAATCATCTATCATTTTTCACTTTATGTTTCTGTGTGGGAGCAAACTGTTGAAATCCTTACTTAATGTATACTAAGCTGATCTTCTGTATATTAAGATAATCGAAAATGAATCTTGATGTGAATGGAAGGGGAGAGGGAGTGGGAAAGGGGAGGGTTGTGGGTGGGAGGGACGGTTTGGGGGGGAAGCCATTGTAATACATAAGTCGTACTTTGGAAATTTATATTCATTAAAGAAAAGTTAAAAAAATAAAAAAATAAAAAAAGACAAATGATAGCAAGTGTTTGCAATAATGTGTAGACAAAGAAGCTCTTATAAATGGTTTGTAAAAATATAAATTTTGTCCAATCATTATGGGAAACAGTATGGAGTATCATCAAGAATTTAAAAGCAGAACTACCATATGATCCAGTATTCCCACTCTTGGGAGTAAATAAAATGAAATCAATATTTTGAAGAGTAAATAAAATCTTTTTAAAAAAGCTTTCAACAAGTGAAATGAACAAATACAATAGAATTCTACTTAGCCCAAAGAATGAATGAACTACTAGTCAAAATCATGGATGAGTCTCAGAAATATTATGCTGAATAGAAGAAGTGAGACACAAAGTAAATACACTGTATGCTTCAATTTTTATGAAGTTGTAAACTAAACACAACTTTTAGTGATAGGTTTGAGGGATTCTTTGAGTATGGGCTCAAGGGAATTTTCTGGGAATACATAAATTCCCTGTATCTTCTAAAACAGATTTCTTTATTTGAAAGGCAGATTTACAGAGAAAGAGGATAAGAGAGAGAGAGAGAGCGAGAGAGAGAGAGAGAGAAGAGATCTCTTCCATCCTCTGTTTTATTCTCCAAATGGCTGCAATGGTCAGGGCTGATCCAGGCCAAAACTAAGAGCCCAGAATTCCATCTGAGTCTTCTACATGGGCGGCAGGAACCCAAGCAGTTGAGCTGCTTTCCCAGGAGCATTCGCAGGAAGCTGGATCAGAAGTGGAGCAGCCAGTATGTCAACTTGTGCTCACAAGGGATGGCAGCATCACAAATGATGGTTTCAATTGCTGAGCCACAACACAGGTCTGAATTCCCCATTAATTGATGAAAATATGGTGACAGATATATATTCATTTGTCAAAAATGAATGAATTTTATATGTAAGCTACCTGCACATTGCTGGTATAAATCATACCCTGGTAAGCTTTAAAAAGTAGAAACTTGAAAAGAAAATTTTCAGAATTTTTAGGTAATTAAACTTAAAAATATGAATATAGTAATGCAATGAGCTTAGAATGCCTCTGACATTTCTAAAGAAGAAAAAATATTTGCAGGATTACACTGCAATATTTTAAGACAATATAAAACTAGAATACTTAAGATTGATATCATATTATCACAGATTGAAGACAAAGAGACCATTGAGATAGAATAGAGTACTGGAGTAGAATCACATATATGTAAAGAAATAAAATATGTAAAGAAACAAAATCGATGGTAACTCAAAGGAGAGAAAGACAGTCTCATCAAAAATAATTCTAGTCATAATTTTTGGATTTCAAACCAAGGAGGAAGTATCCAAAGAATCTCTGACAATACTGGTTAATTAAGCAAACAGGCATTAAAGTTTGGGGAGATTAAGATGGATAGAATTTAAGGGGCAAATACTCTCCAGAGAAATGATGGAAAAGTAGAGTTTTAGAAATTTGTATAGGCATCCTTTTTATTTTTTGCTGTATGTTAATCTGTGCATATGTAAAATGCTAAAGGTCAGACCAAAAAAAAAAAAAAAAAAAGAAAAAGAAAAAGAAAAGAAAACGCACAGAACAAAGTCTATAGCACATAAGGTGAACAATTCCCACACTCACACAGGGCTAAGAATATTTCAAGTTCTCAATGACCTTTTTAAAAAAAATGATTTATTTATTTATTTGAAAGGCAGAGTTACAGAGAGGCAGAGGCAGAGGCAGAGAGAGGTCTTCCATCGGCTGGTTCACTCCCCAGATGACAGCAATGGCTGAAGCTGCGTGGATCCGAAGCCAGGAGCCTGAAGCCTCCCCCTGTTCTCCTGCTGGGGTGCAGGGGCCCAAGAACTTGGGCCATCTTCCACCTCTTTCCCAGGCCATGGCAGAGAGCTGGATCAGAAGAGGAGCAGCCAGGACTCAAACCAGCGTCCACTGCAGGCAGCGGCTTCACCTGCCACGTCACAGCACTGACCCTCTCAATGACCTTTTGAATACTTGGTGTCTCTCAATAGAGATCCCACAAATGCCATACCTTAGAAGGGAAGATAAATTGAACCTGAAAGTAAAACCATCACCAGCCAATATGAGCTCTAAGTGCCACTGAAAGAAATTCTTTGGACAAAAGGAAAATTATATCAGATAGATACTTGGATCTATACTAAAAACAAAAAGTGCTAAATAGGGTAAATTATGTGGGTAAATATAAATGATTATTTTTTCTCATTAATAACATTTTTAAAATAGTTTATCCAAAGCACAATGTACTAACAATGTCTTATGTAGCTTGTTGCATATGTAAACTTTATGACAATAATAGAAATATGGTCAGAAAAAGGCAAATGGAAATAAACTATTCACTCATCAGACATTGCACAGAAAGTTAAGTTAAAGAGGCATATGATAAATACAATAGTGGCTACTAAAAACAGACAGGATGTAAATAATGGTGGTAAAATGCAAAACTAAAACTATTAAACTCAAAAAATGCAAGAAATTAGAATAAAATGCAGATAGAACAGATGGAATGGATAGCACAAAAGTAAATAAATCCAACTATATCGGGAAGAATATTAAATATAAATCGTATATACACACCAATAAAAATTTAGGACTGACAGAGTGTTTTATAAAGCAAGATATAACTATATTTTGTGTATAAGAAGTGCACATTAGAGGCTGGCACTGCGGCACAGAGGGTTAAAGCCCTGGCTGCTCCACTTCCAGTCCAGCTCTCTGCTATGGCCTGGGATAGCAGTAGAAGATGGCCCAAGTCCTTGAACCCCTGCACCCACATGGGAGACCTGGAGGAAGCTCCTGGCTCCTGACTTCAGATCAGCTCAGCTCTGGCCATTGCAGTCATTTGGGGAGTGAACCAGTGGAATGGAAGACCTCTCTCTCTGGCTCTACTTGTCTCTGTAACTCTGTCTTTCAAATAAATAAAATAGTTCTTTTAAAAAAAGAAATGCACATTAAGACAGATTAATTAAAAATAGAAAGAACATATAAGGCAAAGTATAAGAAAGTCGTAATGGTGATATAAACATCAAAAAGTAGACTTTAGAATAAGTAATATCATCAGCAGTAAATATGGATATTTCATAATAACAAATGAGTCAGTTAAAGAAGCCATTATAATCTACATGTGCCTGCACAATATTTATTTCGAGATACCTGAAATAAAACTTCACAGAACTGAAAAGAGACAAATACACTATCATTTTTAGATATTTTAACACTAATTCAAAAGTCTAAACAACATTTAAAGGACATTACACTCAACATGAACAAAGTACACATTTTTTAAAAGTACTTACATAAAATTTGCTAAGATAGACCATACCCTGGACCAGAAAAAAGGCTTAATATGAAAGGCTTGGGATTATGGAGTATGATCTCTTACCACATGGAGTCAAATTAGAAACCTCAGGAAGATCTCTCCCTCTCTGTTTCTATTTCCTCCATCTATCTCTCTGTTGCTCTGTCTTGCAAGTAAACAAATACATCTTCAAAAAAATAAGTAATCCAAGTACTTGGGCCCCTGCCATCTATGTGTGAGACCAGGGTAAAATTCCCAGCTTCTGTTTTGGCTTGACACAGAGCTTGCTGTTGCATTCATTTGGGAAATGAACCACCAGATGGAAGAGTTCTCTGTTGCTCTACTTAATACATACATACATACATACATACACACACATACATAAATAAATCCCTTTTCTGGAAAAGGAAGACCAAAAAGATATCTGAAAATTTGCTAAATAGCAGAGATTAAATGACACACTTTAAAAAATCTTATGGATCAAAGAGAAAATTACAAGAGGATTTATTTTTAAAATTTTTGATTAAATAGAAATAAAAACAAACATAAATATGCTGCTACAGAAGTGAATATAGAGGAGCCAGCATTGGTTGGCACAGTGGTTTAAATGGGTTTTGTGACGCGATATCCCATATCAGAGTGCCAGTTCAGTCCAGGCTCCTCTGCTTCCCATCTGGCTCCCTGCTAATGAGCCTGGGAAAGTAGTAGAAGATGGCTCAAGTACTTGGGCCCCTGCCACCTATGTGGGAGATTTTGATGAAGTCCCAGGCTCCTGGCTTTGTCCTGGCCCAACTGTGGATATTGAGGCCATTTAGAGGGTGACTCATGGATGGGAGATCTCTTTTTCTCTTTCTTTCTCTCTCTCTCTCTTTCTCCCTCTCTACTGCTCTGCTTTGCAAAACAAATAAATAAGAGGTAATTAGACAGAAAGTAATAACATTTAGTACTCACATTAGAAAAGAAGAAAGATATCAGATGAGTGTTCTCAGCTTCCACCAAGAAAAAAAAGACCTAGAAAATTAAGATCCAATTAAATCCAAAACAAGGAAAAGAAAGGAAATAATAGAGTAAAAGCAGAAGTCAAGAGATAGAAAATGGTAAATCAATGAACAAAATGCTGGTTTGCTTAAAAGAAAATGAAGAAATATTATAAATTGTAGCTACACTGATTAAGAAAAAAGTGTAAAATATACACATGGCCAGTGTCACAAATGAACACTGCCACAAATTCTAAAGACATTGGAAGGACAACATGCAATTAAAATAATTTTTACACCAATACATTTCATAGCTCAGATGACATGAAAAATATTTTTCAAAGATATGGAATACCAAAGCAGACTCACAAATGTGACAAACAACCTCATCTGTCCACTCAAAAGATGGACTTGGACTTGGGAAGCGCAGCAAAAGTGAGATTTTATTAAGAATCTTGCAGAAACTGGTGGGCCAGCACACCCTGTGCAGTTTCATCAAGCAATTTATTCCCTAGTACACAGGCACTTTCCTCGGTTCCCCATTGCCTGAGTAGTACAGGGTTACAATCTTTCTGGAACTTGGTTCAGCTGTTTTGGTCATTCCTAAATATCTTGTTTGCAAAAAACTTTCCAGGTACATGTGATCTAGATGTTATTCTAGTTACTTGTAGCGTTCCACATATCTGCAAGCAATTACCTTAGTTATCTACTCACAGCTAAATACCTTACCTTGAAAATCAAACAAATGTTTCTCCTCACAGATACAAAAATTCTGATAGACTTATAGCAATTAAAAATGAAATACTAGTATTTGTTTAAAACATTCTTACACTTAAACCAGGAAGTAGGTAATTTTTTACTGGTGAATTCTACAAAACATTTAAGTAAGAGATACTACCAATTTTTAATTTTTTTATTTATGGACTCATCAATTCTAAATAAATGTTCAGAAAATAGCATGGGAAACATTTCCTGATTCTTTTTATGAGATTCAGCATTATCCTGGTATCAAAATCAGATGCTCAGGGCCAGCGCCGTGGCTCACTTGGTTAATCCTCCACCTGCAGCGCCGGCAACCCATATGGGCACCAGGTTCTAGTCCCGGTTGCCCCTCTTTCCAGTCCACCTCTCTGCTGTGGCCTGGGAGGGCAGTGGGGGATGGCCCAAGGGGTTGGGTCCCTGCACCAGCATGGGAGACCAGGAAGAGACACCTGGTTCCTGGCTTCGGATTGGCGCAGCTCCAGCCATTGCTGCCATTTGGGGAGTGAACCAACGGAAGGAAGACCTTTCTCTCTGTCTCTCTCTCTCACTCTCTCACTGTCTATAACTCTTACCTGTCAAATAAAAAAAAATCAGATGCTCTATTAGTTATCACAGGTCAGGGAGAACATATGGTATTTCTCTCTTTGAGACTGGCTTATTTCACTAAGTATGGTGTTTTCCAGATTCATCCATTTTGTTGCAAATGATCAGATTTCATGTTTTACTGCTGTGCAGTATTCCATAGAATACATATCCCATAATTTCTTTATCCAGTCTTCAGTTGATGGGCATTTGTCTTAGCTATTGTAAATTGAGCTGCAATAAACATGGGGGTACAGATAAATCTTTCATATGCTGATTTCATTTCCCTTGGGTAAATTCCCAGGAGTGGGATTGCTGGGTTGTATGATAGGTCTATATTCAGATTTCTGAGGTATCTCTATACTGTCTTCCACAGTGGCTTTACCAGTTTGCATTCCACCAACAGGGGATTAGGGTACCTTTTCCCCCACATCCTTGCCAACATTTGTTGTTTGTTGATATCTGTAGGAAAGCCATTGTAACTAGAGTGAAGTGAAACCTCATTGTGGTTTTGATTTGCATTTCCCTAATGATCTTGAGTATTTTTTCATGTGTCTGTTGGTCGTTTGGATTTCCTCTTTTGAAAAATGCCTGTTTAAGTCCTTCACCCATTTCTTCACTGGGTTGTTTGCTTTGTTGTTTTTGAGTTTATTGATTTCTTTATATATTCTGGCTAATAATCCTTTATTAGTTGCATAGTTTACAAATAATTTCTCCCATTCTGTCAGTTGCCTCTTCATTTTGCTGAGTGTTTCTTTTGCAGTACAGAAGTTTCTCAATTTGATGCAATCCCATTTGTCAATTTTGGCCTTGATTGCTTGTGCCTCTGGAGGATTTTCTTTTTTTCCTTTTTTTTAAGATTTTATTTATTTATTTGAGAGGTAGAGTTACAGACAGTGGGAGGGAGAGACAGAGAGAAAGGTCTTCCTTCCGTTGGTTCACTCCCCAAGTGCTGCAAAGGCCAGAGCTGCGCAGATCTGAAGCCAGGATCCAGGTGCTTTTTCCGGTTTCCCATGCGGGTACAGGGGCCCAAGGACCCGGGCCATCTTCCACTGCTATCCCAGGCCATAGCAGAGAGTTGGATTGGAAGAGGAGCAGCCGGGACTAGAACTGACTCCCATATGGGATGCTGGTGCCACAGGCAGAGGAATAACCCACTGCACCATGGTGCCGGCCCCACCTCTGGGGTGTTTTCCAAGAACTCTTTACTTATGTCAATGTCTCACCAGGTTTCCCCAACGTTCTATAATAATTTGATGGTATCAGGTCATAGATTTAGATCTTGGATCCATTTTGAGCGGATTTTTTGTGTAAGGTGTAAGGTAGAGGTCTTGCTTCATACTTCTGCATGAGAAAATCCAGTTTTCCCAGCACCATTAGAGGAAGAAACTGTCCGTGAGAGCATTTCGGGTGTGGAAAGCCAAGACACTGTGGCAAAAAAGTCCTACATGAAGGACCTCTGTGGGTGAGATCCCAGTGGAAAGAAGTAGTCATCAAAGAAGGAGGTACTTTTCTCTGAAGAGAAGAGAGAACTTCCAGTTTGCTTATGGCCTTGTCTAAATACTGTCACAGTTTTTTGGATTCACAAGGTTTCCACAGCCTAGGCAGCTCATGTCAAGAGCCTCGGGTGATCACTGACATCATACATAAGAGTGTTAATTGTTAAATTAACAACAGAACTCACTGTGCACTAACTTCCCATGTAGGACCTCTGTCCTCAAAGAGTTGTATTATAAGATTTAACAGTAAAACTTGTTCTCAAAGATTTAGTTTGCTTTAGTGTATTAAGTAGAGGATATTCTTGTGTCTCATAAGTTTTAGGTATGCCTAAGTGCCCAACTCCATTGCTTGTTTTCTTAGGTGCTTCCTTAATTAATGATAAAACTTGTTCTCAAGGACTTACTTTCTTTTAATGTTAAATGGAGGATATTCTTATGTTTCATAGTTATCTCTAAGTGCTTGCAAAAGATGTATCATTTTTTGGTGCTTCTTTAAAGTTAATTAAGTTTCTCAGAGAAAAAGAAGTGAAATTAACTTTGAAATGCAATGACTATGAACAGCCCTTGTTTCAACTGTTGAGCACCAGTTTGTGTGTGTGTGTGTGTGTGTGCAAAGTGTTGAACTCTATACTTATACAGAGTTGGTCTTCTGTGTATAAAGTTAATTGAAAATGGATCTTAGTGGAGAATGGGACCGGGAATGGGAGAGGGAGGAGGAGGAGGAGAAGTGCGAGTGTGGATGGGAGGGCGGGTATGTTGGGAGGAATCACTATATTCCTAAAGTTGTACTTATGAAATGCAGGAAGTTTGTATTCCTTAAATAAAAGGTTTCTTTGGGGAAAATAAGTAAATAAATATAAAACAAAGAAAACCAGATAAAGATATTCTAAATAAAAACAACAGAAAAATGTTTATAAATATTCCTCATGAATATAGATGCAAAAATTTTAATAAAATCTTATAAAATTAAAACAGGCAATATCAAAACAAATATATAGCACAACAAAGTATAGTTTATATGAGGAACCTAACATTCACATTTAAGTATCAATCAATTTAATAGATAATGTTCAAAGAGAAATATCACATTCTTCTCTAAACATGCAAAAAAGAAAAGTACTGGACAAAAGCTATTATCCATGTATGATAAAACACATATATGTCCAAAAAGTACCAATAAAATATAATATCAACCATTTTATGAATTAATATCAATTATGATGTTATTGCAGTTTATTTAGGAAAGCTCCTGATAAAAACTAAATCAACTATTTAGTTCTGTTTTCACAAACCAATAAACTGTGGATGTTCATAATCCATTAGTTCATATTTTGGTCACTGGAAATTTAAAAATTTTAAATATTTGAAGTTACTCAACCACCATTTCATACGAAAGATATTATGCAAGCTTATTTATCAAATACGTATCTAATTTAAGTTAGTAAACGGCTACTTTGTCCTTTCAATTGTAACTTAAAATTATAAATGTTATTCATAATTTGGATAAATATAAATAGAAACGTGTAGTATATTGTGTCATTAAAAAGTCATTGTCACAGTGTACTGTACTCTAAATCATAAGTGCAGAGAAACTGGAGTTAAAGTTAAGTTTTAAAGGTTAGTTTGAATGAATAAGCACTTCTGTTACTAATTCATGATGGGGTCTGTACCAATCAGACCATTGCTAAATTCTTTTCTTCACTGCAAGAGAAAATATTAGTCAAAGCCTTAGTCAGGGTGCTCCTTGAAACCTTCTGCCATTGCAGTATCCAGAGTACAATTAATACAAACTGCTGCAGAGTGCATGTCAGCCGTGCAATGCCCACAAGTGCTTAGGGGGCCAGGAAAGTGAGTTAGAGTATGGTGGACTATTGACCTCACAACAGCTACTTGCACCATGGGCATGCCTGTTTCTTAAGCAATGTTTAAAGTAATAGAGGAAAACTTTGGTGCCAGCAACCACAGAAGTTTTCGCTCCAAGGCAGCAATTTGAAAGTAATTTGTTGAGGGAAATAGAAAGAGGATTTCATCCCTCTGCACTAGGTAAGATATATTGCTTTTAACCACAAGATGGCAAATTAATCTCTGAGCCATGAGTTGGGGTCTGTCATCCTCAAGTAGCTATCATTCCATTAGAATATTGGAATAATTGCGGCATATGTCTACCTGAAATCCCACACATTGGAACTGAACTGGTTCTAAGTATTATTTGTTCACTTGGGTAGACATGAAATACTATCAAGAATGCATTGCATTGCATTTATTACAATTTTACCAGTGTTCGAAGACACCATTATGTAAATTTTGTACCTGGTGAATTAGGAGTGGAATTTAGGAAGCAATTACTTCCTTACTTCTATCTGCCAAGTAGGACTTTGTAGAAGGATTGCAAGGATTATTTGTGTGAAAGAAAGCAGAAATGTTGGCGACTTGAGAAGAGAAGTGTCCTTGAGACTTACTATGGGATTTCAGACTTGGATGTAATTACTCCTCAACTTCTTGAAATTATAATAACAAAGTGTGACAAGTGTCTCAACCATTGCTTCATACACTGTGCTGGAACAAAAAATTTCCAAGGGAGATGTGATGAACCTCTTATTGTTTTACTGTTTCTTCTAATCCCACTTTGCACATATAACCTGTGGTAATGATAGAATGTGCCTCAGATTCTAATTGCTCTGAGATATGTTACAAATTAAACATTTATGTAAAGAAGAATTAGTCTCTTTTGAGAGTATTATTCACATGACATAAGGAAGAAATACTGAGGCCAAATACCTTGTCAGGAAAACTGCAGCAGGAAAGAAAAGGTAATTTGCAAAGTGTGGACATAAGCCTACACCACTGCTAACCTCACAGGAGCCTTACTGAATTAATATTTTCCCACACCAAGGGGTAAAATTATACTTGCTGAAGAGTATACCTCTTTATAACATTGTCACTTCACACTCCAAGCTATGGACAATTAGCAACCCATAAGGAAGTGATACGGACACATTAGCATTCTGTATACGCTTTGTTAAACCTTTCAACTGCATTTTCCTTGCTGTTTTACATCCTGTTTTATGGTTGGCAAGGATGTAGCCCTTATGGAGAACTTCTTTCTATAGTGTGTAATGTGGTTACTGTCTTGACAACAACTTCTCTAAATGGAACAAAAACAGGCAGCTAAGAATTATGTCATTAACATAGGTATTTGGCATACTGAAATGAGGTAAATGTTTCATTAGGTTTATTGTTTGTAACTGTTTTCAGCTTATCTTACTGTGTGCTTTTGATTGCACATTCTATAAACCTCAATGCTCAGTACTGAGATTAGTGAGTAATCTGAAATTTTTTAAATGTAGGTGGTGATTATGGGACAATAAATATGAAATCTTTTTTTTTTTAATTTTTAGTGGCAAAGGAATAGAATGCGAACTGCAAAAGACACATCCCCAAAGTTCACCTCAGATGCAGCTCTGGTTAAGTTTTCCACGTAAAGGCATTTCACCATATGTATTGATCTTGCCTCCCTGCTTTTCTACCTCTGCACTTTTTCTAAATCCAGAAGCCGGCCAACCCACCAGCAATTGTATCCCAAAAGTGTGTGAGTATACATCATTCATGCACACGTGCATTTAAATGTATTAGCATTCCAGACAGTAACTCTCAAGTCAATGAGGAATAAGAGCATTGAGTCAGGGGAAACAGAGAGAGAGAGAGAGAGAGAGAGAGAGAGAGAGATAAATTGCAACTCCTTGGTTCCTTGGAGGGTATTCAGGAGGATTAAGCTTGTTTCCCACAATGGCAAGTAACTCCAATATGTCACTATATTCTGGCTTTCCCTTTTTCCCTTTCTCCCTCTCCAATCTCTCACTTTGTCTTCCTGGAATTACTCCCCCCACCCCACCCCACCACCAAATCACCTGCTTCTAAGCATTTTCTCAAGGCCTGCTTTCAGGGGAACCCAAATCACTAAAGGAATTCACCTATCACAACTCCATTAAACAATCTACTCCTAGATAAAATTATATACATATGGTGATGCAATGATATATCATGCAACTATAACTCTCAGATATGAAGTTCCTGTGAACACATCTGCTTCCAAAATTTCAATGTTCACAAAGATTTCACAAGTTTCAACATAGTCCTGTGTTCCAGTCATTCCTTCTTGTCACAGTTAGAGCAATGGTTTTTAATGCTACTTCCCTGTCCCACTACACACTTGTGCATACACATAAACAGGTCTTCTTATATTACTCATCTTAGAAAAGTTAACAAAAGGCAGTTGTGATTAGGACATCAGCTAAATGCTTATACAGATACCTAATGAGTGGCAGTATTAATAAATACAGGTGTGGTTAGGGAAATTGGTTAAAAAGAGTATGCATATATCTCAACTAACATTTCCATTGTAGGTATTTTTATGTAAAGAAATATTTATACATGTAACCAAAAGACCAAACACAAATCTCTTCATTGTAGTATTAATACTTTTTTTGACAGGTAGAGTGGACAGTGAGAAAGAGAGAGAGAAAGGTCTTCCTTTTCCGTTGGTTCACCCCACAATGGCCACTGTGGCTGGCACGCTGCAGCCAGCGCACCGCACTGATCTGAAGCCAGGAGCCAGGTACTTCCCCTGGTCTCCCATGCTGGTGCAGGGCCCAAGGACCTGGTCCATCCTCCACTGTAATCCCGGGCCACAGCAGAGAGCTGGCCTGAAAGAGGGGCAACCGGAATTGAATCCAGCGCCCCAACCGGGACTAGAACCCGGTGTGCCGGTGCCGCAGGCGGAGGATTAGCCTGTTGAGCCGTGGCTAAAATATTTATTCGAAAGACAGAGTTATAGACAAAGTGAGGGAGAGAGAGAGAATCTTCAATCCGCTGGTTCACTTCCCAAATGGCCACAATTACCAGAGCTGGGCTGATTCAAAGCCAGGAGCCAGAACTTTTTTCTGGGTCTACCATGCAGGTGCAGAGGCCCAAGCACTTGGGCCGTCTTCCACAGCTTTCCCAGGCCAAAGCAGAGAGCTGGATCTGAAGTAGAGCACCCAGGACTCGAACTGGCACCTATTTGGGATACAGGCTCTGCAGGTGGCAGCCTTACCCACTATGCCACAGAGTCAACCCCATATTAACACTTTTCACTTCTATAATAGTTAAAAGTTGAGGAAAAATTAATGCCTGTCTATAGAGAAATGGTTACAAATGTTATGTGAAAACTTTTAAAGAATGAGGTACAACTGCAAGTATTGACACAGAAATTTTTCCAATCTTACTGTACAGTAAAAATAAGTTATTATAAAAAGAAGAGTCATATCACGTAAATTAAAACCACACTTAAATACCTGTATACAAATAACTGCACACATACTAGGATTCTCATATGAGAATATGTATGTGTTTGTCTATATGTGGGTATGTAAATACATAAGAAATTTTCTTGGATGAGTCACAGGAAATGAAGATAGTGACAGGTAGAAACAGTGGTGGAGGATTTTCCATTTGTAGACTATATAATTGCATTTGACTTGAACTGTTTACAATGAGATAAACCTGATTATTTTTACTTATTGAATAAAATAGTCTGGTTCAACAATTTCCTGCTGACATTTAGAAACTTTGTGAATTGTTTCACTCTTAATGTATTCTGGAAAAAAAGTAAATGTGTTGATTACAAGTGTATGCTTATTTGTACTTCGGTGGATGATCTGCAGTGAGGTCAGCTATTCATTTTTATGTTTTTGTTTGTTGAGTAGCTATGAAACTTTAAAATATATATATAACTGGATAGCCCACGTATAATATATGTATATTAAAGGTGAAAAATTCTGTGTACTAAGCATAGTGAACCTATGAAGTATTCTTCTAACTTAAATATTCAGGATTTTTTCTTTCTCTCAAATATTCCCAAGTAAAATAGTTTTATGAGCAAAAATACATTTACAAATGTTCTCAAATACAATTTTAACTATTTTCAAGTAACTCAATGAATTCATACAAGTATATATCCATGAACAATGTGATTTACATCCAAAATATCACCACCAGTGTTGATGTGCTGAGCAGATTTATGAAAAAAATCTTTTAGAATATGGTTTACATTCTGAGATTTTGATTTATAGAAGTTATGGCAGATATAGAAATGTGACTGATTTATTATAATAGTGCTCATCACACACTGAAATTAGAGTTGTGTTAGCATTTCCATTACAAACTTAATTTTAGGAAAAATAACTTACCTAGAAAAAGTCATTCCAGGTGAAAACTCTTTTTGACAATTTTAGCTTAAAAATTATAAATAAGATAATTGAAGAAAACAGGAAGACAGTAGAGAAGAGAACATTCCTGTTAAATTGCCTTTTTATGCACATGTTTTGAAAGACTCTTTAAGAACTAGTAAGTTTCTTATACAGAGAACAGTCTGTCCACACTGTTCTCTTTCAAGAGCCTTATTTTTCAGATTTATTTATTTACTTGAAAGTCAAAGTTATAGAGAGAGGGGGAGACACACCGAGAGAGAAATCTTTCATCCACTGGGTTCAGACTCCAGATAGCAACAATGGCCAGGGCTGGGTCAGGCTAAAGTCAGAAATCAGGAGCTTCTTCTGGGTCTCTCACGTGGGTGGCAGGGGCCCAAACACTTGGGCCATCTTCTGCTGCTTTCCCCAGAATATTAGACCACAGCTGAAACAGAAGTAGAGCAGCCGGGACATGAACCTGTGCCCATATGGGATAAAGGCATCACCGGTAGGGGATTTACCTGCTATACCACAATACCAGCTCCCCAAAGAGTCTTAACATTTTCACAGGATAATGATTATGTATAAACTCTAAGGAGGAAGAATTTGTATTTTCATCCAATGCTTTTCAAATAAAGGAAAAGTTTCAAGGATAATAAGAGCTCTCTATAAGGATGTCCTTAGAGAACTGGGAGGTTGAATAACTCCTTTGCTTGATCTCTCCAGCAAACTTTATATATTAATAGAGAATACTATACCACCTTTCACATGAAAGGATTATGCAAAGAACTGGTTTAATGCTTATCACTTCACTTTAGTGTGAACCAGAGATTGTGACTCATTTCTTAATTGCCAATCCCATAATAACAATACCAAATGTACCCTGGGAGTAACCAAATCACCCTTAATTGAGAATTATTATTCTGTTAAAATATATTCAAAACTCAGTTTGTCAGTAATCATTATGATAATCTTTGTCTTCTTTTAGAGTCTCATTTAACAATAATTTCCACCTGAAAATTCTACTTTCTAGGTCTTAGATGGAAACTAAAGTTTGTAGTTGACTAACAGCTAAGGTGAATGAAGATGACATAGTATTCTGATGATGGTAATAGAGGCTATTGCCAACAT
Source organism: Oryctolagus cuniculus (assembly GCF_051225735.1). NCBI lineage: Eukaryota > Metazoa > Chordata > Mammalia > Lagomorpha > Leporidae > Oryctolagus > Oryctolagus cuniculus. The sequence goes on from NC_142888.1 coordinate 58,595,119, forward strand.
TGTTTTCATTATGCTTTTCTTTTTCAGATTTTTCTTTCCAACTTCTGAGTCTGAAAAGTTGATAATCTCAAAAACTTACTGTATAATTTTACAAAGAGTCTTTCTGCCTTCAAAGCTTTAAAAAATTACAGGTAATATCTAATCATTTGGTAACATATTTCTGCAAGGTTGTGAATATTTCTAGGAAGGTAGTTTCTTAGAAAAGTGGTTTTAATTGCATTGTCTTTCCTCTCTAACACTAAAGGGAGTTAGCTATAACTGTCTATCTAGAAGAGAGGCTCTCAATAGTGGTTGCACATCAGAATCACCCAAGGAACTTTACTCACCCCAGTGGCAGGTGCTGTCCAGAATAAGGGTACAGTCATACTGAGTTTTTAAAGCTCTGTAAGTATTTCCTAAGATGCAGCTAAGATAGAAAACCATTGATGTAGGGCTGGTGCTGTGGCTCACTTGGTTAATCCTCCGCCTGCGGCGCCGGCATCCCATATGGACACTGGGTTCTAGACCCGGTTGCTCCTCTTCCAGCCCAGCTCTCTGCTGTAGCCCAGGAAGGCAGTGGAGGATGGCCCAAGTGCTTGGGTCCTGCACCTGCATGGGAGACCAGGAGGAAGCACCTGGTTCCTGGCTTTCGGATCGGCGTAAATCTGGCTGTAGTGGCCATGGGGGGGGGGGGGAACCAATGTAAGGAAGACCTTTCTCTCTGTCTCTCTCACTGTCTAACTCTATCTGTCAAGTAAAAAATAAAAAAAGAGAAAACCATTGATGTAGAAAACATTCTCTTGTCTTCAAGTTTCTTTTGAGTATTCTCCACTGTTTCCTATCTGCAAGACAGAAAATGTGAAGTCCAAGAAACAGGAAGACTAAATCAAGATTTCTCAAAGTGTGTTTAAACATTCACATCAGTATCACATGGAAACTTAGAAATGACCTCTTTGGGGCCCTGTTCTAGATGTAATAAAACAGAAGCTGTAGAGTGGGGGCACTGCCATCTATATTTTAACAAGATTTCCAAGTAGTTTTTATGCTTGCAAAATCTAAAACCAATTGATAAAGGCAGGGAGATAGGATTAAATTGATTAGATTTGTGAGCTGGAGACCATGCCCCCTGTGTGATCTCACTCCCCTGCCTGACCTCACCTGTATGCCTACCTGCCCATCAGACTACATAACCACTCCCCTTTGGAAGTGCATAAAAGACCTGGCACACTGTGGGCCCCTCCCTGATTGTCCCACGCTTTCCGGCACTTGGCCTTTTAGCTGCCTCTATGCCTTCACTTTCCTACCTGAATGCTTTGTTCCATTTGGCTCCTGGCCTGCTCTCTTCCTGGTATGGACCCAACTTAGCTACTAAACTTCTTTTTCCCCTAAATAAAGCCCTCACTTTCCTGTGCATTTCTTTCACTGAATAAAACCTTTAAAACCTACCATGTAGCCTGGCTTATTTGGAGCCAATATTCAGAATTCTCACCTGAATAGATGGCAAGAACCAACAAAAATTATTATTCAAAATTCTTAATAGGGCTAGCCGATATCACAATGGGCTAAATTATTCACTCCCAAAATGGATACTTGGGAAGCGGAACAAAAGATTTGAAAAATAAAGCAAAACAGGATGTGTTACTAACCCAAGGTTATCTGCCTGCTGGTGAGGTATTGAAGCAGAAAAACAAGTTTATTCAGAGTACCAGTAGACTAGGAACATGGCTGGGCTATCACCCTTTTTAGGGTGACTTTTTAGTCATTGTAATGGTGCCTTGTAATAGGTCTAGGTCATTTTTTCAGAACAAGTAGCAGGAAAACGGGAGGAGCTGAGATCAAAAGATAATGAATCACTTCAGACACCTGGACACCAGCAAGCGTCTGAGAAGGGCAATAAAATTCTCTGTCTTTGGTTAGTTGGCTTTGGTGAAGAGGGCCTGTCTGGTCAAGCTGCTCCTATAAATCCTTAGCAAGGCAATTATTATATCTGTACGTACCTCCTTATCTCCACAGGGGATGCAAGCTCTGGGTAAGGGCCGTTTTTGTAGGAACCTCAACTTACAAGCCGACTAACACATCTACGTGCAGGGCTGAGCAAAAGGTCTGACCCTAAGGTTATGGGAGCAAGGAGACAGTTACAGTGTGAAGGCAAATATGTCAGGTATTTTTTAACACTGTTTCAACAGGAATATATAGGAGAAAATATGTGCTATTACCTGATAGTGAAAATCACATGTGAACTAAAGATGGATAAGCCAAAACACCACAATCAGTCATTGTGGGCAGCCTGATGCTGTTTTCAAATGCTAATGCTGTATGCAACAAAACACGGGTAATAACAGAGATTATTTTTTATGATTTTTTTATTTAGTAAATATAAATTTCCAAAGTACAGTTTATGGATTACAATGGCTTCCCCCCCATAATTTCGCTCCCACTCGCACCCCTCCCATCTCCCACTACCTCTCACATTCCGTTCACATCAAGATTCATTTCCAATTATCTTTATATACAGAAGATCAATTCAGTATATATTAAGTAAAGATTTCATCAGTTTGCACCCACACAGAAACACAAAGTGTAAAATACTGTTTCAGTACTAGTTATAGCATTACTTCACATTGGACAACACACTAAGAACAGATCCCACATGAGAAGTAAGTACACAGTGACTCCTTTTGTTGACTTAACAATTTGACACTCTTGTTTATGGCGTCAGTAATCTCCCTAGGCTCTAGTCATGAGTTGCCAAGGCTATGGAAGCCTTTTGAGTTCACCGACTTCGATCTTATTCCGACAGGGTCATAGTCAAAGTGGAAGTTCTCTCTTCAGAGCAAGGTAGCTCCTTCTGTGATGGCCCTGTTTTTTCTACTGGGATCTCACTCACAAATATCATTCATTTAGGTCTTCTTTTTTTTTTCCAGGATGTCTTGGCTTTTCATGCCTAAAATACTCTCATGGGCTCTTCAGCCAGATCCTAACGCCTTAAAGGCTGATTCTGAGGCCAGAGTGATGTTTAGGACATCTGCCATTCTATGAGTTTACTGTGTATCCTGCTTCCCATGATGGATCGTTTTCTCCCTTTTTCATTCTATCAGTTAGTATTAGCAGACAATAGTCTTGTTTGTGTGATCCCTTTGCCTCTTAGACCTATCAGTGTGATCAATTCTGAACTGAAATTGATCACTTGGACTAGTGAGATGGCATTGGTACATGCCACCTTGATGGGATTGTATTGGGATCCCCTGGCATGATTATAACGCCACCATTTGGGGCAAGTCCGATTGAGCATGTCCCAAATTGTACATCTCCTCCCTCTCTTATTCCCACTCTTATATTTAACAGGGCTCACTTCTCAGTTGAAATTTAAACACCTAAGAATAATTGTGTGTTAATTACAGAGTTCAACCAATAGTACTAGAACAAAACAAAGAAAAAATACTAAAATGGATAAAGTATTACATTGTACATCAACAGTCAGGATAGGAGCTGATCAAGTCACTGTTTCTCATAGTGTCCATTTCACTTCAACAGGTTTCCCCTTTGGTGCTCAGTTGTCGCCGATCAGGGAGAACATATGATATTTGTCCCTTTGGGACTGGCTTAATTCACTCAGCATAATGTTTTCCAGATTCCTCCATCTTGTTGCAAATGACCATATTTCATTGTTTTTGACTGCTGTATAGTATTCTATAGAGTACATGTCCCATAAACCACTATGGAAGTCAGTCTGGAGATTCCTCAGAAACCTGAATATAACCCTACCATACAACCCAGCCATCCCACTCCTTGGAATTTACCCAAAGGAAATTAAATTGGCAAACAAACAAGCTTTCTGCACATTAATGTTTATTGCAGCTCAATTCACAATAGCTAAGACCTGGAACCAACCCAAATGCCCATCAACAGTAGACTGGATAAATAACAGATTATTAATCTTGGGTCATAAAGGGAAGATGATGAGATTATGATTCTAAGGAATAAGGAGATTTGGGGTTTCATTTCCTAAAATGGTTCCTTTATAAAATAACATCTTCAAAAACTATCCTTAGAAAATTTACCTGCATATTTCCATTCAAAAGCAAGCAGAAACTCAATCATATAAGGGGCTTTTTAATATAAAAATTGCTAAGTCAATTTTTATTTTCCTAAGGTTGGTATAAATTAAAATTTACTGTGCTTAGTGAAATGCAGCTCTGTAACATTTTTGGTTTATTTGTCATTAATTTCTAATTCATTTCTCAAAACTCTCAGGGAACAAAAGAAACCAAAAATAGTCTACCAAAATCTGTTCAACAAAATCTTTCCCAGAATGATGAGTTACTCTCATTCAGCAGAGTTCTAATCTGATGGCATAATAAAATTCTCCTTGATGAGACATAGTTTCATGGAAGAAATGAATATGTTCCTGTACTTCCTATAATACTCCATGATTTTTTTGAAATAATCATCTTTTGAAACCAAGACATTAGGTTAATAAAGATATCATTTAAATGAATTTCATTTTTATTATTAATGTTCAAGCAACTAAATTCAAGGCCATCTTTCTTAGCTGGAAGTTCATTATTTGCTTAAAACTGTACATATGAAATGCATAAAAACTGTTCTCTTTATATAAATAAAAAAGTAAACAAAAAATCTTGAAAAGCTCCAAATGTAAAAAAAAAGCATGCAAAATAATGTTTTGAAACAGGTATTTAAGCAGTGATAAGATTTTTTTTATCAAAACCTTTCTCTTAAAGAAACATCAAGATTAATTTCAACAATTACATCAATCAGCAAATATAATTTAATGAACCAAAGAAATTTATTTTTTGATGTATACTTGTACATACCAAGAAAACAGCTATGTAATATTTATAACCATTTATTGTCTTTTAGCAAAATAATGTTGTAAGAAATGATCTTTTATAATGCAATCTTATATATCATTAATTCTGGGGTTGGCATTTGGCGGAGTGGCTAAGACACCGCTTGGGATGCTCTCATCCTATATCAGGGTGTCTGGGTTTGAGTCAGCTCTACTGCCCATTCCAGTTTCTAGCTAACATGCACTTTGGGAGGTATCAGATGATTGTTGAAGTACTTGGGTCTCTGCTACTGACATGGGAGACCTGGAATGAGTTCTGTGTTCCTGGCTTTGATATGACCCAGTCCCAGCTATTTCAGCATTTAAGGAAAGAACCAACAGATGAGAGATCTCTCTCCATCTCTGTCTCTATGACTCTCTCTGTCTTTTTTAAGATTTATTTATTTATTTGAAAGGCAGAGCTACAGAGAGGCACAGGCAGACAGAGAGAGAGAGAGAGAGATTGATTTTCTATCCTCTGGTTCACTGCCAAATGGCCCCAACAGCCAGAGTTGAGCTGATCCGAAGCCAGTAGCCAAGAGCTTCCTCCGGGTCTCCCACATGGGTGCAGGGGCTGAAGCACTTGGAACATCCTTTACTGCTCTCCAAGGCCATAGCAGACAACTGGATCAGAAGTGGAGCCGCTGGGTCTCAAATCAGCGCCCGTATGGGCTGCCAGTACTGCAGGTGGCGGCCTTACCTGCTTTGCTACATCACCAGCCCCTCTCCACCTTTCAAATAATTAAAATACTTTTTAAAGATTTATTTATTTTACTTGAAAGTCACAGTTACTCAGAGGGAGGAGAGAGGGAGAGAGAGACAGAGAGAGAGAGAGAGAGAGAGAGAGAGAGGTCTTCCATCTGCTGGTTCATTCCCCGGATGGCTGTAATGGCCAGAGCTGCGCCAATCCGAAACCAGGAGCCAGGAGCCTCTTCCAGGTCTCCCATGCGGGTTCAGGGGCTCAACGACTTGGGCCATCTTCTACTGCTTTCCAAGATCATAGCAGAGAGCTGCATTGGAAGTGGAGCTGCCAGGTCTTGAACCGCCGCCCATATGGGATGCCGGCACCGCAGGCAGCAGCTTTACCTGCTATCCCACAGCGCCGGTCTCTAAAATATTTTTTTAAAGAGCTATTAACTGGCCGGCGCCGCGGCTCACTAGGCTAATCCTCCACCTAGCGGCGCCGGCACACCGGGTTCTAGTCCCGGGGCGCCGGATTCTGTCCCGGTTGCCCCTCTTCCAGGCCAGCTCTCTGCTGTGGCCAGGGAGTGCAGTGGAGGATGGCCCAAGTGCTTGGGCCCTGCACCCCATGGGAGACCAAGAAAAGCACCTGGCTCCTGGCTCCTGCCATCGGATCAGCGCGGTGCGCTGGCCGCGGTGCGCTGGCCGCAGCGCGCCGGCCGCGGCGACCATTGGAGGGTGAACCAACGGCAAAGGAAGACCTTTCTCTCTGTCTCTCTCTCTCACTGTCCACTCTGCCTGTCAAAAAAAAAAAAAAGCTATTAACTACGGAACTAAATAAATATCCAAATATATTTTCAGTTATGTTATTTTTAAAAATAAGGAATATAGATAGGTTGAGTAAAGAGTTTGTTCAAGGGGCTGACGCTGTGGCATAGCGAATAAAGCTGCTGCCTGCAAAGCCGGCATCCCATATGGGATCTGGTTTGAGTCACAGCTGCTCCTCTTCTGATCCAGCTCTCTGCTATGGCCTGGGAAAGCAGTAGAGGATGGCCCAAGTCCTTGGGCCCCTGCACCCACGTGGGAGACCCGGAAGAAGCTCCTGGCTCCTGGATTCAGATGGGTGCAGCTCCAGCCTTTGTGGCCAGTTGGGCAGTGGATGGAAGACTTCTCTCTCTCTCTCTCTGCCTCTCTCTGTGTGTAAATCTGACTTTCAAATAAATAAACAAATCTTTTTAAAAAAGAGTTTGTTCAAAAGTGGAGTAACCTTACATTTCAGAATTGTTATCTATGACTAAACAGGACTATAGATGAAAATGTGTTTATTTAGTTCACTCCAGTAAGAAGATTGATAACTATTTTCATGTGATCTGCAAATCAAAAACTTCTCTTTATAAGTTTAACAATACAGAATGTAATAGCCTGATACTAGTCAATTTCTGAAATAAGCTATTTTCTTAGATATTCATAAAAGCATATCATTTAAGGTTATACTTACACAACATACTGGTAACTAATAAATGACTTGTTCAAAAGGGAAAATACAATCACTGGTCTACTTTACTTATATAATGCTGTGATAACTAAGTTTATGTTTCATCTTGACTAGGCAATGGTACCAAACTATTTGGTCAAACAGTTTAGATGTTGCTCTAAGATGACTTTTGCCGACATGATTAGCTTTCATAATCAATTGACTTTAAGTAAAGGACACTGTCCTTGATAATAAAGATGGGCCTCACACAATCTGTTGGAGGCCTTGAGGCAAAAAACTGAGGTGTCTTAGAGTAGACACAATTGTCTTCAAACATAGAAACCCTGCCTGAGTTTGCAACCAGGTGACTAACCCTATTGATTTTGAACTTGCCTGAACCCACAATTACCCAACCAATTCTATAAAAAAAAACTCTCTCTCTGTGTGTATTGATATGCATTTTTGCCCCTATTTAGACACATGTGTGTTATTTTTATGATACACAGACCTGTGTCACTTAACAGCATGGCTATATGTAAGGAATGAATCGATAGGTGAGTTTGACATTCTGCAAACCTAATAGGATGCATTTACACAAACTAAGACAGTCATGATGTCACTAGGTTATGCAGTATTATTCGACCTCCATCGTATATGTGGTTCATCACTGACTGAAATATTGTTAAGTGGCACATGGTTATATGTCTGTATGTGAATATCTATAAATAGATAGAAAGACAGACAGACAGATAGATAGATTCTATTTGTTTGGAAAACCCTAACTGACTGACAAAATGCCAATACCATTTTAAAAGTATTTTCAACAGTTGTTTTGGAATCTTGGAGATGAAGCCTTTATATAATTTATACCAGAGTAAAATTTTATAAGGTTATTTTTCTGAGAGGAATTTACAGGTTCCAATTTTATACATGCTTTTATTTATTTCACAAAAACCTTTCTAGTCAATTATATATTCTTTCTAGCTTCTATATCTATTTAGCATTATCATTGAGCACTATCAAAAAAAATAAAATTCATGATAGTCTCAGTGGATATTACATATGTAATTTTGGACCTATTTAATGCAAAGTGCTAAGAAATAATGCCCATTACTTAGCTACTGTGCTTTTGAAAACTACCTGATACCAAATTTGATTGTTAAGAATTGTTACAAAATAAAGCAGGACCTATTCTTATAATAAAACAAGGCAAACTCATACTGTCTTGTTTCTTGTTTTCTATGTCCAGTCCATATAGCGAAGAAATTTATCACATCACTTCATTTCTATGGAAATTCAATCACACTTTCTAAAATGGAACTTAATGCAGGAACACAGCTCTATATTGATCTGATGATGTAGGTGCTTCATTCAAATAAATGTGTCCTGCAATTCAGAGAGTCAATCAATCAAACAAATTGGATAAATTATTGCAAACAATGTGGAGAAATCAATGCATAGTAAGCTCTTATGTTTGAAATGTTAACCAATCATACTGAAGCTCATTAAATTATATTTTGGATGTGCAATGGCCTTTTATATAGAGTTTACATAGGAATATTAGACTATTATTCATTGACAATCACAAAAACCTGGGATTGGTCCCTCCAACAATAATTTACACACAAAAATGTTGAAAGGAAAGAGGTCTTAAAGGGATCACCACCACTACCACTCCACACAGGTGCATGACATTCCGCAGGAAATTATCACATTACAACCCTAGACATCAACCAAAACTAGCATGTATATTAAGTTCTTAGCATTTAGACATTTCATATACTGTCTCTAAACTAACTTAATGAAATTTAGTAGCCAAATAAGCTAAAATATTTTTAAGAAAATAAGGGGAAGAGCTTGCCTGGTGGCACAGCAGGTGAAGCCATCGCTTATGACGCCAGAATCCCATATAAGCCAGGTTCCTTGTCCCAGCTGCTCCACTTCTGATCCAGCTCCCTGTGAGTGGCCTGAGAAAGATAGTGGAAGGTTACTCAAGTGTTTGGGCTCTTGTCACCTAGGTGGGAGACCTGAAGGAAGCTCCTGGGTCCTGGATCCTGGCTTTGGCCTGGCCCAGCCCCGGGGCCATCACAGCCACTTGGAGAGTGGACCAGAAGACAGAGGACCTCCATGTCTCTCACTCTCTCTGTGTAACTCTGACTTTCAAATAAATAGATACTTTAAAACAAATAAAGAGGGGCCAGCACTGTGGCGCATTGGGTTAATGCCCTGGCCTGAAGTGCTGGCATCCCATGTGGGCGCCGGTTTGAGACCCGGCTGTTCCACTTCCGATCCAGTTCTCTGCTATGGCCTGGGAGAGCAGTAGAAGATGGCCCAAGTCCTTGGGCCCCTGCACCCACATGGGAGACCTGGAAGAAACTCCTGGATCCTGGCTTCAGATCAGCGCAGCTCCGGCGTTGTAGCCATCCGGGGAGTGAACCATTGGATGGAAGACCTCTCTCTCTCTCTCTGCCTCTCCTTCTCTCTCTGTGTAACTCTGACTTTCAAATGAATGAATAAATCTTTAAAAAAAAGAAAAGTAAGGATTAGAACTAAAAATATTTAAAAAAAAAACAAATAAAGAAAGAAAATTAGAGGGAGAAAATCAAAAGAATATATAGAATGACAGCTATTTTGAGAACAAATAGTAGCGTGTGTAATTTGAAACCTTAAGTGAACCTTATAAACTTTTACTCTGGTATAAATTATATAAGATGGTCTCTTCAGTATTGTATGGTGTGTATTCTTCAAATAAAGGGCAATAGCAGTTGCCACTACTACCACCACCACTAGGATCCATGTTTTGTATTAGTATGTGCATACAGTAAATCATAGGGTTATGACTGACAAGCACTGCCAACAGCCAAGAGGGAAAATGTGACAGATATATTTTGAATAAAAAGATCAACTTGGTTTCCCAATTTCAAATTGTCAAAAACTGCCACATAAAAATGAGTTACATAATTTCTCTATTGAAAGTAACTAAAGCGACAGATCCACCAAAGATTTGACTGGAACGAGATATAAGGAATTGCTTACTATCTATTATAATATTATAAACTCCTAATAACTTTCACAAGGCATGATCATTTATCTTGTTAGGATTAATATTCTGACCAATAATTCCCTCTGTCAAGAACATTAAGCACGCTCTTACAATCATCTGGAAAATAAGATAGAAGTGGAAGAGCTGATCCTTTCAAGTCAGGCATTTTACTACTACACAATTATTTCACTTGTAAATGCACTAAAATCTCTTGAATAACACTAATAATACTCTAGATTCACTCTCTATGAACTCATTTATTGATACTAGCAAGTAGAAAATATTTTTCAATTATATAACCTGATAAAATAATCTATATAATATAGACATGTATGTTTTATGCATATATATGTAACTCACAGTTTTTAAATTTTTTTTTCTCTTTTTTTAAAAGATTTATTTTACTTATTTGAAATACAGAGTGACAGAGGGAGAGAGGGAGAGACAGAGGGGCAAAAAGATCTTCCATCTTCTGGTTCATTTCGCAAATGGATGCAATAGCCAGAGCTGGGCCAAGTAGAAGCCAGGAGCCTAGAACTCCATTCGGGTCTCCCACATGGGTGGCAGGGACCCAAGCACTTAGGCTGTATTCTGCTGCTTTCTCAGGTGCATTAGCAAAGAGCTGGATTGGAAGTGGAGCAACTGGGGCTGGAATCGACATTAAGAGATGGGATGCCAGTCATGCAGGCTGCAGGTTAACATACTGAACCACAACATCAGCCTTCAAAACAGCTTTTGAAGCCAGGAGCCAGGAGCTTCCTCCAGGTCTCCTATGTGGGTTCAGGGACCCAAGGACTTGGGCCATCTTCTACAGCTTTCCCAGGTCATAGCAGAGAGCTGGATCAGAAATGGAGCAGGCGGTTCTCGAACTGGTGCCCATATGGGATGCTGGCGCTCCAGGCCAGGGCATTAACCTGCTGTGCCACAGCGCCAGCCCTAATATCATCTACTTTTAAAAGTATATGACTCAGGATTGGAAATTGCAAAGAAAGCAACTAATGAGTACAGATCATCTTGGTTTTAATGTAGTTCTCAAAACTTCCATCAAAATTTGAAAAAAATCAAACTCAAAAATGCATTTAGCACACTTAAGCTACTGAACATTTTAAACATGTTCAGAACACTTATATTAGCCTTCAGTTGGTAGAATCATCTAACACAAAGCCTGTTTTCTCATAGTGTTGAATATCTCTTCCAATTTGTTAAAAATATCTGTCAAAAAACACTGGCAACACAATGCATTGTAGAGTATCAGATATTTACTCTTGTGATTGTATGAATGTGTGTCTGACCCGGGTTTATGGCTTACTGATGTTGCCAGCATCTTGAAAGACTATTGTACTGCCTTTTCCAGTCCAAAAATGATCAAAATTTTTAATTTCGAAGTTCAATTTCCTCTTCCCCTTGTATTGCTTTCATACTATCAGAAACTCATAAAAATTTAAGTCAAACTGCTATGGCTTAAATGTTCCTGCCAAAATCCATGTTGAAATATAATCTTCATAGTGAGGTATTAAGAGATTTGAGGCCGGCGCCGCAGCTCAATAGGCTAATCCTCCGCCTGCGGCGCCGGCACACTGGGTTCTAGTCCCGGTCAGGACGCTGGATTCTGTCCCAATTGCTCCTCTTCCAGTCCAGCTCTCTGCTGTGGCCCGGGAGGGCAGTGGAGGGTGGCCCAAGTGCTTGGGCCCTGCACTCTCATGGGAGACCAGGAGAAGCACCTGGCTCCTGGTTTTGGATCAGCATGGTGCGCCAGCTGCAGTGCGCCGGCGGCAGTGGCCAATGTGGGGTGAACCAACGGAAAAGGAAGACCTTTCTCTCTCTTTCTCTCTCTCTCTCACTGTCCACTCTCCCTGTAAAAAAAATAGATTTGAAATATAACCTTACTACATTACTAGAAGATAGTTTTTTTTTTGGGGGGGGGCGGTAATTAAGGTTAAATGAGGCCATAAGGTGGGGATCTTAATCCAATGTGCCTGTGGCTTTTCTTCTTTATAAGAGAGACCTGGGCCATGCAATTTCATGGTACTATGAAGAGAGTTGCCACCAACACAAAGTACCTCACCAGATATGGCCTGAAGATCTTGAACTTTAGTATTCAGAGCTGTGAATGGATTATACTTTTATTGTTTGTAAATTAGTCTGTGATATTCAGTTTTAAAAACAGAAAACAAACCATGATACGAACTATTGTAAACCAGGAACCATCTATAATTGGTAGAAGATATCAAGATGAAAAGGTAGGAAATTTGTATTCTAGCATTTCCGCTACTAAGTAAATGATTCTAAATGTTCTCTATAAAAATGACTCCTTTGTCTGGTCTATGAATTTCTACTACCATGTTCCATACATAAAATTTTGTTAAATGCTTACTTCTGAGATCATAATAGTTAAAAATCACAGTGTCTTAACAATCAATCACAAAACTATGGACAAATTATAAGCAAATATGGTAACCACTACATGTCTCTCTCACTCACACAGACACACACACTTTGTGGCATTTTGAAAAGCTGTCAAGTGGAACTGGTCACAGTAAGACATCTATCTAGAATTCTAGAAGTTATCTAATAGAAGAAGAACATTGAACTATTGTAGAAACCAATATCGTGAGTTTACATTTTAAAGCTTTATGCAGAATTTGGGGAAGGCTGTTTGAAAGAGCTCTGCCTTTCTTGGTAAGTCTTTGGATCCTTCCCTGAGAGTTTTCAGGAAAACAGACGTCATGTCAAAATGACTCATGTAGAGAATTTTTCCGGGTCTATCTTCTATGTTATCATTATGAACAATCCATGGATTTAGAAACTCTAGCTATTTTCTTTCTTTCTTTCCTCTCTACTTCCTTTCTTTATTAAAGATATTTTAATTTAAATTTTGTATATCAGCAATTGGAACGTAAAATACAATGTAGTGACTGCCGTAAGTAAGTTAACATTTTAATAAATATATGGATACTATTCCAAATATTATGCAAAGAATGACATATTAAATAATTAATGAGGTTTCCTGGTATTATTTTGGATATAGTAAATGATCAGCAAAATCTATCCCACAGAAGGTATTTAGAAGTTTAGTTTCTAAGTATATAACACATATAAAATTATTGGATTTGTCATTAGGAAGAAAGTGAACTGGGCCAGAGTTGTGGCACTGCAGGTTAAACTGCTACCTACATGTGTGCTGTTTCGAGTCCTGGATATTTCAATTTCCAATCCAGCTCCCTGCTAATGCACCTGGGAGAGTGGAAGAAGAGGACCATGTCATCCACATGGGAGACTCAAATGGATTTAGGGCTGCTGGACTCAGCCTGGTCTAGCTCTAGCACTTTTGGCCATTTGGTGAGTGAATCAGGGGATAGAAGATCTCTGTCTCTCCCTCTCTCTCTGTAATTTTTTCAAATAAATACATAAATCTTGAAGAAGTATTAAAAAGAAAGTGGGCCAATCATAAAAGGAAAAAATAAGTAAATGTTAAAAATAAATGACCAAAATATTTTGCTATATAATGCCTTATTAAATTAAACTATTACTTATAATTCAATGTGGAAATTCATAATTGTTACATCAAATTTAGCAAATAATAAGTGAAATTCATTCTAACTGTACTACCTTGAAATCTTGGTTTTAAATATTCCAGTTCTGTTGAGCAGCTACATAATGTCTAAACATATGAAGAAATGTTTATAATACATAAATATAGCTTTTGAAACAATTTATCAAACATAAACTGTATTTGGGAATACAGGTCTAAAATTAATCTTTTAAAAATAGAAAAACTTAGCCTAGTGAGCCGATCAGCCCTTGTCCTGACTATTGATGTACAATGTAATACTTTATCCATTTTAGTATTTTTTTTTGTTCTGGTTAATACTATTGGTTGAACTCTGTAATTAACACACATTTATTCTTAGGTATTGAAATTTAACTGAAAAGTGATCCCTGTTAAATATAAAAGTGGGAATAAGAAAGGGAGGAGATGTGCAATTTGGGACATGCTCAATCGGACTTGCCCCAAATGGTGGAGTTAGAAATGTGCCAGGGTATTCCAACGCAATCCCATCAAGATTGCATGTACCAATGCCACCTCACTGGTCCAAGTGATCAATTTCAGTTCACAGTTGATCACACTGATAGGTCTTAGAGTCAAAGGGATCACACAAACAAGACTAGTGTCTGCTAATACTAACTGATGGAATGAAAAAGGGAGAGGACAATCCAACATGGGAAGCGAGATACACAGCAGACTCATAGAATGGCAGATGTCCTAAATAGCACTCTGGCCTCAGAATCAGCCCTTAAGGCATTTGGATCTGGCTGAAGAGCCCATCAGAGTATTTTAGGCATGGAAAGCCAAGACACTCTGGCAAAAAAAAAAAAAAAAGAAAGAAAGAAAAATATCTAAATGAAAGATCTCTGCGAATGAGATCCCAGTGGAAAGAATGGACCATCAAAGAAGGAGCTACCTTGCTCTGAAGGGAGGAGAGAACTTCCACTTTGACTATGACCTTGTCTAAATAACATCGCAGTCAGGGAACTCAAGAGGCTTCCACAGCCTTGGAAACTCATGACTAGAGCCTAGGGAGATTTCTGATGCCATAAACAAAAGTTTTAAATTGTTAAGTCAACAACAGGAGTCACTGTGTACTTACTCCTCATGTAGGATCTCTGTCCTTAATGTGTTGTCCAATGTGAATTAATGCTATAACTAGTACTGAAACAGTATTTTACACTTTATGTTCTGTGTGGGTACAAACTGATGAAATCTTTACTTAATATATACTAAATCAATCTTCTGTATATAAAGATAATTGAAAATGAATCTTGATATGAATGGAATGGGAGAGGGAGCGGGAGATGGGAGGGGTGCGAGTGGGAGGAAAGTTATGGGGGGGGGAAGCCATTGTAATCCTTAAACTGTACTTTGAAAATTATATTAACTAAATAAAAGTTAAAAAAATAGAAACACTTAAATGAATTGTTCATAATTTATTAAATTACAGAAATAATGGTATCAAGTAGGAAGCATATTTAATCAGTATTATTCATGAATATTGTACTTTCATATTAATTGTTTACTGGGGGATGAGCAGTAGCTGGCAACCCTTAATTAATATAACTGAAAAAATTACAGCCCAATTGGAAAAATGCTGAGTTTTCCTGGTGCTTCATGGCTATCATTCTTGTTTCATATGATACTTAAAATAGAATTTTATACCAGGATTGATCATCTCAGGCTAATTTCCATGTGGCAAATTGTGGCTTTCTATTCTGGTCTTCTGTATTGCTTATGCACATTTTACTTCAGAAGAAGAAAATCAAGCTGTATCTTTAATTAAAAGTTTTACATATCTAGGGAAGTCTATGTATCCAATAGTTATTTAAGTGATCTACATTTTTTTTCAGCCTGAATCTCAGGAGAGGCCACATGTTTAAGAATAAATTAAATTCTGATTTGTTTAAAATATGGGTCTCATGGACGCTAGCCAGGCCCAAATTTATCAACTTTAAAGAATCCTCCTTTAGCTGTTGGTGACTAAAGGGAGTTGAAATCATTCTAATTGGAATTAATTTAACCAATGTAGCAAAACTACTTGTATACTTTTCAGCAGAAACTCAAAGTTTAGCAAATATCAGAGGATTGTGTTAATCTGGAAAAATTTTAAAGTAACATCATTGCAAGTCTCAAAAGTAGAATGACAGAAACAAAATTTGATGGAAGTAACCACAGTGTTCAAGAATATACCCAAGGGGCTGGTGCTGTGGCACACTAGGCTAATCCTCCGCCTGCGGCACCGGCATCCCATATGGATGCCAGTTCTAGTCCCGGTTGCTCCTCTTCCAGTCCAGCTTTCTGCTGTGGCCTGGGATAGCAGTAGAAGATGGCCCAAGTCCTTGGGCCCCTGCACCCATGTGGGAGACCAGGAGGACGCACCTGGCTCCTGGCTTCGGATCGGCGCAGCTCCGGCCGTTGCAGCTATTTGGAGAGTGAACCAACGGAAGGAAGGTCTTTCTCTCTCTTTCTCTCTCTCACTGTCTAACTGCACCTGTCAAATAAATAAATAAAATCTTAAAAAAAGAGAGAATATACCCAAGTACTCATTGACCACCCCCAGCTAAAGAATTTTTAAAGATCCTATCCTTGGATATGTTATTAAAGAATAAATTGTAAAATGAATTAATTCTAGCAAGGACAAAGAAGTATTCTCTTAAGCATCTTTACACAAAATTCTATAAAAATAAATCATTGAATCAAGAAATATGGAGGAAAAAGACAAATAGTGATTTTTTTAGGGTGAAATTAGTCACATTTATATTAAATAACTTTCTATTGGGCAATTTTTTTGTGTTTTCCATGAATTCAACTTAGCTATTCAGTACAGGAAGAAGTAGATATACTATTGAAATACTTCTTCACAGTTGCTAAGTAGCAGGTTAAAAGTCTTTAGTACTATCAATCAACCGCAATATTACCAATCTCTACTAGAAAAAAACTTGAAAAGATAATGAATTCGCATAGGTGCTAGATTATTTCAGGATATAATCCACACCTAACAGATCTGCATCCTACTCAACCAAAAGGCAGCCACTGGGAAGATTTCTTTAACTTTCATTTTCCTACTAATCACTGACTTATAGTTCTTGCCTATGCTCTCGAAAAACAGTGGTTTGGCCGGCGCCGCGGCTCACTAGGCTAATCCTCAGCCTTGCGGCGCCGGCACACCGGGTTCTAGTCCCGGTCGGGGCGCTGGATTCTGTCCCGGTTGCGCCTCTTCCAGGCCAGCTCTCTGCTGTGGCCAGGGAGTGCAGTGGAGGATGGCCCAAGTGCTTGGGCCCTGCACCCCATGGGAGACCAGGAGAAGCACCTGGCTCCTGCCTTCGGATCAGCGCAGTGCGCCGGCCGTGACAGCCATTGGAGGGTGAACCAACGGCAAAGGAAGACCTTTCTCTCTGTCTCTCCTTCTCACTGTCCACGCTGCCTGTCAAAAAAAAAAAAAGTGGTTTTTCTATTTACTACTTGCTGAATTATTTATTTAGTGGAGGGTTAAGTTTGTGATTAGAAAGTAAATTGAAAGTATGTCATTGTAAAAATTAAAAGAAAAACAAGGAGAAGATAGAGTGGGAGTGAGAGAGGGAGCAAGGGAAGGATGTGTGGGAAGTATCATTATCCTCTTAAAACTGTATATATGAAAGACATGAAATATGTTCCTTTTATATATAAATAAAAAATGAAAGACACACTCCAGTAAAATAAAAAAAGAGTATGAGAAATATTTCACTGTTATCTGTTTCCATGGAAAAACATCCATGGAAACTCAATGAAAGTTAACAATCGGCATTATACCTTGATGTTATAGAGGCAGTTACATGATAGACTGTGGAAAACCTGCGTGAAAAGTAGCCATTATTTAGCCATTGTAGCCATGGGTCACTTATGTCCACCAATGCCAGATATGATTTTTCAAGGTGAAAAATGCCAATTTTTATGCAAAATATCCTTACACACACAAATACAGGCAACTAATTTAAAATGTACAAACACTTATTAATACTGTAAGGCTAACAAAAATATCACCCTACAGAAATAGGCCTGATAATTGTTGATTCACAACTGAATAGGTTAAAACACATTCACAAACTCACAGATCCATAAGAGGGAAAAAAAGGTAGTAAACCAGTTTGAGTATATAACTGCTCCAGTTTGAGTACATAACTTCTCCAACCAACTGATATTTAACTCCACATCTGAGTTAATACCATATTTATGTTTATACCATACTAGATTATCTCTAAAATTACTTTTAAAGCAGCAAATATCAAGTTGACATTGAATTTCAGTAATAGTTAAAAGGGAAGATTGAAGAAGCAGCTTTAGGTGAAAAAGTAAACAGAGGGATTTTGTTTTCTGACTGAGTAAAGCAATGTTTTAAAAGTCTTCTATTTTTAAAAGACATATTTATTATTTGAAAGGCAGAGTTACAGAGAGAGAGGCGGGGGGGGGGGGAGGGAGGGAGAAAGATCTTTAATCTGCTGGTTCACTCCCCAGATGATTCACTTCTGGCCAAAGCCAGGAGCCTGGAATTCCATCTGGGTCTCCCACCTAGGGGACAGGGAAGCAAGAACGTGGGCCATCCTCAGCTGCTCTCCTAGGCACTGTAGCAGGTAGGTGGATCCTAAACAGAACAGCTGGGACTTGAACTGGCATTCATTTGCGATGCAGGTGGCCAGGCAGCAGAGGCTTAACCCACTGGGCCACGACACTGGCCCCTAAAACTGTGCAATTTTATCACCAAAACAATTTTACTTATCTAATAAGAACAAAGCAGTCCAGAAGATAAATACTTTATGATTTCCACAAAGAATACCAAGTATCTGGAAATAAATTTATGATTGCAAGCTATCTAAGTAGAGCATTATGATAGTTTTTGGAGTGTCTTTGAAGTAGATCCAAACAACTGTGAAGATATAGCAATTTCAATATTTATAAGACTCAATATTATAAAGATGTGTGAATACATAAATATGTCCAATGAGTTCTAAATAAAAACTCACATTCTTTTGATAGAGCTTAGTTGGTTGATTACATTTCCTACAAGAATATAAAAGTTAAAGCATAGAACATGCAGTTTTAAAAAGAATGAGGGAAAAGGACTAGTTCAACAGGATATCAAGTCTTACTATAATCATATAGAAGTTAAAACATTGATATAGAGAAAGAAAAATTACTAGAAAAGGACAAGTCCAGACAGAGATGATAGATAGATAGATAGATAGATAGACAGACAGACAGACAGTTTGAGCTATGATATTGGTGGTACTATACAGCCATTTTGGAATAAATCTTCCCAGGAAAAATAATCCAAGAAGGGTGACATTAACAGAAATAATAGAGTGAGGACATTCTGAATTCCTCTAACTAATAAAAAAAGAAAAAAAAAAACACTGAGAAAATAGTCCAACTTAACATTTTTTGGAACACTTACGATTAACTAAAGACCTGCAACAATCTGGAGAAAGTTCAAGATAAATGACTGGAGAGAGGTAACTACTTGCCTTATTCCCTTCCTTCTTTCCCCAGCTCTGTGGCAGCCTTGTGAACTAAAATATCTACAATGATGGTGAAAACTGGCAGACACTGGAGTGGGCAGATTGGGATTGGAGATCACCAGAAAGCATCATTCCAAGAAAATGTCATTGTTTGTCCTATCCAGCAGTTCCCTGGAAAATCCCATTTGCAAGATTTATATTCTTTACCCAACTCATAGTTCCCTCAGTGTGTAAAGCCTTTTCATGGAGACATTTATAGCAATCAATCAAGTTTAATTGTCTACCTACACAGCTATCTAAGGTGGGTTTGACTGTTGGGACAAACAAGAAGCCAATCAAACAGTTAAAGGATAAATTGGGAAATGAGATACCTTTAGGGGGCTTAAAAACCCTGACATATTTCTGGTAATCTAGAGGGCTTTGCATTTGTACAGCTGACTGTAAGTGCAAGACTGTGTGCATATGAAGTTGTGATTTGAGAAGACCCTTAGACTGACTTCTGTGTTAAGTTTACACTCAGCACAAGCAAGAAATGATGGAGTGATGTCTAAAGAAGAGTTATAAAATGCCTGAATGAACACTGAATGAACACATGTTGAAAAAGGCTGGAAGATTCATTGATTCCAGACACTTAAGGAAACGTTTAGTTATTCTGGAACTGACCAGAAAATTTGAGCAGAGACGTCAGTGACCAACACAACAAAGAAATGACTTGACAGAATTAGTTTAAGAAATGTCATGAAACAAACAAGTAGCAAAAAAATAACAATAATCATCAATAAGGAGGGAGGTAATCTGATTTCCCAAGTAGTCTCATTATATTATTTCATAGGTTCAGTTTCAACAAAACATTATGAGATATGTAATTAAAAAAGAAAATATGACCCACATACAGCAAACAGAAAGCAATGTGTAAAACTTATCCCAAGGAAGCCTATATATTGGACTTACTAGAAGAAAGTATTTGTTTATATTTTAAAAAATTTAAATTTATTTTCATTTTTTTTTGACAGGCAGAGTGGCCAGTGAGAGAGAGAGAGAGAGAGGGAGAGAAAGGTCTTCCTTCTGCCACTGGTTCACCCTCCAATGGCCGCCGCGGCCGGTGCACCGCGCTGATCCGATGGCAGGAGCCAGGTGCTGCTCCTGATCTCCCATGGGGTGCAGGGCCCAAGCACTTGGGCCATCCTCCGTTGCCCTCCCGGGCCACAGCAGAGAGCTGGCCTGGAAGAGGGGCAACCGGGACAGAATCCGGTGCCCCGACCGGGACTAGAACCCGGTGTGCCAGCACCGCAAGGTGGAGGATTATCCTGTTGAGCCGCAGCGCCGGCCTTAAATTTATTTTCATTTTATCAGCAAAGCAGCAAGACAGAAAGAGACAAAGAGACATAGAAAGAAAAATCTTCATCCATTAGTTCAGTTCCTAAATGCCTGTAGCAAACATGGCTGGATCAGGTTGAAGCCATGCCCTGGAACATCATCCAGGACTCCCATATGGGTGAGAGAAGTACTTGAGCCATAATCTGCCCTCTCCCAGCTTGTGCATTAACAAGAAGCTGGCTCAGAAGCTGTGTAGCTGCGACTTGAATGAGGCACTCCAATATGAGATGCTAGTGATGATTTAACTGCTGTGCCAAACACCTGCTCCTAGAAAAAGTTTTTTAATGAGCAATTTATTTATTTTTAAAGATTTATTTAATTTTTTGAATGACAGAGTTACAGAGAGAGGTAGGGACAGAGAGAGAGAGAAAGGTCTTCCATCCACTGGGTCACTCCCCAAATGGGCGCAACAGCCGGAACTGAGCCAGTCCAATCCAAAGCCAGGAGCCATGAGCTTCTTCCAGGTCATCCATGTGGATGCAGGGGCCCCAGGACTTGGGACATCTTCTACTGTTTTCCCATGCATGTTAGCAGGGAGCTGGATTGGGAAGTGGGGCAGCTGGGACTCAAACTGGCGCCCATATGGGATGCCGGTTCTGCAGGCTAGGGCTTTAATCTGCTGCGCAACAGTGCTGGCCCCTGAGCAATTTTAAATATGTTGAAAGGACTAAAGAGATTCAGTTCTCTAAAAAAAGATATACAACTGATCAATAACCACAAAAACAGCCACTCAACATCACTGAAGAAGGCAAATCAAAAACATGAGGAAATACTTGACCATACTCATTAAAATTGCATAATCAAAAATATATATACTAACAAGTGATGACTTGTGCAGAAATTGCTTACATGATTGTAACACTGTGTAGCTGTTTGAGAAAACAGCCTTAGAATTCCTTACAAATTTAAACATAGAGTTGCTAGTTGCTCCAGAAATTCTAGTTATCTACCCAAGAGAATCGAGGACATACAGCCTCGGGGCTGGCGCTGTGGCGCAGTGGGTTAACGCCCTGGCCTGAAGCACCGGCATCCCATATGGATGCCGGTTCAAGACCTGGCTGCTCCTCTTCTGATCCAGCTCTCTGCTATGGCCTCGAGAGCAGTGGAGGATGGCCCAAGTCCTTGGGCCCCTGCACCTGCATGGGAAGACCCGGAAGAAGCTCCTGGCTCCTGGCTTTGGATTGGCGCAGCTCCGGCCTTTGCAGCCAATTGGGGGGTACACCAGTGGATGGAAGACCTCTCTCTCACTCTCTCTCTCTGCCTCTCCTCTCTCTGTGTAACTCTTTCAAATAAATAAATAAGTCTTAAAAAAAAAAAAGAAAAAAAGAGACATATAGCCACTCCAACACATGTGCATGTATCATCATAGCAATATTGTACAGACATCATTCCTAAAGAAAGACTTGCATCAGGATTACTGCATAAAAAATTAAAACAACTGTCTTAATGTGTTCAAATAGCTAAAAGAAAATCAAGGTATATAATGAAAATAAATTCAGGAACTCATATATGAAGAATGTCTACAAAGGCATTGGAATTATAAAAATAAATTCAAAAATCCTGGAGCCTGAAAATGCAAAATCTAAATTATCAACAGCAGAATCAAACAAAAAAGACTTTAAATAAAAAAAAATACAAGCAGGATACACAGCAGACTCAGAATGGCAAATGCCCTAAGCAGCACTCTGGCTTCAGAATCAGCCCTTAAGGCACTTGGATCTGGCTAAAAAGCCCATGAGAGTTTCTCAGGCATGGAAAGCCAAGACACTCTGGCAAAAAATGAACTAAATGAAAGATCTCTGCGAGTGAGATCCCAGTGGAAATAACGGGCCATCAAAGAAGGAGGTACCTTTCTCTGAAGGGAGGAGAGAACTTCCATTTTGACCATGGCCTTGTCTAAATAAGGTCAGAGTTTGTGAACTCAAGAGACTTCCATAGCCTTGGCAGCTCATGACAAGGGCCTCGGGAGATTACTGATGTCATAAATAAGAGTGTCAATTTGTTAAGTCAACAACAGGAGTCACTGTGTACTTACTCCCCATGTAGGATCTCTGTCCTTAATGTGTTGTACTATGTGAATTAATGGTAAAACTAGTCTTTAAACAGTATTTTGAACTTTGTGTTTCTGTGTGGGTACAATCTGTTGAAATCTTTACGTAGTATATGAAGGGCAGGAGTAACTACATTTTGAAAAAGTGCCTTCATTCGGGGAGGCAGGCCCGACTTCCCACAAAAGCAGTGTCACTCAGGGGAAACGGAAACTTACAGGAATTTCCTGGGTCCGAACCAATCAGGAACAACCACGTTTGATCAGGAAGTACCAGAGATGACCCCAGCCAATCCACTGTTACCCTGCACCCCTCGATGACGTAACCCAGATTTAAAAGAGGCTGCCGAGCATGGCTCAGGGCCTTCCTCTGCCCTCCGCTGCGCGGTTGAATAGACAGGGTCCCTGCTGCAGCTTGTACTTCCGAAATAAACCTTTCTTGCACATTTTGGTGTGTTCGAGTCTCTGGCGGCGTTTGGGGATCCAACGATCTGGGCACAACAGTACACACTAAGTTGATCTTCTGTATATAAAAATAATTAAAAATGAATCTTAATAAAGAATGGGATGGGAGAGGGAGTAGGAGATGGGATGGTTGCGGGTGGGTGGGTGGACGTGGGGGGAAAATCGCAATAATCCAAAAGTTGTACTTTTGAAATTTATATTTGTTAAATAAAAGTTTTCTAAAAAATACAAGGAATGAAGAATGATATTATTAATGATAATAGGGCCAATTCAGGAAGATGTAACAGTTATAAATACCCATGCACATACATCAGAACTCAGAATACAAAAATCAAATCTTGGCAGAATCAGAAAGAGTGCAACCAGTGGATCAAAGATCATTTCTTGCTCTCTCTCTCCCTCTCTCTCTCTCCCTCTCTTTCTGTCTCTCCTTCCTCTCGCTGTAACTCTGCTTTCACATAAATAAATCTTTTGTATAAAAAAAGAAGAAAATTAGTAAAACAATTCCATTTACAACACCATCATAAATAATAAAGTACTTCGGAATAAACTTAACCAAGGAGACAAAAGACTTGCCTACTCAAAATGTAAACAAATGTAAAGAAGACATAAATAAATGGAAAGATATCTTAATTCCATGGACTGGAAACAATATTGTTAAGATCATTATACTACCTAAAGCTGATGTACCGATTCAATGTAATTCCTATCAAAATGGTGAAGAGAGAGGGAAAGTAAGCGTGCTCATGTCTCTTCCTATAAAGTCACTAATTCTTTCCAAGGAAACTTCACCTTCATAGACTAACTCCCAAAAGTCCCAACTCACTAATACCATCACATTATCAAGATTTCAAAATATGAATTTCACAGGAACACATGTAGTCCCTTTCCCTGCCCCCAAATTGTTGATTTTCTTATATGTCAAATGTATTCATTCCATCCCACTAACTCCAAACATCATAACTCATTTAAAGCACCAAAGAGTAAAACCTAAAATCCAATTTAGATTCATCTAAATATCACCTATAGAAGATACAGGTTATATTTAAAATACATTACTTTGAGACAAAATTCTCCAGCTGTAAATCTGTGGAGCAAAACAAATTATGTGTTAATTAAATACAGTGCTCTCTTGGTTGTGGTTTTACTTTATTCAGTTTCAGTTACCTACCATCAACTACAGTATGAAATTATTAAATGGAACATTCCAGATATCAACATTTTTTAAAAAATTTATTTAACAAATATAAATATCAAAAGTACAGCTTATGGATTACAGTGCCTTTTGCACCCCCATAACTTCCCTCTCACCCGCAACCCTCCCATCTCCCGCTCCCTCTCCCATTCCATTCACATCAAGATTCATTTTCAATTATTTTTATATACAGAAGATTGATTTAGCATATATTAAGTAAAGACTTCAACAGTTTGCACCCACACAGAAACACAAAGTGTAAAGTACTGTTTCAGTACTAGTTATAGCATTAATTCACATTGGACAACACATTAAGGACAGATCCCACATGGGAAGTAAGTGCACAGTGACTACTGTTGTTGACTTAACAAATTGACGCTCTTGTTTATGGCATCAGTAATCACCCTAGGCTCTTATCATGAGTTGCCAAAGCTATGGAAGCCTTTTGAGTTCACCAACTCCAACCTTATTTAGACAAGGTCATGGTCAAAGTGGAAGTTCTCTCCTCCCTTCAGAGAAAGGTACCTCCTTCTTTGATGGTCCGTTCTTTCCACTGGGATCTCACTCGTAGAGATCAGAGATCTTTCATTTAGGTTTTTTTTCTTTTCTTTTTTTTTTTTTTTTTTTTTTTTGCCAGAGTGTCTTGGCTTTCCATGCCTGAGAAACTCTCATGGGCTTTTTAGCCAGATCCAAATGTTTTAAGGGCTGATTCTGAGGCCAGAGTGCTGTTTAGGACATCTGCCATTCTGAGTCTGCTGTGTATCTCGCTTCCCATGATATCAACAATTCTTAAGTTTTAATTTGCATGCCATTTTGAGTAGCATGAAAAAATCTAGTATGTAGTGCCATCCCACAGTGTCCTGCCCAGGATGGGAATCGTCCCTTTTATCCACTGTATCCATAATACATCCATGTATCCATGTATAATGTAATCCATGTAATCCATGTATAATACCTGCTCATTAGTCACTTTGTAGCCGTCTTGATTATCAGATCAGGTTTACTGCTAAAATATTGCAATGCTTGTGTTCGAGCAACCCTTATTTTACTTAACAATGACCCCAAAGCACAAGAATTGTTACACTGACAATTGAGATACAGCAAACAGCATTCATAAAATGTTTCCTTTAAATGAAAAGGTGAAAGTTCTTGACTTAATATAGAAAGAAAACAAACTGTGGGGCCGGCGCTGTGGTGCGGTAGGTTAATCCTCTAATCCCAGCTGCTCCTCTTCCAATCCAACTCTCTGCTATGGCCTGGGAAAGCAGAAGATGACCCAAATCCTTGGGCCCCTGCACCCACATGGGAGACACAGAAGATGCTCCTGGCTCCTGGCTTCAGATCGGCTCAGCTCCCACCATTGCGGTCATTTGCAGAGTGAATGTGAACAAGCGGATGAAAGGCCTTTCTCTCTGTCTTTCCCTCTCACTATCTATATCTTTGCCTCTCATATAAATAAACAAAATTTAAAAAAAATTGTATGCTGCGGTTGCTAATATACATGATAAGAATGAATCCTCTATCCATGAAATTATCAAGAAGGAAAAACAAATTTTTGCTAGTTATTTGTCACATCAAATTGAAAATGTTCTGAAAGATATTGACCATATTCACAAAGGTTTATTATATCAAATGAGGATACTTCAAAAAGTTAATAGAAAGTGTGCATAATATTTAATTCCTGGTTTTTTTTTTTTTTTTTTTTTTTTTTACAGTTTCCCACCTTCATTGTGGGATCAACCAGTAAGGTACAACGTTGACTCTAAAAACTGAGCTGAAGCACTGTGGGATTTAGCCGCCATTTTGAGTAAAATCTTTTCTGTTTTAATTTACACGTATATTTTTTTTTAAACTTTTATTTAATGCATATAAATTTCCAAAGTACGACTTATGGATTACAATGGCTTCCCCCCCATACCGTCCCTCCCACCCACAACCCTCCCCTTTCCCACTCCCTCTCCCCTTCCATTCACATCAAGATTCATTTTCGATTATCTTAATATACAGAAGATCAGCTTAGTATACATTAAGTATGGATTTCAACAGTTTGCTCCCACACAGAAACATAAAGTGAAAAATAATAGATGATTTTTTTAAATGATGATGAAATCAGAGCAGACCTATTGTCATGTTTAATCCCAGTGAGAGTCAAGTTGGGAATTGATAATTTCTTTTTTTTTTTTTTTTTTTTTTTACAGAGGATCAGTTTAGTATGCATTAAGTAAGGATTTCAACAGTTTGCACCCCCATAGAAACACAAAGTGAAATATATTGTTTGAGTACTCGTTATAGCATTAAATCTCAATGTACAGCACATTAAGGATAGATCAGATAGATCCTGTTGTTTTTTTTGTTTTTGTTTTTTTTTTGTTTTGCCAGGCAGAGTTAGACAGTGAGAGAGAGAGAGAGAGAGAGAGTAATAGACAGTGAGAGAGAGACAGAGAGAAAGGTCTTCCTTTCGTTGGTTCACCCCCCAAATGGCTGCTACGGCTGGCGTGCTGTGCCGATCCGAACCCAGGATCCTGGAGCTTCTTCTGGGTCTCCCATGCGGGTGCAGGGACCCAAGCACTTGGGCCATCCTCCACTGCCCTCCCGGGCCACAGCAGAGAGCTGGACTGGAAGAGGAGCAACTGGGATTAGTACCTGGCACCCCAATTGTGACTAGAACCCGGGGTGCCAGCGCCGCAGGCGGAGGACCAGCCAAGTGAGCCATGGTGCCGGCCATCTTTAATTCCTTTTATCCATGGACATTTTGGTGTACCCTAGTATTGTTTCATTGCATTATTCGATATTGTTGCTAACCTTCTGTGCCTACTTTATAAATGAAACTTTATCATAGCTATGTATGTGTAAAAAAAAAAAAAACATAATACATATAGAGTTCAGTATTATCCATGGTTTATAGACTCTTAAGAGACAATCTAGGGCCGGCGCCCCGGCTCACTAGGCTAATCCTCCGCCTTGCGGCGCCGGCACACCGGGTTCTAGTCCCGGTCGGGGCGCCGGATTCTGTCCCGGTTGCCCCTCTTCCAGGCCAGCTCTCTGCTGTGGCCAGGGAGTGCAGTGGAAGATGGCCCAAGTGCTTGGGCCCTGCACCCCATGGGAGACCAGGATAAGCACCTGGCTCCTGCCATTGGATCAGCGCGGTGCGCCGGCCGCAGCGCTCCGGCCGCGGCGGCCATTGGAGGTTGAACCAACGGCAAAGGAAGACCTTTCTCTCTGTCTCTCTCTCTCTCACTGTCCACTCTGCCTGTCAAAAAAAAAAAAGAGAGAGAGAGAGAGAGAGACAATCTAGGGGAAAATCTTCATGACTGTTGGATTTAAAAGTATCCTTTTGTATATGATAATAAAAGAGAAGGTGAAAATCAAAAAATACAGATAATGCACATTTCATTAAAACTAACAAATTTAGTGTATCAAAGGTTATAATCAACTGCATGAAAACCTAACTTACAATTGAGAAAAAATTTTCAAACTACCTATATGATAAGGGGGTAATATCTATGATATATAAACAACTCCTACAGGTCAAGAACAAAAAAGATAAAAACTCTGAGTGATATATAAGCAAACAACTTGAATAGAAGTCTCTTGCTGAAAGAGATTTAGGGATGATCACTAAATACATGAAAAGTTGCTCTACATCAGTAATCCCTAGGGAAACAGAAATTAACAGTCACAAGTAGATACTAATTCATATTCATTAGAATTATTATTTTAAAAACCATGAGAAGTGTTGATGAGGATGTGGAGATATTGGAATTCTTGAGTGTCACCATTGGAAATGGAAAAGGTGCAACCAAGGTGTAAAATGGTAGAGCATTTCCTCAAAAAGTTAAGCAGAATGACAATGCAAATCAGCAATGATATTTCTAGGTCTAAAAGAATTTAATTTATATATTCATATTCATAGTAACTTTAAGCGAAAAATTAACATCTTTATGAGTCTATGGAAGTATGAGTAAGTAAACAAAATGTAGTATACACATGCAATGGAATATTATTAGGCTTTAAAATAAGGAAAAATTGCATACATGGTAAAATATGCATGAACCTCAACAACATTATCCTAAGTGAAACAAGTCAGTCACAGAAGGACAACCACTATGTGTTTCCCTTACATGAGGTAGCTAGAGGAGTCAAATTCATAGAGACAGAGAGCAGAATGGTGGTTGCCACATGTGGGAGGAGAAAAGAAATACTATTTTATGTATATACAATTTCAATTTTTGTAAAGAAAAAACGTTTATGGATAAGGTTGTGGTGATGATTGTGTAGGAGTGTGAATATACTTAATGCGAAAGAATTGTATACATAAATTGGTAAAAACAGTAAATTTATTATTTTTCACTATTAAAAAATTATCACTTCCAAGTGGCACACATGGAAAATTTGACTGGAAGAGGAAAACCAATACCCATTTTCTCTGGGTGGGATACTGTAGAAGTTACATACATCTTTGGGACCAGTTCACTTTGTTTAAAAGATGTATTGATTTGGCCGGCGCCGCGGCTCACTAGGCTAATCCTCCGCCTAGCGGCGCCGGCACACCGGGTTCTAGTCACGGTCGGGGCGCCGGATTCTGTCTCGGTTGCCCCTCTTCCAGGCCAGCCCTCTGCTGTGGCCAGGGAGTGCAGTGGAGGATGGCCCAGGTGCTTGGGCCCTGCACCCCATGGGAGACCAGGAAAAGCACCTGGCTCCTGGCTCCTGCCATCGGATCAGCGCGGTGCGCCGGCCGCAGCGCGCCGGCCGCGGCGGCCATTGGAGGGTGAACCAACGGCAAAGGAAGACCTTTCTCTCTGTCTCTCTCTCTCACTGTCCACTCTGCCTGTCAAAAAAAAAAAAAAAAAAAAAAGATGTATTGATTTGAAAGTCAGGGTTACAGAAAGAGAAGGAGAGGCAAAGAGTTTTCCCATCTGCCGGTTCATTCCCGAATGGCTGCAATGACCAGGACTGGGCCAGGCCAAAGCCAGGAGCCAAGAACGTCATCTACGTCTCCCATGTGGGTGCAGGAGCCCAAGCATTTGGACCATCTTCTGCTGCTTTCCCAGGTGCATTAACAATGATGCTGGATTGGAATCGGAGCAGCTGGGACTCAAACAGGCATTTATTTGGGATGCCAGTGCTACAGGTGGCAGCTTAATCTACGCCAGCCCCAAAGACCAGCTCACTTTTATAGGAAGTTCGATTTCCCTATATGAATAAAGAACAGTGTTAGTGGCAGATGTCCATTCTACAGAAGCCAAGATTTCAGGCTTTCAATTCATTCATCATTTTTTGATTCAATCACTTCTTGGTCAATTATGCCAACACCTGGGATGGATGATAGTTTGCAATAAATCAGGAGTCTGGTATTCCTAAAAAGTACTATTATCTAGTCTCATTGTCAAAATATCAGGGCAAGGGAAAATTGAAGGACAAGAAGTCAAAAAGTTTCTGTAATCATGTCTTTAGAAGGTTTGCTCTGGCCAATTGCATGTACCCTCCTCAGAGTCCAGAGACAGGTGAGGCACACTTAGACAAGAGCTATGCAAGGTAAACAAGTGGAGTTTTCACTGA
The DNA here is from genome assembly GCF_051225735.1 of Oryctolagus cuniculus. Taxonomy (NCBI): domain Eukaryota; kingdom Metazoa; phylum Chordata; class Mammalia; order Lagomorpha; family Leporidae; genus Oryctolagus; species Oryctolagus cuniculus. The sequence goes on from NC_142888.1 coordinate 58,624,833, forward strand.
AAGTACCTTGAATGTACTTGAGCTTGAATGGCGTGGGTAATTGTAGAATTATTTTAAAAATAAGAGAAACCTGCTTCAGAAATGAGAATGACTAATGATTTAATACTTTGAAATGTGATATATGCTTCATAATTATTGACCTTGTGTTTCTAAAAGTCCCTTTAAAAATACTGGTTTGGGGTCAACCTTATGGTCCAACAAGTTAAGCCATGACAAGCCATCACTGGTGACTCTCGTATCCCATATCAAAATGCTGATTCAAGTTCCTGCTTGAGTTTTGATTGAGCTCCCTGCTAATGCACCTGGGAAAGCAGCAGATGATGACCTAACTACTTGGGACCCTTCCACCCATGTGGGAAACTTGGATGGAGTTCCTGGCTCCTGGCAGCCATTTGGAAAGTGAACAAGTAGATCAAGATTCATATTTTCTATCTCTCTCTCTCTCCCTCTCTCTCTCTCTCAAAATAAATATATAAATCTTAAAAAAATAAACACTTGTTCTTAGATGGAAAAATGATTTCTTAGATGGAATATGATATACTGGAGAGAATTCTGCAAGATAAAAATAATATTAGTAGAAATGGTGGTGAAATCTAATGCCTACATCTTAATACTGTTATAACGATGTTAATTTCTTCATTTTCATGTTTTTCATAATTATATACAATGCTACTAATAGGTGAAACTTGGTGAAAGGTACTTGGGAATTCTTTGTATTAGATGGGTAACTTTTCTAAAGAACAAAAGTCATTCCAAAACACAAAATTTAACTTGAAAATTCTGACATTGATTATCTATTTACATAAATAAATGGAAATATAATGTCAGACTTCTATATCATGAAAGTCAATTCCTGGTGGCTTCTTTAAATTTTTATTTGTTTATAATTCTTATTTATTTGAAAGATAGAGACAGAAACACACACACACACACACAGAGAGAGATAGAGAGAGAGAGAGAGAAAGAGAGAGAGAGAGAAAGCTTCCATCTACTGATTTACTCCCCAGGTTCCCACAATAGTCAGGGCAAACAAGGCTGAAGCCAGGAGCCTAAAACCCTATCCAGGTTTCCCACATGGAAAACAGGAACCCAATTACCCGAGCCATCACCCACTGCTGTCCAGCGCATGCATTCACAGGAAGCTGAGATTGAGAGCAGAGTACAGACTTGAATCGGGCAAAGTAAGGACGTGAACTCAGGCACGCTGATAAGAGATGCGGACATCCCATGTGGCATCTGAACTACAAGGGCACACATCTGACCCAAGGAGGATTATTGATTTATATATAAAAGACGAAAGGGTAGGGGAAGAGTGGGAGCAGAAGAGAGAGAAAAAGAGGAGAGGGAAAGCTTTTAGAAGACAATATAAGAGAATAAATTTAAAATCTCAGGGAGGGAATAATTTCTTAATCAAAATGCAGTATAATAAAAATGAAGAGATCTTCATTTTAATACAATAAGATCTAGATTTTCCATTTATTCAAAAACACTAAAAGCATATGAAAAGACAAACTCAGTGTGGAAGAATATATATCCCATGTGTGTAACTACAAAAGTTTACTATGTGGAATATATAAAACACTCCTACTAAGAATCAGTAGGAAAAATGGGCATACTTGTTGAACAGTTACCTCATGAAAGAGCAAATTCAAAGAATCAAAACACACAGGAAGAAGTGTTCAATCTCATGAGTAATCAAGAAAATCAAATTACAAAAAAAAAAAGAAAAAAAAAAAAACATGGTAAGACACTGTAATCTACCCACCAGATTGGCCAAAATTGAAAGATTTTGGCAGATTTTAAAACAAAACTAATTAAAGAGGTGGTAAATCTGTAAAGGATAAAAGAAAGTGATTCATATAATAGGCATGATAAGTAGTAGTATGTCCACTGAGGAAAGAAGGAGTTAGGATTAGGCAGGGACAATGGGACAATTAAAAGCTTCTGCACAGCTTACAATGTTCTATTTCATGATGCAGATGGAAATTATACTAATTGTTACTTCATGATTATTCATCTTTTACATTATACATTTGTGTTTTATATGCTTGCTAAATGTATGACGTATTTCACAACGTAATATTTTTAATGGATGATTAATAATAATCATTAGAATACCGTAAAATTCAAAGCCTTTCACTTTTTTAGTCCTTTTTTAAGGCGTGAATAAGCCTTGAACATTTATGGAGTGAAATTCGCAAAGAATACCAGCGAGGTGTTTTTCATCTTTATAAAATAATCTTAAAGGAGTTGTAAAACAGATACTTCAACGGCTGGGATAATTTAAATAGCATTTTCATTTGTCTGGTTTATATAAATATTTAATGAAATGTGTTTACATTCTGTTAGCAGATTCAGCTTTTACCAAGAAGGATTGTTTCTAATTATGTGAAACAAAAAGTTTTAAATTGTGTTTTCCTTCTATTAACTGAGGGGAACTGCTGAAACAAATAAATCCAAACATTTAGGCAAAAAGAAATTTTCAAGTATACTTTTTAGTCCCAGTTATTTCCACAATAACTTCATTTTGCACATATTCTACTTTTATTCAAGTAGTGCTTTGAAATATACTTCTGTACTTGCTTAATTCTTATAGCATTTGAATTGTGTTGTCATGGAAACTCAAAGCTCATTGATATATTTCAATAGTACTGATTGGTGAGAAAAATATTTTGACACCCTGTTATTTGCATTTTGAAAATTTAGTACAAGGCAGAAATACCAACAAAGGCATTTATGTAAAGTCAAAAGCACAGCATAGGAGAAATCATTATGTAGCTTTTAAGAAAACTTATTTCATACTAGCCTGAGTTTTAAAACAAACTTTTGCACAAAAAATCAATGAAAAATAATCTCACATAATCTGTTTAAGCCCCTTATTGTTCGTAGTTAACTTATTGTATCTGCATTATCTTATTATAACTTTTGTTTACATGTTGTATTCACTGTTCATACTCCAGCAAAAATGGACTTACAAATGATTCCTTTCAAAGTGTCTCATACTGATATTTTATTTTCAAATCTTTTTTTCATTTTAAAATCTTTTCTCATTTTCTTCTTGTTACTTTATTGATGTACTTTAATCTTGAAAATGTATTTTTCTTTATTATAAAAAGGCAAGGACTATAAGCGCCAGAAGCTATGTATGTTTATTATAATAAGCCTTGGGAGGATTCACTTATTCTATGTTGTTGCTGCATAGCTAATAAATGAAATATTGGGCTTCCGAATTTGGGCCAGTATTGAAAGTTGAGTTTGTGAATTGCGAGTTGGCTCAGTAGAACCTTAAAAGACACAATATTCGGAAGTTATTTCCAATAAGATATTCTCCTATGTGTGAGTTCACAGCCTGAGATCATCATAAAAATGCATTATAGGCCTGTGTTAATGCATAACTCATATTGAAAAGAAATGAAGACATTGTAGGCAAAGTTTATGAGATCATAGATCTAAAAATTAACAGATTATGTGTAAAACATGACAGTTAGTACTTGGGTGGCATTTACTTGCTTGGTAGTTTCTCAAACCTCAATGTGTTCACAGATAACCAGGGGATTTGGGTCAAGTGTAGATTTTGAGTTGGGTAGTCTGTGGTAAGGCTAGAAATACTGCACTTCTAAAAAGTTACTGGGAAATGCTCACGCTGCAGATCTACAGAGCACATTTTGTGCAGCAGGGTAAAGATGACAGGTCATTTAGGGAGTTGTATGGGCCAGCTATCTGTCAGTGGCTGAATAATCTTTGACACTTCATGTTTCTGAGATATCTGCCCCCCATGGACCTTTAGAAGTCTCATAGTTGGTTAGAACAGTATCTCCTGATCTCAACCGCCCTCTCCTGTATCCTTTGCTTGATCTACATAGGAAGCTATTTCTGGCCCTTCGGTTCTGTTAGGTGCTCCTCCTGAAAAGGCTCTTTGCACCCTGTGTTTGGCCCTCTTGTAGCCTTTACTGCACTCCGCTGTTGTAACCTACTGAGCTTTATGCCTCCTTTTGCAGTTGTTGTAACCTACTTAGCTTTATGCCTCTTTATGCAACTGAGGTAACTAACAACAAGCCTAATACGGATAACAAGGTTAGTGAAATGTAACAAAAATATTGTTATCAACTTTAATAAAGTGAACATTGTATGTTTATGGAAGGAATAATAAAATAGAAGAGAAACATACAGGATAAAGCAAAGCTCTCTATCTTATCCACGGACATCCTTCCATTAAATTTTGGTTTCTGGAAGTAATCATTGTTAATAATTCCTTGACACTCCTTTAATTTTTTCCTATGAATATATATGCATTCATTATAGGTATGTGTCAATGTATGTATCTCTCCCAACAGCATATTGGTTCCAGCGTAGTCAGATTTGTATGTGGTAGTGGAAGGCTCTAAGCACAGATATCCCATCCTCAAAAGTAATGCAGTATCTTTTCCACAATTTTCTATTAGTTGAAGCAGTCATAGATGAGCTCAATTCAAGAAGACGGGAAGAATACCAAGCTGTCACAATGTGCTGCGCATTGAAAATTTTGATAGATACTCTAAAAATGTATTTTAGAGGAATGTACCAAATTTCACTCTCATCTAGAATATGAATGTCTATTTCCTCGTATCACTGTTATTATTTAAGTGCTATCAAACTTTTGTAATCTCACAGATCAGACATCCTGTGATAATGAGGGAGGGTAAAACACCTTTCGAAAGTTCATTTACCATTTATATTTCCTTTACTTTTCTTAACAACTTTTGGCATTTTTCATGTTTTTAAATAGTTTTTCCATGGCAGATGTTTGGTGCAGCAGTTAAGTCCTTGTCTGGGACACCTGCATCCCATATTGAAGTGCCTGGTTAGAGTCCCAGTTACTGATTCAGCTTCCTGATTCAGCTCACCCTGGGAGGCAGCAGATGACGGCTTAAGTGCTTGGGTTCTTGCCATCCTCACAGGAGACCCAGATGGAGTTTCTGGTTCCTGACTTTGGCTTGACCTAGAGCTGACTGTTCTGGACATATAAGGAGTAAACCAACAAATGGAAGGCCTGTCTCTCTCTCTCTCTCTCTCTCTCTCTCTGTATTTTTGCTTTTCAAATAAAATGAAGATAAATTTTAAAAATTTAAAAATAAATGATTACTAAATAAATTTATTGATTTATATCAGTTTTAAGTATATTCAGGAAAATAGTCCTAATCTAAAATACATTTAATAACTTTTTACCTAGTTTGCAATTTATCACTTACCTTTGATTCTGCTGTATTTTCATTTTTGTCAGCCATTAACTTTTAGATGTTATGTGAGTAAATTTGTATTAAGTGCATACATGTGGAGTCTTATGATAATTTAAAATTCTAACTTTTCATTATCTAATTTCTTTTGATGTAGACGTCTTTGGGGTTAAACGTGTCATTAGATTTCATTACATCATGTTTTAGGCAGTACTTGCTTCATTGCTTTCAGTCTTTTGCTACCTGCTCTTCATTTCCTCCTTTATACTTGTATTCTTTAAAAACATAATATGGTAAGATTATAGTGCTTCCAGTTTCTGGCCCACTACTATCAAGTCTTTAGAGGGAATATTTAAAACTCTTTTCAATTATTTATCAACTTACAGAATGAAGCACTATCAATAGACTTTCTCTTTTGAAAATGAGTTCACTTCAGTTTCCCACTATCTTTTCACTCCCTTCCACTACTTTACTAAATTTTGTTAATAAGAGATTTTCTTCTTCTCTAATTAAATCAATTTTACCATTATATGATTTAATTCAGGGATAGGCATCTATATTCTTTCCTATAAATGTCATTCTCACAATTCAAATAATTTAATAGTAATTACTAATCTTATTATGTGACACTTTTCCCATTTCTGACAGATTATTTCAATGTCTGGGAAATTTAGCTTTAAATTCAGGGATTGATGGTTAGTTCGCCCAAATTTGATTAAATTCCCAGGAACTGGCTTTTGCTAACCACATTCACAAGACCAAAATGCTGCCAAAAAGTCTTCTAAGGAATGTAAGTAACAAGCATGTAAGATGTTCCTGCTCCCCGATGTTCATACACTCCCCTTGTAGACAAGTGTGTACGAGAGGACACGTGTGAGCTGAGAGACTGCTTGATGAGCCTCAACCCAAACTACTGCGAGTATTTCAGTGATCTTGAAGACTGAAAAGCCACTGTGCCTGCAAATGTCAAATTCGCACCTTCATCTAAGAAAGCTGTCTTTCTTCTGGGCCGTGCTTGCAGGCTCTATTTTTCCTCACTATTTTCTGTGACTGACAAGATCCTTCTAATTGACACATTCTTTTTTCATAGAATCTTCCTTTTGTCAGATTACATTTAAGTCCTGATTTAGAGATTATCCTGTCTTTTTAAGGTAACTGCTGATATCTGCATGTATTCCATTATGAATTTATAAAGATTCTCCATGAGGACAAGTGTAATTCCTTATTTTTAGGTTCTTGAGGGAAACCTCACTGTCTCCCTCATGTAATTCCAGAGTTGCTAGAGATGGACACAAGCATCAGTTGAACATTGGTAGAGGTAAACAGGTGTTGGTCAACATAAGTAAATTTGTATCCTCATAAAACAAATTAGTTTTGCCAAAACATTTTTCTTAAGGGACACAGCTCATTACAAAACCATATTGTTCCATTATAATTAATGGAAAAGTATGATACCAGTGGGACAGGAGAACAAATAATTTTATTTTACATGTATTGTCTGTTCCAGAAATCAAAGAAATCACTCTACTATGTTTGTAAAATACATATTTAGTTTACCTTCCTGATACTTTGATTCATTTGCATTTGCAACCTCTAATAGAGCATGCCTATTTTCAAAAAAAAAATAAAAGCAAAACATTTAACTAAAAGAATTTAATATATTTTACTTAGTTGAATAACATAAGGTATCAATCAGGACCCAGTCAAGGAAATAGGTAATAGATCCGCAATATCAAATACAACAGGATTCTGTTCAGATGAGTTCATAAATATATTGAAAAGGATAGAGGAACACAGGAGACAAAATGACTTCTGAAGGAACAAAAAGAGGGGGAGGCACCATGGCTCACTTGGTAAATCCTCCGCTTCTGGAGCCGGTATCCCATATGGGCGCCGGGTTCTAGTCCCGGTTGCTTCTCTTCCAGTCCAGCTCTCTGCTGTGGCCCAGGAGTGCAGTGGAGGATGGCCCAAGTGCTTGGGCCCTGCACCCACGTGGGAGACCAGGAGAAGCACCTGGCTCCTGGCTTGGGATGGGCGCAGCGCCAGCCACGGCGGCCATTTGGGGAGTGAACCAACTGAAAGGAAGACCTTTCTCTGTCTCTCTCTCTCTCTCTCACTGTCTATAACTCTATCTGTCAAATAATAATAATAAAAAGGAACAAAAAGAAAGAAGTAATGATACCCAGAGATCAGAAAACTAGTAAAGCCCATGGACTGGACTCTTATGAACCTGCATCTGCTGCATTGATTCTGCCAAGAGAGTCTGCTGCAGTCTGGAGTGGCATAGCCAAAATTTGCTGTTGCTACCCAGGCTGTTGGAGTCTGCAGTTGTCCCTTTGTATTGCTGTTCTAGAAACTACCAGAAGTGCCTTGGCTGTGGTGAAACAAAAGTAGGAACCTTGAGGTTGGTGCCGTGGCATAGCAGGTTAAGCCTCAGCCTGAAATGCCGGCATCTTATATGGGTGCCAGTTGGAGATCTGGCTGCTTCACTTCTGATCCAGCTCCCTGCTAAAGTGCCTGGGAAAGCAGTGGATGATGGCCCAAGTGCTTGGGCCCCTGCTCCCACGTGGGAGACCCAGAAGCAATTGCCGGCTCCTGGCTTTGACATGGCCCAGCCCCTGGGGTTACATCCATTTTGGGAGTGAACCTACAGATGGAATGGACGATTCTCTCTCTCTCTCTCTCTCTCTCTCTCTCTCTCTCTCCCTCTCTAACCTTGCCTTTCAAATAAATTAAAAAAATATTTACCAAAAAAGTAGGACACTTGTCTTTCTACCTCTTCCTGTTTTTCCATCCACACCTCCCACTGGCAACATCTAATAGGCAGCCAGGTGCGAGGGAGCCTGAGAAATATTATTTGCCAATTGATGTCATAGTACCATCACAGAGCAGTGCATAGTTGCCAAGGGGGTGGAACTGAGAACCCACAGATAAATATCAAACACATAGGATTTTCAGATAGATGGTCAAAAATGATGAACAATAGCTTCAAATCAGGCATCAGTGTTAAACAGCCATCTCATTGTTTGTAGCTTGCTCATAAGAATTGTCTCATCATGCCCCACACTAATTAGAGGGATTGATTTGCAGCTGTATGCTAAAAATATACATTTAAATGTTGTCACATTCATATCAAAGGGTGCTATGAAATACATTTCAGAACTAATAAATAAATAGAAATTTATATAAAATTAAAGTCTTTGAAGAGTGAAAGGTAAAAGTAAGTAGCTACAATTTGGCTTATTTCACACATTATTTTAAAGGGAGCTTTACTTTAAAAATGCCTTGTCTGGATTTCCTGGGTATCTGATAAAACTAAGACTAATTATTTCCGTGGGAGGAGTCTGGCACTTACGGAGAAAGTGCAGCTAAGTAACAAAGTGAAAATCTAGATTGATCGTGGCTTTTACTCTTTTGTTAATTTGTATGGAATGGATTGCATATGCGATGACTTTTCAAGTGTAAAATACTGCTCTGTATATTTAACACTCATAGGTTGTTTGCACATCACTCCCACTTAACAGAGTGTCCATTCCTAATACGGCCATGGTTGGAATAACTTTGTTGACTTTCCTTCAGAATGTCTGTATAAACACTCCCACAACAACACTGCATATACTGCAAAGTAGGAACTTGAGCAACCAAAAGAAAAAAAGATTATTTCTTTTTGCTTCAACAATGCATAGTCTATAGGGAAAATTATGATAAATGAAAGATAAATTACCATGACAAAATTATGGCTTGGTTAATGTGGCCTCCAAGAGTTTATCAACATCTTGTTCTAATTATTCATTTATATACAGAAGTGGTAAGTTACCGTTGGTTGATTGAGAAAATGTCAATCCTTTTTATGATTCTTTTTTCTAATTTTTATGGATGAAGATATAATATTATAAAGAGGTCTACATACCTAAGACATTTTTTGTATTTTAACACTTGATATCAAGAAGGGACTGACATGAAATCACTTTGGTTTGGATTTCAGAAACTCATTTCTGTAGTCCCAGATTTCATTATAGGAAATTGCCAAGCTAGAAGTAAATGTTATGTGTGAGCTACTCTTTCTCTGTTAAAGTCTATGTTCTACTTAAATTTTATGATTACAGAACTTTAACAATTTTCATCTACTTTTCCTGTTTCATTTCCTATGTTCTTGAATTAAAATATCACTTCTGACAATTGTTTTAAAGATTTGTTTGAAAGGCAGAGTTATATGGAGAGGGAGAGACATAGAGAGATCTTCCATCTGCTGGCTCATTCCCCAAATGGTCACAAGAGTTGGGGCTGGGCCAGGTCAAAGGCAGGAGCTTGGAACTCCATCCAGGGCTTTCAACTCCTGTTGTCTTCCCAGACGCATTAGCAAGAAGCTGGACCAGAAGCTGAGTAGGTGGGACTCAAATCAGTGCTCATATGGAATGCTGGCATGGTAGGCAGCTGTTTAACATGCTACACCACAATATTGACCCCTGAAGTTTTTATTATAAGATAAAAAACTGTAATTAGAAGTTGGTGCCATATTTGGAAGCCACAATAGAAATTCCTTACTGCATACTGTTTTTTTTTTAATTCTGTATACATAAAGATATTTAGCAAAGTAAACAAGAAAATCTGGAGGAGTTAAATCCCTACCTCTGTTCACCTCCAGGAAAAAGACAAAAAAGAAATAAAAAAGGAAGGAGGGTGAAAGAAAGAAGGAAGGAAGGTGGGAAGGAAATAAGAAGTGAAAGAGAGACAGAAAGAAGGAAAACCATCCAAAGTAGTAAATATTCAAGTTTCAGGAAGATAAGAGTAAACTAGGCTAAATATTTCTGCTACCATAGCTAAACAAATATCTCTATTATAACTTATTTAGACTATAAATATGTCTATGTTCAATACAAATAAAAATTTGTTGGAAAAAATACAAGCAAAATGACAAAAACAAAATGTAATAGACTTTTAAAAATCAAATTGTCAGAGAATCAAGCCAATCAATATAATATTTATATACATATTATTTTTGAAAACTCCAGTACTCTCATTGAATAACTAAATACCCTAAGGTCATGGAATTTAAACACAATCTCTCACTTCTTCAGCTTAAACTATAATCCCAGTAATGAAAATTTATGCTTAGAAAGATGATCTGGAGGCCTTATAAGATCCTCATTTATTTTAAGGAAGGTTAAGTTATATTCATTTCAATGTACTCAGGAAAAAGAGTAACCTTTCATGCAGAGAGAGAGAGAAAGATAGAGAGAGCTATGGCTGTTGTGGCCACCTGGGGAATGAACCAGCAGATGAAAGACCTCTCTCTCTCTCTCTCTCTTTCTCTCTGTGTGTGTAAATCTGACTTTAAAATAAATAAGTAAATCTTAAAAAAAAAAAACTTTTTCTAGCACTTGAGTATTTCTAATACTTAGGGTGAATTAGTTACATATTCTAAGCTTCAGTTTAATTATGCATATATGAGAATGATATTATATCTTACTTCACAGGTTTTCTGTAACTATCAAGTAAGAATATTGTCTTACCCTGAGTTTTCCAGGAAACAGAACCTGAAGCAAAAACATAGATGTCACACTACATTATTAGGGAATGCAGTAGGAAGGAAACAGGAGTGAATGAATAGAGAATAAGGGTAGGAGGGAGCACTAATATAAGGGTGTGTTGTAGAGATGAACAGCACCTTGACATCATTTTCCCAAGGCCATCTTCTGAGGGACTGAATGAACTAGTATATGTGAGGACGATCTGTCTAAGCTAAAAGACAGAAGAATGTATATTTTAGTCTCCCGGTGATCAAAGACTTACCCTATGGAGTATTTTCTGCCTACATCTATTGATTGTAAGTGGAAACTTAGTAAGCAATACTCAGATAGCCTATGTTCAATATTAATGAAGAAAGCCCATGTAAAGAAGGCAACACATTACTAGTAGAAATAGCAAGAATACATGGATACAAAATAGAAATAATTGTGGACTATGAAAAGCAGCAGAAAAGTAGATGAACAATGTGTCACAAATATAGTATTCTGACTCACAGTCATTAAGCTCAAGGAAGCTCCATAATGTGGTTTGGAAACTCCGCTCTAGCTCTCCAGCCTACTCACACTCCCATTGCTCTGGAATTCAGATAACCACCTGACAGTTTCTCCTCTGCTCTAATCATCAACATCTCCTTTCCTTCTTTCATTCTGAGATCATGAAAATGCTTTCCTATTCACTGCAAAAGTAGAAGCAATCTAAAAAGACCTTTCACACATTCATACTCCCTCAGCCACCACCCTACTTGTGTTAGTGTCTAAATAGTCTGCCTTGTTCCTACATCAAATGTGTGCTGAAGATGCCATCTCCCTACTCCTATTCAAGGACTTTGTGCGTGTGTATCTATCAGTTAGCATGAAACTAAACAAGATGCTGAAAAGATCACTTTCCTTGACTTTCTATCCTCTTCTAGCTACTCATTTGAGTTTCTGATCCTGCTTGCGGAAAATCTTCTTAAGAGGGTCTTCATTTATTTTATTATAACAGTGACAGAGAAAGCTTCCATCCATTGGTTCACTTGCTAAGTGCCTGAAATAGCCAAGGCTTACCAGGCCAAAGCCGAGAGCCAAGAACTCAATTCAGGCATCCCATCTGCCGGAATGGTACTCAGCTACTTGAGCCATTACCTGATGCTTCCTAGGATGAGAACTAGCAGGAAGCCAGGACTGGGAGCACAGCTGGGACTCATACCGAGGCTCTCCAATATGGGGTGTGAGCATCCCAAGGAACAAGTTAACTGCTATGCCAACACTGACTCAAAGGTATCAGTTCTGATGGGCCCACATAGAGCTGAACATGAGAACCTTGCTGCCTGTCTCCAACTATTGTGCTCTACAGCACAGAATTTACTTTTGGTTGTCTCTTAAAATTTTTGTAACTTATAAAGGCTCTTCTGGGACAGGATCTTTTGCCCCCCAGGGTGGTGCCAGGGCCCTGATGTCCGTGGACAGAACAGAGGCTGAGAGCTTGATTTTGTAGCACTTGCTGAGCTACATTTATATTTAAGACAGTTGACATGAGTGACTAAGAAATGTCATTATGCAGCTCTGTCACTGAATGTGTCTACATGAGACCAGTGAGCAGGGAAGAATTCCAAAATGTTTAAGCATCATGGCACGGTGTCATTATGTCTTTGATTTCTTATCTCCTTGTGCTCCTACCCACATGGTTCTACAAACACTTCCCATTCAAGTTAACAATTTATAATGATTATGATAAATATACCATTAAATACTTTAAAATTAAGTTGGATTTTAGACTAGTACAAACATTATTTTAGATATTTATAGAAACCAGAGGTTGGGCCAAAATGAGCTTGGAGAAGGCTACATATGGTTCCCGAGTACCCATAAACAAACAGAAATCAATGGATGTTCTTATTTCCAAAAGCTTTGGAAATGCACAAAGAGGACTGAAGAGGGCCATGAGAATCATCAGATCAGAAATACTTAGTCAAGAACTGTTCTTGTAATTAGAGGCTATAAAATTTAGGCTCTCAATTTATTTCTATATTCAATAACTAAAATATATTGTGGTATAACAATGAGATAGAAGTACAAGCAGAAATTAAAATTAGCTTGGAAGAACATTTAATAAAATCTAAAATATGCAAAATTTAATATTCAGTTAGATATATATATATACAATAAATATGCATTACACAATGCATACCTTTACACAGTTTATGCTTAAGATACCAAAGTGCAAAAGTTGCTATTTCTTGTGGCATCATGATATATTTCTCCTTTTTATCTTTTTGTTGTTGATAGTTTTTAAATCTTTTCACAGTGAGCACGATTTTTAAAAATTATAATTGGAATATATTTATTGCAGTTATTCTCAAGAGCATACCACATTCCCAAGAGATAATTTTTCCCCTGAGTATGATGATTAAAAACTGGGTAACAAAAAGACATTTCTGCTTACTCAGAATATTACTCTCCAGCTCCTCTTTTTGCTGCTGAGAACTACAAAAATTCTGCTGCCCTACATGCATGTGATTTCACATTAGGATTTAGAATGTATGCCCATTTCTAACTTATAAAATATGAGGTTCTCAAGATTTATCCTTCTCTCAGATTGCAAAGCATGATTTCCTTTTTGTCCCTACTTTTAAAAAGAGCCACTGAAAATATATATTTTTTTTTTTGCAAATGCACTGTATCTTTTATTTCTCTCAGTTGCGGCTATCCTCCATTAATAGTAATTACGGTTATATTTTGCTTAAGTGGTTCCTATTATTTTCAGTACTCTACTGGAAAACAATTTAAGCCACTCAAGACCTATGTAAAGTTAAACACTTTGTCCCCAATTTACAGATCAGTAATTGAGACCTGAAAAGGTTAAGTGAGTTGTCAAAGGTTGTGACATTGTTCTACAAAATTGAAGCAATATGGAGTATGTGTTTGAATTGCTCAGATTAACATTGATTTTCATTTTATTTATGTTTTTATGTTTTCTTCCCTTTCTTTCATTTTTCAAATGCATGTGTGGATTAATGCCAACTGTAAAGGTCACTTTAAATACATATATTTGTTGAGTGCATTTTCTCACAGAGAAAAAAAGCCCAAGTTTCTTGTATGTGATTCTTTGGTCTATAAAGAAAGAATAATAAATATTTTGTTTATTTCACTAGAAATGCTGTAAGCTAAAGAAAATCGATTGTTATTATTAATTATAATAACATTGATCCATCCCAAGTGTGTCTGAAGAACACTTCTGAGTCATTTGCATTTATAGATGCTAGGGAAATATCTGCATGGATACTCATCATCTGTGTAGATGGTACTTGGTAGAGGAGGGAAGATGAGGAAAATTAAAGGGTAAGTTACAATTACAATATTGAGTGATGTATACAGAATATATATAGGAAGTCAACTAGCCAAGATCAGGGGGAGACACTCTGTAAAGAGCTGAATTACCAAGTTAAGGGATTTTTACTGTAGATAATAGGAAAACAATGAGGTATGTTAAATGTGACTAGACTTGAACTGATAAAATTTTCATTTTAAGAAAGTTATCACTGTAATGAAGAGAATGGATTAGAGAATAAAGATAAGAGAATGGGAAAACCAGTAGGAGGCTATTGTTAAATTATTCAAGTGAAAACTAATGATGGTTCTAGAGAAGGGTATTGATAGGACTAAGAGAAGCAGATGAACGTAAGCATTTCAGAAGATATTGATTGGGGAATGATTCTGTTCGAAAAAAGTGATAGAAAGGGAGATACCAATGTTACCAAAAGCTCAGTCCCTGCCCTTGGTGTTGAATTAAAACAAAATTTGAGGGTAAAGGAAAGAGCAAGTTTAATCTGTCAATAAGTGAGGAAGTAGCAGACCTTGGAGTCTCAAGAACTATAGTCCTCTTGAATGAAGATGCTTTGAGGTTTTGAAGGAGGCTACAAGGAGGGGGGAGCTGGTCTGGCAAAATCACAAATGAACCAAAAGCCTTGTGTAGGATCAGGTACTGAGTCTTGTACATTCTTTCTCTGCTTCATCATGGTTGTCCTTGACTGTGAGATTAGAACTAATCTGACCATATTACCTTGCTCTGGTTGCCTGCAAAAGAAGTTAAGATAGGAAAAAGGCAATGTGTGCCTTAGGACATGGGTGAGTAGAAAGCCAGTGGTCCAGTCCAGAAGCATCAATAGGATGCTCTGCATGAGTCACCTGCACAAGGTCATGATACCTGGTTGGTATCATGGCCAAGCAGACTTCAGTCAGCCTGAAGGTTACATGCTGGTAGTAGTTACTTTCTGTCCTAGACATAGAATTTGCCTGCCCATACCTAGAATTGCCCTAAATGAAACATCTTGAACAATACTGGCCACTAAGGTTTTATATATTAAAGCAGTAAATAATCTCATGAGTCTGGTGATCAGAAGAATCTTGTAGGCTGTACTTCCACTGTCTCAATTCAGTCAGTGAAGCTAAAGGAAGGAGGCTAGGCGACTGAGAACTAATGATTTCTGGCATCTGCATTCAAGGCACTATTTGGGAGCTTAGATTTATCAACAATGATAAATAAACTTTTGGTTCAGAAAACTATGAAGTTGTTGAGTTGTAGTAAATAATTAGCCTGGGGAAACTATATTTTATATGATATTATAAACATATTCTTTTATTTGTTATTTTCCTTATAAAATCTATGTTTTCTCAGGTGGAGCTCAATCTCTATAGCATTAATTGGTTATGGGGAGAGGTCAGGTAGTATTTTCCTGCTTGATATTACTTTTCTTTTTTAAAAAAAAAGATTTTATTTATTTACTTGAAAGTCAGAGTTACATAGAGAGAGGAGAGGCAGAGAGAGAGAGAAAGAGAGAGAGAGAGGTTTTCCATCCGATGTTTCACTCCCCAGTTGGCTGCAAAGGCCAGAGCTGCACCAATCCTAAGTCAGGAGCCAGGAGCTTCCTCTGGGTCTCCCACGTGGGTACAGGGGCCCAAGGACTTGGGCCATCTTCCACTGCTTTCCCAGCCATAGCAGAGAGCTGGATTGGAAGTGGAGCAGCCGGGACTAGAACCGGTGCCCATATGGGATGCTGGCGCTTCAGGACAGGGCTTTAACCTGCTGCGCCACAGCACCAGCCCCGATACTATTTTTCAAGACTCGCTTAATTATAATGACCTCACCTGGACTTCTGTGGAAAAAGATATCCATGCTGAGATCCAAAGATAAAAGTGAAATGAGAGAGAAAGAAGATACTCCAGACAATAGAAATATACGCCAAATTTTAGTGAAGAAGGATGTGGGAGGTACTGGTATATTCAATTCAAGGGATTTAAAATGGCTGTTTTATAAATTAAATGGAGGAAAACAGGGAGACATTTGTAGGAGATCATGGTCTTAGTTTTTTGTTGCTGAACAGGAAACTAAGACAAACTTAACATCTTATAACACCACCTTTTATGTAAATCAGAAATCCTGGTGGTATCCCTGGGTTCACCACTCAGGGTACCATAAAATCAAAATCAAACTGTCTACGAAGCTGGGATGTTATATTAAGAGGCTTTGTAGACAATCTGCTTCTAGGAAGATTCATGTTTTTGACAGAATTCAATTCTGTACATTGTAGGATCAGAGTCCCTGTCACTGTCTGAAGGTGTTCTTAGCTTCTGGATGCCACCCATGCTCCTTGTCTCATGAGTCTCTCCTTCTTCAAAATGAGCAATGAAGCATCATCGAATCCTTGTGTTTCAAATTTCTTTAGCTTACCCTTCTGTTTTTGAAAGATTTATTTTATTTATTTGAAAGACAGAGTTATAGAGAGAGGTAGAGACTGAGAGAGAGGTCCTCCATCTGCTGGGTCACTCTCCAGATGGTCACAACAGCCAGAGCTGTACCAATCCGAAGCCAGGAGCCAGGAGCTAGGAGCCAGGAGTTTCTTCCGGGTCTCCCACGCAGGTGCAGGGGCCCAAGGACTTGGGCCACTTTCTACTGCTATCCCAGGCCATAGCAGAGAGCTGGATCAGAAGAGGAGCAGCCAGGACCAGAACTGGTGCCCATATGGGATGCTGGCGCTTCAGATCAAGGCGTTAACCCGCTGCACCACAGCGCCGGCCCCTAGCTTACCCTTCTGCAGTATCTCTCTTACTTCCTTTTCTTTCTCTACTTTTAAGGATTTATGTGATTAAATTTTTTCCACTAGAATAATACCAGATAATATCCCTAAAGGTCACCTGATTAATGACTTTAATTTTATTCATGAAATTCCTTTTTCCAGGAAAAGTTACATTCACAAGTATGGTAGTTCATTACATCCATGGTCCCTAGCATCAGGGAGTGAAATATACTTAGGGACTATGATTCTGTCTATCATGGTGGAGAGATATCATGCTTTCAATTTATGACGGGTTTTGCCACTCATTCTCTGTGGTTTGGAATTTTTCCTAAACAATGAACTAACTTGGGCTGATTGAGCATGTTTGCTTCAATCTCTGTTATGTGACTTTCTTTACTATCTCATTGAATTTTCTTAACAATTTTGAAAGAAGATATTACTATTAGCATCTCCATATTTTAGCTAAGAAAACTAAGAAACAAAGACTTAAGCAACCTGCCCAATATCACAAATAGTAAGTGACAGAGTTAGAATTTCAGTCCACACCATCTACTGTTTTATTAAGCCTTCTTTTTCTAAAAAAAAATGATGGAAGCTACAGAAAAATGTTAAACAAAGGTAAAATAAATATGATTAGATTTGCATTATGTCAGGATTACTTTGACTTCTCTATTAATAACGGACTAGTTAGTAATTGGACTCCAAAAAGGGAAATCAGTTAAGAGACATTTACAATAATTTGAGCAAAGCCCCATAGTGGACAAAGATTCAAGTGGGTGTATATGATTGATGTTGGAATCATCAAGACTTTATATTTGACTGGCCATGAATGGAGAGGACAGGAAGTCAAAAATGTAATTCAATATTCTGATTTGGCCAACTTGGGGAAGGAGCTTTTTACCGAGAAAGGAGATCCAGGGGGAGGAAGAGATTGGGTAGAGAATGGGGCAAAAGAGAGCAGAGAGCATGAATCTTGCTTAGGAAAAGTTGAATCTGTCAGCCATATTATGCTCATGTTATACCAAATGCGCATGGATCAAGATCTTAGAAGAGAGATCTGAACTGGAGATATAAATTAACTTGGAAAGTGAGGTGATGATATTTGCATTTTAGAAACATCACTCTGGCAGCTGTGTGGGATATGGAAATGTCTCTGTATACCAAATTAAAATACAGGACATTCTCATAAAATAAATCAATATATTTAAACTCTAGTTGTCACACCTAACCTTTTAAAAATCTGCTGTTGATGTCTTTCCTATCAACTCTACCATAGGAGCTTTTCACAAATGTTTGGCATATCATTTTAACTGCTTTCCAAAGAAAACAAAAGAGAAAGGGTGGGGCAAAAGATTCTTTCTTCCTGGTAAAATATGGTCAGTGACAAATTGAGAAAATATATTAACATGCCACAAACATAAAATTGTAAATCTTTGTTTTCATCTTGTTTAAATTTTAGCTGTATAATGCTACATTTTTATACATTAATTATGGTTAAGATTTCTTCCTGTGATTTTATCAATATCATACAATATCATAATGCATTTTCATGTAATTGCTAATGATGCATGTCATCTTGAGTTTCCTTTCTTTTAACAAAAATATTAACCTATTCTAATGCAATGTGTTTGTCTATTTCGCTATTTTTCAAAGATTTACTTTTTAATTTTGTATCTAAACTTGAAATATTCTAGGAGATTATCTTTGAAGTATCAGCTGTTCTGGTCTTGTGGGTCCCAATTTTAACTGCATTCATTATTATTTATCACTTTATATTCAATTAATAACACCATCAGAGGCTTAGTTAGCACTGTTTTTGTTTTTTTGCTAATAAAGATAAGAAAATATTGTAATTACTGAATGTTGCACTCATTTTACATTATCAATTTCACTAAGAGGCAACTTGGCTTTAATGAGCAGTGCATCCTTGGAAATAGTTCAAGTTACCAATCCACAAAGTGTCTTACTCTGCCATCATAAGACACAGCGATAGTAAAGTGGATCAATATGTATTCTTTCTACTCACCTTATATCAAATCATCTTACCCAATGAAGTCAACAATTGGCAAGTTTTCCTAAAAGTATAATGCCAAAGGTTAAAAGGTCTGTATAATTGGCTTTATTTAGTCTACATTATGCCACAGGACACTGTCATAGCAAATTTATAGAACTTCTCCTTATCTTACATATCTATAAAAAGAAATTGAACAGCTTTTCTCTAAGAGTTAGAAGCAATTAAGACATTCTTCAGTAGGTGAATACTTAAATTAACTGTGATACAGCCATGTAATGTAATATTATCTGGCAATTAGGATATTTTTCAGTAATAATAAATGAACTATCAAACCATAACAAGGCATATAAGAACCTCAGTTGCATACTGCTAACTGAAAGAAGCCAATCTGAAAAGGTTATGTAATATACAATTCCAATAATATGACACACTAAAAATATTAAGTAAGAAGGAAGATATTAGTCTATATGTGTGAAAGGGACTGAAGTGAAAAGATAAAAATTTCCTGTGGGAAGGAAAGTAGCAGCCTTAGAAGCATGCCTTGGAAGCAGCACAATATTTGCGCATTGAAGTCCTGTCCATGTCCCAGCAATTTTGTAGGTGGTCTCGGCCTACCTCCTGGAGACATCCCAAGACAATCTTCCTGGCCAGTGCTAAGTGGGCTATCCAGTTTGATAACACTACATAATACAATTTGGGGGGGGGGAATTTCATGAATTCCACACCCAAAAAGTCCTTTGTCTAAAAGACAAGGCGGGGGAAGGGGAAATGGCTGGAAGTAGATCCCGTACCCACATACAATCCAGTCTGAATGCAGACCGGGCACTCTCTCAGACTGAAGATTGGCAATCTGGCCTTTCAGGTGTACTACCACCTTCAACTTTTCTACCTTGCATACTACAACTTTGTCTCATGTCTGAAATTCTTTTCTTAAGAGAGGCTAAGAACAACTGTTCCAGCTAACAAAAAGGCAGAACTGTCAAGATGATGAAAATTTGAGTGGTTCTCAAGGGTTTTCTTGGAGAGAAGAATGAATAGGTGGGGTAAGAGGAATGATAGGGCAGTGAAAGTATTCTGTATGATACTGTAATGGTGGATACATTGCATATATGTATCTGTCAAAACTCACAGAACTGCAAAAATCAAATTGATTCATCAATTCAGATAAATGCACCAGCCTAATGCAACATGTAAACAATAGAGGAAGCTGTGGAAGTGGAAGAATATATGCAAGTTCTTTGTACTTTTGGCCCAATTTTTCTTTAGTCCTAAAATTCTAAAACTTAAGAGCTGGCACAGTGGGTTAAGCCACTGCTTGCAATGCCGGCATCCAATATGAGTGCCAGTTCAGGTTACAGCTACTCTACTTCTGGTCTAGCTCACTGCTGATGTGCTTAGCAAGGCAGCAGAAGACGCCTGCCACCCACATGGGATACCCAGATGTAGTTTCTGGCCCCTGGATGCTGCCTGGCCCGACCCCGACCATTGTAGTCATTTGAGGAATAAACCAGCAAAGTGAGAATCCCCATCCACCCTGTTTCTCGGCCTTTTGAATAAATGCAACAAATCTTAAACATCAATAAATAAAACTGAAAATTAAAGATTA
The DNA here is from genome assembly GCF_051225735.1 of Oryctolagus cuniculus. Lineage (NCBI taxonomy): Eukaryota > Metazoa > Chordata > Mammalia > Lagomorpha > Leporidae > Oryctolagus > Oryctolagus cuniculus. The sequence continues at coordinate 58,645,250 of NC_142888.1, forward strand.
CTTTTCTTTTTTTTAACTTTTATTTAATGAATATAAATTTCCAAAGTACAGCTTATGAATTACAATGGCTTCCCCCTCAATAACTTCCCTCCCACCGGCAACCCTCCCCTTTCCTGCTCCCTCTCCCCTTCCATTCACATCAATATTCATTTCCTTTTTTTTTTTTTTTTTTGACAGGCAGAGTGGACAGTGAGAGAGAGAGACAGAGAGAAAGGTTTTCCTTTTGCCATTGGTTCACCCTCCAATGGCCGCCGCGGCCAGCGCGCGGCGGCCGGCACACCGCGCTGATCCAATGGCAGGAGCCAGGTGCTTATCTTGGTCTCCCATGGGGTGCAGGGCCCAAGTACTTGGGCAATCCTCCACTGCACTCCCGGACCACAGCAGAGAGCTGGCCTGCAAGAGGGGCAACCGGGACAGAATTCGGCGCCCCAACCGGGACTAGAACCCTGTGTGCCAGAACCGCAAGGCGGAGGATTAGCCTAGTGAGCCGTGGCACTGGCCAAGATTCACTTTCAATTCTCTTTATATACAGAAGATCAGTTTAGCATATAGTAAGTAAAGATTTCAACAGTTTGCACCCACATAGAAACACAAAGTGAAAAATACTGCTTGAGTACTAGTTATAGCATTAAATCACAATGTACAGCACATTAAGGACAGAGATCCTACATGAGGAGTAAGTGCACAGTGACTCCTGTTGTTGACTTAACAAATTGACACTCTTGTTAATGGCATCAGTAATCACCCTAGGCTCTTGTCATGAGTTGCAAAGGCTATGGAAGCCTTTTGAGTTCACCGACTCTGATCATATTTAGACAAGGCCATGGTCAAAGTGGAAGTTCTCTCCTCCCTTCAGAGAAAGGTACCTCCTTCTTTGATGACCTGTTCTTTCTACTGGGATCTCACTCGCAGAGATCTTTCATTTAGGTCTTTTTTTTTGCCAGAGTGTCTTGGCTTTCCATGCCTGAAATACTGTCATGGGCTTTTAAGCCGGATCCTGCATGCCTTAAGGGCTGATTCTGAGGCCAGAGTGCTGTTTAGGACATCTACCCTTCTATGAGTCTGCTGTGTATCTTGCTTCTCATGTTGGATCATTCTCTCCCTTTTTTATTCTATCAGTTAATATTTCCAGACCCTGGTCTTGTTTATGGGCTCCCTTTGGCTCTTAGTCCTATCATTATGATCAGCTGTGAACAGAAATTGATCACTTGGACTAGTGAGATGGCATTGGTACATGCCACCTTGATGGGATTGAATTGGAATCCATGGTATGTTTCTAACTCTACCATTTGGGGCAAGGCAGCTCGAGCATGTCCCAAATTGTACATCTCTTCCCTCTCTTATTCCCACTCTTATATTTAACAGGGATCACTTTTCAGTTAAGTTTCAACACTTAAGAATAACTGTGTATTGATTACAGTATTCAACCAAAAGTATTAAGTAGAACAAACAAAAAAATTACTAAGAGGAATAAAGTATTAAATTGTTCAACAACAGTCAGGGCAAGGGCTGATCAAGTCACCATTTCTCATAGTGTTCATTTCACTTTAACAGGTTTCCGTTTTGGCGCTCAGTTAGTTGTCACCGATCGGGGAGAACAAGTGGTATTTGTCCCTTTGGGACTGGCTTATTTCACTCAGCATAATGTTTTCCAAATTCCTAACAGGGATCACTTTTCAGTTAAAATTTAAACACCTAAGAATAATTGTGTGTTAATTACAGAGTTCAACCAATAGTACTAGAACAAAAAAATACTAAAATGGATAAAGTATTAAATTGTACATCAACAGTCAGGAGAAGAGCTGATCAAGTCACTCTTTCTCATGGTGTCCATTTCACTTTAACAGGTTTCCCCTTTGGTGGTCAGTTAGTTGTCACCGATCAGGGAGAACATATGATCTTTTTCCCTTTGGGACTGGCTTAGTTCACTCAGCATGATGTTTTCCAGATTCCTCCATCTTGTTGCAGATGACCGGGTTTCATTGTTTTTGACTGCTGTATATTATTCTATAGAGTACATGTCCCATAATTTCTTTATCCAGTCTACTGTTGATGGGCATTTAGGTTGGTTCCAGGTCTTAGCTATTGTGAATTGAGCTGCAATAAACATTAATGTGCAGACAGCTTGCTTGTTTGCCAATTTAATTTCCTTTGGGTAAATTCCAAGGAGTGGGATGGCTGGGTTGAATGGTAGGGTTATATTCAGGTTTCTGAGGAATCTCCAGACTGACTTCCATAGTGGCTTAACCAGTTTGCATTCCCACCAACAGTGGGTTAGTGTTCCTTTTTCCCCACATCCTCGCCAGCATCTATTGTTGGTAGATTTCTGAATGGGAGCCATTCTAACCGGGGTGAGGTGAAACCTCATTGTGGTTTTGATTTGCATTTCCCTGATGGCTAGTGATCTTGAACATTTTTTTCATGCGTCTGTTGGCCATTTGAATTTCCTCTTTTGAAAAATGTCTATTGAGGTCCTTGGCCCATCTCTTAAGTGGGTTGTTTGTTTTGATGTTTGGAGTTCCTTGATCTCTTTGTAGATTCTGATTATTAACCCTTTATCTTTTGCATAGTTTGCAAATATTTTTTCCCATTCTGTTGGTTGCCTCTTCACTTTCCTGACTGTTTCTTTTGCAGTACTGAAACTTCTCAATTTGATGCAATCCCAAATGTTAATTTTGGCTTTGACTGCCTGTGCTCCTGGGGTGTTTTCCAAGAAGTCATTGCCAGTACCTATATCTTGCAGGGTTTTTCCAATGCTCTCTAATAATTTGATGGTGTCAGGTCATAGATTTAAGTCTTTAATCCATGTTGAGTGAATTTTTGTGTAAGGTGAAAGGTAGGGGTCTTGCTTCATGATTCTGCACGTGGAAATCCAATTTTCCCAGCACCATTTATTGAATAGACTGTCCTTACTCCAGGGATTGGTTTTGGATCCTTGATCAAATATGAGTTCGTTGTAGATGTTTGGATTGATTTCTGGTGTTTCTATTCTGTTCCATTGGTCTATCCATCTGTTTCTGTACCAGTACCATGCTGTTTTGATTACAACTGCCCTGTAGTATGTCCCTAAATCTGGTATTGTGATGCCTCCGGCTTTGTTTTTGTTGTACAAGATTGATTTAGATATTCTAGGTCTCCTGCATCTCCATATGAATTTCAGCATCATTTTTTCCATACCTGAGAAGAATGTCTTTGGTATCTTGATTGGGATTGCATTGAATGTATAAATTGCTTTGGGGAGAAAGGACATTTTGATGATATTGATTCTTCCAATCCATGAGCATGGAAGATTTTTCTATTTTTTGGTATCCTCTTCTATTTCTTTCTTTAAGGTTTTGTAATTTTCATTGTAGAGACCTTTAACGTCCTTGGTTAAGTTTATTCCAAGGTATTTGATTGTTTTTGTAGCTATTGTGAATGGGATTGATCTTAGAAATTCTTCCTCAGCCATGGCATTGCCTGTGTATACAAAGGCTGTTGATTTTTGTGCATTGATTTTATATCCTGCTACTTTGCCAAACTCTTCTATGAGTTCCAATAGTCTCTTAGTAGAGTTCTTTGGGTCCCCTAAATAAAGAATCATATCAACTGCAAAGAGGGATAGTTTGACTTCTTCCTTCCCAAGTTGTATTCCTTTAATTTCTTTTTCTTGCCTGATGGCTCTGGCTAAGACTTCCAGAACTATGTTGAATAGCAGTGGTGAGAGTGGGCATCCCTGTCTGGTACCAGATCTCAGTGGAAATGCTTCCAACTTTTCCCCATTCAATAGCATGTTGGCCGTGAGTTTTTCATAGATTGCTTTGATTGTATTGAGGAATGTTCCTTCCATACCCAGTTTGCTTAGAGTTTTCATCATGAACGGGTGTTGTATTTTATCAAATGCTTTCTCGGCATCTATTGAGATAATCATATGGTTTTTCTTCTGCAGTCTGTTAATGTGGTGTATCACATTGATTATTTTGCACACATTGAACCATCCCTGCATACCAGGGATAAATCCCACTTGGTCTGGGTGGATGATCTTTCTGATGTGTTGTTGCATTCTATTGGCCAGAATTTTATTGAGGATTTTTGCATCTATTTTCATCAGGGATATTGGTCTGTAATTCTCTTTCAATGCTGCATCTTTTTCCGGTTTAGGAATTAAGGTGATGCTGGCTTCATAGAAAGAATTTGGGAGGATTCCCTCTTTTTCGATTGTTCTGAATAGTTTGAGAAGAATTGGAGTTAGTTCTTCATTAAACGTCTGGTAGAATTCAGCAATGAATCCATTTGGTGCTGGGCTTTTCTTTATTGGGAGGGCCTTTATTACTGTTTCAATTTCTGTCTCAGTTATGAGTCTGTTTAGGTTTTCTATGTCTTCCTGGTTCACTTTAGGTAGGTTGCATGTGTCCAGGAATCTATCCATTTCTGATAGGTTTCCCTGTTTGCTGGCATACACGTCCTTGTAGTAATTTCTGATGATTCTTTTTATTTCTGTGGTGTCTGTTGTTACGTTTCCTTTTTCATCTCTGATTTTATTGATTTGGATCTTTTCTTTTTTTAGTTAGTTGGGCCAATGGGGTGTCAATTTTGTTTATTTTTTTCAAAAAACCAGCTCCTCATTTGGCTGATTTTTGTAATTTTTTTTGGATTCAATCCTGTTGATTTCTTCTCTGATTTTAATTATTTCTCTTCTCCTACTAGATTTGGGTCTGGTTTGCTGCAGATTTTCTAGATCCTTGAGATGCATTGAAAGCTCATCTATTTGGTACCTTTCCAATTTCTTGATGTAGGCACCTATTCATATAAACTTTCCTCTTAACACTGCTTTTGCTGTAGCACATAAATTTTGGTATGCTGTGCTGTTATCTTCATTTACTTCCAGAAAATTTTTGATTTCTCTTTTAATTTCTTCTATGACCCATTGTTCATTCAGGAGCATGTTGTTCAATCTCCATGTGTTTGCATATGCTCTAGCGATTCCTGAGTTGCTAATTTCCAACTTCATTCCCCTGTGGTCTGAGAAACTGCATGGTATGATTCTAATTCTTTTGAATTTGCTGAGACTTGCTTTATGGCCTAGTATGTGGTCAGTCCTAGAGAAGGTTCCATGTACTGCTGAGAAGAATGTAAAATCTTTAGCTGTAGGATTGAAAGTTCTGTATATATCTGTTAGATCCATTTGGGCTATAGTGTCATTTAAATCTGTCTCCTTGTTGATCTTCTGTCCTGTTGATCTGTCTATTTCTGAGAGTGGAGTATTGAAGTCCCCCAGTGCTATTGTATTGGGGTCTAAGTCTCGCTTTAAGTCCCTTAACAAATCTTTTAAATAAACCGGTGCCCTGTAATTAGGTGCATATACATTGATAATCGTTATATCTTCCTGCTGAATTGATCCCTTAATCATTATATAGTGCCCCTCTTTGTCTCTCCTAACAGTTTTTGTGGTAAAGTTTATGTTGTCCAATATTAAGATGGCTATGCCTGCTCTTTTTTTCATTTCTGTTGGCATGGTATATCTTTTCCCAGCCTTTCACTTTCAGTCTGTATGCATCTTTGTTGGGAAGATGTGTTTCTTGTAAGCAGCAAATAGATGGGTTTTGTTCCTTAAGCCAATCAGCCAATTGGTGTCTTTTAACTGGACAGTTCAGGCCATTAACATTCAATGTAACTATTGATAAGTAGTAGCTTTGCCCTGCCATTTGCCAAAGATAAGTTCTAATATATGCTTTGAATTCCCTGTGATCTTTTGCTGTGAGCTTTCCTTCCTTGGTTTCCTTCCTTTACCTTCTTTCATATTGATGACCATGTTTCTGTGTTGCTGTGTGTAACACATCTTTAAGCATCTTTTCCAGGGCTGGACGAGTGGCGACAAATTCTTTCAATTTCTACTTGTTGTGAAAGGTCTTTATTTCACCTTCATTCACAAATGAGAGCTTTGCAAGATATAATATTCTAGGCTGGCAGTTTTCCTCTCTTAGTATCTGGGCTATATCTCACCATTCCCTCCTAGCTTGTAGGGTTTCTGATGAGAAGTCAGCTGTGAGTCTGATTGGAGATCGTCTGAGAGTAATCTGATGTTTCTCTCTTGCACATTTTAGGATCTTTTCTTTATGTTTCACTGTGGAGAGTTTAATTACAACGTGTCGTGGTGAGGATCTCTTTTGTTCATGTTTATTGGGGGTTCTATGAGCTTCCTATACTAGGATGTCTCTGTCCTTCTCCAAACCTGGGAAATTTTCTGCAATATCTCACTAAAAAGGCCTTCTAATCCTTTCTGCCTCTCCATGCCTTCAGGAACTCCTAGAACCCAAATGTTGGTTTTCTTAATAGTATCTTGTAGATTCCCGACAATATTTTTTATATTTCGAATTTCCTCTTCTTTTCTTTGGTTAGACTGTATATTTTCCTGTTCTCTGTCTTCTAAGTCTGATATTCTCTCTTCTGCTTCACCCATCCTGTTTTTTTTTTTTTTTGACAGGCAGAGTGTACAGTGAGAGAGAGAGAGACAGAGAGAAAGGTCTTCCTTTTTGCCGTTGGTTCACCCTCCAATGGCTGCTGTGGCTGGCGCACTGCGGCCGGCATATTTCGCTGATCCGAAGCCAGGAGCCAGGTGTTTTTCCTGGTCTCCCATACGGGTGCAGGGCCCAAGGACTTGGGCTATCCTCCACTTCCCTCCCTGGCCATAGCAGAGAGCTGGCCTGGAAGAGGGGCAACTGGGACAGAATCCGGTGCCCCGACCAGGACTAGAACCTGGTGTGCCAGAGCCGCAAGGCGGAGGATTAGCCTATTGAGCCATGGCACCAGCCCCATTCTGTTTTTAAGGCTCTCTAATGTGTTTGTCATTTGATCTTTTGAATTCTTCATTTCATTATGATTTCTGGTCACTATCACAGTTTCATGTTCTACTAGATGTTTCATTTCATTTTGATTCCTCCTTAATATTTCATTTTCATGAGAGATTTTCTATCTTGTCCATTAAGGTTTTCTGTAGGTCAAGAACTTGTTTTTGAGAGCTTCTTAATGTTCTTATCAATGTTTTGAGATCCGCTTCTTGCATTTCTTCTATCTCATCATCTTCATAATCTTGAATTGGCTTGTCTATTTCATTTGGGGGTGTCATAGTGTCTTCCTTGTTCTTGCTACCTCGATTTCTGAGTTTGTTGTTTGGCATATTGGAGATATTCTTTGGTTTCTTTGGTGTGGTGTTTTTTCTCGTTGTACTGTGGCTCTAGATTAAGTGGACTGTCTGCTTTTGATGGATCCTTAGAGGCTGTGATGGGTGTAGCCAGAGAGCTCTGTTTGGTTCTTCAGTGTTAAGGGCGTGCCAAAAGTGACTCACCCAGATTGTTCTCAAGCTCGCTCACTTGCTCTCCCTCTCTCTTTTTTTTTTTTTCTTTTTGACTCAGTTGGGAAGTAATTCCACACAGCTGAGTGGAATTGAGGGTAGTTGCTGTATGAAATCTGGCCCCTGTGGGTATTCATCTGCTTACCCCTGGGACCACACAAAGAGTTTATGCAGCCCTCATTGTGGTCTCAAATTTCTCAGCAGTCTCTCACCAGGTTTCCCAGGTTACCGAGTTTGTGTACTCAGTGAGTTCTCTCGCCCCCCCCCTCAGATTTTCCCAGTCTCAGTTCGTTAGCTCCACACTTTCACTAAGTCCTAACCTCCTGTTATTTCTCCCCACCAGAGTCAGGTTTTTCTGCTTGGCTAATGGCGGGAGCCGCTTTACATACGTAAAATGGTGCCTGTTCTTTGTCTTGCTCGGCTTTGTAAGGTGAGTGGAGAGAGATGCTAATGTCCGTGCCGGTTCCCCTTATTTATTCATTTTTTTCTCTCCTCCAGTCAGCCTGGTGAACTGTCCCCTGTGGGGCTTCAGGCCTCGTTCCCTGTAGGCTCTTTCTGCCTTTCCCCACCAATGTCTTGGGTTACCGGGGTTTTTGTCTCACCTCCCCTTCCAACGCTGGTGCACAGACTGTGCAGCTCAGCTTCTGTGGTGGCTCGGCTCCCGCTGCTCAGCTTCCATGTGGTGGGTGACCTTGCTCTCCCCGTAGGTTCTCTGTGTCACATCCACTAGATCCAGAAGAATTTCCTCTGCAATTTTTTCCTGAGCCTTTTCCTGAGGCTACAGTAACTCCACTTTTATTAAACTGTCTTTTCCCGGACTATCGGTGTGCGCCCTCACTATTCCGCCATCTTGGCTTGAGAAATGCAAATATTTTATTTGAATTTATATCACAATACATGAACAACAATATAATGTCAACTAAACTAAATAGGATCAAATAATAGAAGGAGAAAAGAAAAGCAGAATAAATGTTTCAGAAGGGCTAAATAAAAAGTAATTCACATTTTTATAGTTAAAAGAAATTTGAGTGTCACTACTGTCTTTTCCTGTTCCCTCTAACCTTTTGGGACAGATGCCCTAGTTTCCAGGGAGATGAGCTATACTTCAATAATCTTATACTTACCATGTTCCTCTATTTTCTTGTATTTGTTCATTACTACAATACAATGCTCACAAAATAGTGATATCACCTACTTACTTGATAAATATTTTTGAGTACCTAGTTATGTTGCAGACCTTATTGTTTGTGCTTGAGACAGGTCAGTATACAAAACACACGGCAATCACTGCCTATTTGAAAAATGAACTACTCTTATAGTTTTAAATACTGAGAGAGAGAAAGGGGGGGGGAGAGAAGAGAAGGAAAATGTCAATCACCTGATATGTCGTTCCAAAGGATGAGCTATGCATAGCAGGTCTACTTGGTACATTAGAAAGTAATATCTTTTTAACACAACAGATAACTTCCTTTGCAATCTTTCTACATTGCATTTGTTGTCTCATAGTGTCCTGCTACATTTTTAATTTCTGTATAGATCTACTTTAGCGTGTGTTTAAGGAGTATGTAATGGAATTCCCAGGGCATAGCTGTCTTTTCCTTCAAACCCTGAAAACATATGTATCAAACTATTTGCACTTCAGATGAGATAGAGGGATTTTCCTCCCTAAATAGACATCTTACATTTTGTTTGTCCAGAGTCATAGCTGTTAATTTTTGCCCTAGATGAAGAAAATAAGAGCTGGAGAAGAAACATAACCTTGCAAGCTTACCTGTTTAGCAAGTTAATAAAAGCAGGACTAGAATCCAGATGCAGCTTAATTTTAATATTTTGCACCAGGTATTATAGAATGCCTGCAGGCTAAAGGAAAATCATTCATCATTTTCTTATTTGGAATTTTTCCAACCTAATATTTTCAATGACAAAAATATAGGCTATGTATAAAATTTACACTGCTAGATGATTACCAAAATAACAAAATTAAGAAATGAAAAGAATAAATCGAAGACTCCAATATTTGTAGCTTCGTATATGTATTTCATTAGGTCTGTTTGTTTCATTTGGATAACTTATTGTCTGACCTATTTAAGGAATAGCAGAGAAAGTGTTTCTATTTGCCTCAAAATTTATGCAAATACATAGCTCTTTCAGAAGAATTTTTGTTACAACTCAAAGTCATGCATAATTAAATAGCACACAATTGACATGACCAATCAACTCCTCACAAAAGCATTTCATAAAACATAAAATTAAATCAATGATTGTAATACCATAAATGCTTTTTTGGCTTTCATGATTAGCTGTCAAAAATGAGCTATATTTTTAAAAAGAATATAAATTTCATGATAGCTGATATTGCTTGTAAGCACAGTAAAACTGTTAAGTCAAGGATGTCAAAGAAGAACTTCAAGTCAAATATTTCTAAATTTCAAATTAGGTAAATTTATGTGCCCTTTTGAGAATTAGTAGCATAAAAGTAGATAATAGAATCAATTGATGTTTGTGAAATAAAAGAAAGGATTTTTATAAGCAAACAAGTGGAAATTCCTTTTGGTAAATGGGTAAAAACAAAATAAATTGTAGAAAAGAGGGAGGTCTAGGAAAAGAAAAGAAGGGTGTACAAAGCCTGTTAGGCATGTTTGCCTTTAGCATGCTTCAGGCACATTTATGACACTTAAGGCCACATGAGCCTAGGAAATAGAATTGCTTTGTTTTTCGGTCTTATAAACTAACTTAACATGTTGAAAAAGTTCTGAGGTTTTTGATCTTCACACCCTCCCCAGCCATGCTATTCTGAGAAAGTAAATGGGGACTGTGAGTGAATGGCATCTGAATTTATGTATAAATAAAATCAGCCACACATTCTAATGCATCTGCTTCTGACTGTCTAAAATTTAAGCTCATCATAACCAAATTGTTTTTATTAAATATATCCATTGGAATCCTACAGTTAGTTCAAAGCAATTAGACTTTAAAGATATAAATATAGTGTAAGTATACAAATGAAATAATGATGAGTTAGCTACAACTATTCTGGCTATATTGTTCTAAGCACAGAAACACATTTCAGTGTCAAAACAACAGAAAATGTTACTTAGTGATTATATTAAGGAACTCCATCAAGTGAATATTCGTTGAGAAATTACTGATTCATATTGATCAGAAATAGAATTTAAAGATGCTATAAATTTTTACCTTAGAAACCTCAACATTTGTTTCAATGACATACTAATAAATATTCATTATGCATAAAAATACATATGTGTATGATTTATATTCATTTTAGCACACAAATTAGTATAGTCATCATCATAATTAATTAGTCTGCATTAAGTTCTTCTTGTATGAAATACAGTGTTCTAGGTTCGTTGGTCATGTCGAAAAGTTTAGAACAACGTTGCTTGTTCTCAAAAGATTTATATTGTAGTTGTGACATTGCGGAGATTTGGGAAAGACCTATAAACTACAATGTAATATGAAATAAAGTTTCAAAAATTGATTTTATTAATACCTTGGACTCCATTTTACAACTTAAGATGTTCATATAGTAGTAATGCCCCATCACCTTTGGTCTAATTAAAACTTCCCTCCCACATGGTTGTATGTAATATAATGAACTCGTTCATCATCTCACTGACTCCAAAGCTTTGAACCACAATCTAATCTATTAGTAATGTAAATAAACCCCACCTTCATGAATAGTTTCTTAAAGCTAGCCAATCCACAACCCTGTGGGAAAGCCTAAGGGATACTTTGAAAATATCATAATTTTTTGGGCCCTCTCTGTCTCTCTCTTGCTTCCTATCTGCTGATGCAATATTCTGTTCTTTTTTTCTGTTTTCCCAGACAGCTTTTATTTAAGGAATACAAGCATCATGCATATAAATACAAGCTTTGGAACACAGTGATTTTTCCCACTGTACCCACCTCTCATCCACAGTCCTACCCTTCTTCCTCCTAATACTAATAAAGAGTTCAACAAATAATATGAAAAAAACTGTCCTTCAACAGTGGAGACAAGGGCTGTTCAAAGACATTGCATCTCAAAGTGTCAATTTCACTTATATAGATTACCTTTTAGGTGTTCTATTAGTTACCACAGATCATGAAGAAGATACAGTATTTGTCCTTTCAGGACTGGCTTTTTTCTCTAAGTATGATGTTTCCCAGTTTCATTCATTTTGCTGCAAACAATGGAATTTCATGGTTTTTTACTGCTATGTAGTACTCCATGGTGAACATATCCCATAACTTCTTTATCCAGTCTTCAGTTGTGGGGTGGATCAATGTCTTAGCTTTTGTGAATTGAGCTGCAATAAACATGGGGGTACAGATAACTCTGTCATATGCTGATTTCATTTCCCTTGGGTAAATTCCGAGGAGTGGGATGGCTGGGTCATATGATAGAACTAGATTCAGATTTCTGAGTTATCTCCAAACAGTCTTCCATAGTGGTTTTACCAGTTTGCATTCTCACCAACAGTGGTTTAGGGTACCTTTCCTCCCACAGTTATGCCAGCATTTATTGTTTTGTTAATTTCTGTATGTAAGCCATTCTATCTGGGGTGAGATGAAATCTCATTGTGGTTTTGATTTGCATTTCCCTGATGGCTAGTGATCCTGAGCATTTTTTCATGTGTCTGCTGGCCATTTGGATTTCCTCTTTTGAAAAATGCCTGTTTAAGTCCTTGGCCCATCTCTTAACTGGGTTGTTTGTTTTGTTGTTGAATTTCTTGAGTGCTTTACATATTCTGGTTATTAACCTTTATCAGCATAGTTTCCAAATAATTTCTCCCATTCTGTCAGTTGCCTCTTCATTTTGCTGAGTGTTTTTTTTACAGTGCAGAAGCTTCTCAATTTGATGTAATCCCATTTATGAATTTCAGCTTTGATTGCTTCTGGAGTCTTTTCAAAGAATTATTTGCCCAGGCTAATGTCTTGCAGGGTTCCCCAACGTTCCCTAACAATTTTATGGTATTGGTTCATAGATTTATGTCCTTAATACATTTTGAGTGGATTTTTGTGTAAGGTGTAAGATAGGAATCTTATTTCATTTGCACGTGAATATCTTCCAGGTTTCCCAATTTGTTAGTATATGGCTCTTTGTAGTAATTTCTGATGATTCTTTTTATTTCTGTGGTGTCTGTTGTTACATTTCCTTTTTCATTTCTAATTTTATTAATTTGGATTTTCTCCCTCTTTTTTTCCATTAGTTGGGCCAATGGTGTATCAATTTTTTATTTTTTTGAAAATAACAGCTGTTTCATTTTCTGATCATTTGAGTGTTTATTGGTTTCAATTTTGTTTCTTTCTTCTCTAATTTTAATTATTTCTTTTCTCCTACTAGTTTGGGGTTTGATTTGTTGTTTTTCTAAGTTTGAGATGCATTGATATTTCACTTAATTGGTGCATTTTCAACTTCGTTTTTTAAAGATTTATTTATTTATGTGAAAAGCTCAGTTATAGAAAGGCAGAGCCAAAGAAAGAGAGATCTTCCATCTGCTGGTTCACTCCCCAGATGGTCAAAAATCCTGCAGCAACGACCCTCACTAGGGAATCAGAGATCCCTGAGCATGTGGAGCCTCCCACTGTGAAGATCTGCTCTCTCTTTCAATGTTTCATCAACTTTGTGTCAAAACTGTCAATCTCTCTGTGACCTGTGAGTAATAAACTTTTTTTGTTTCCTGCATTTTGACTTCACTTTCTCATTTGTATATCACCTGAGACACATACCACTACACTCTTCTCAGTATTATTTAATGCCATTAACAAATCATAATATAATGAGTGTCTTAAATTTTAAGACTTGAGTAGCACCACAAAGAACTAATCCCATAAAATTCTGCCCAATATACTATTTCACATTCATTAGAATGGTCAAAATCCAAAGTACTCGTGACAGCACATGCTGATAAAGATGCAGAGCAACCGGTGATGCTCATTCATTGTTGCTGGGAATGCAAAATGGTACAAACACTTGGGAAGATACTTTCACCATTTAGTACAAAGGTTAACATACTCTTAGCACACAATCCAGTAATAGTTTTCCTTGGTATTTACCCAGACAAATTGAAAACTCACATTCAATCAAAATTTTTTTCAGGGAAGTGTTTACATAATTGCCAAACTTTGAAGCAATCAATATGCCCTTCAATAAGTGAATGTATGGTCATTCCTTTGAATAATGGATTATTGATAGTGAAAAGAAAAGAGTAGGTAAAGCTACCATTTGGCAGGCCTATATCCCATATCAGAGTGTTCATTTGGGTCTGATCCCTCATCTTCCAATGTAGCTCCCTGTAAATATACACAGGAAGCAGCAGATGATGACTCAAATGGTTCTGTTCCTACCACTGATGTAAGGGAATCAGCTGGCGTTTCAAGTTTCAGACTTCAGCCTGACCCAGTCTCAGCAGTTGGAGCCATTTAGGGAGTGAACCAATAGATAAAAGAGTTCTCTCGTTCTCTCTCTCTCTCTCTTTCTCTCTCTCTCTCTCTAAAACACAATAAAAATTTTTGAAAAAGAAGAAAGCTATTAACTTATGAAAAGACATGAAATAAACCTAAATGCATATTGCTATGTGGAACAATTCAGTTGGAGAAGGCTACATGCTGCATGATAAAAAATATGTGATGTTATGGAAAAGACAAAATTTTAGAGGCAGCAAAAATAAAAGTGATTTCCAGGAGCTATACAAGTGGTAAGAAAGGATAGGAAAAGTATGAAGGATTTTTCGAATAGTGAAATTCTTTTTGTATGGATACTAAAAGGGATGTATCTCATTGTGCTGTGGGGATGAGGACCCGTAAATCATGTTACTGGGATTGAGGGCCCTAATTGAGCTCAGAAAGAACCCTGGGTTCTTCCCACATGTAAGAACAGAACCAGAGGACATGGATAGAGATGAGCAAAAAAGCAGGATTTATAGAAAGGCAAAGGGATAGTATATACTCAAGACATAAGTATGGTCAACTTCATGAGGGAGAATTGCTTCCACCTAGACTGGGGTCATCCCTTTTACAGGATAAGTGATGGGGTTCTGGACAGGACCTGATTGAAGATCAAAATCCAAAGAATGCAGGTTTTGGGGTGGGACTGCAGCAGACGTGGTGATCTCCAAGAACTTGTCATGGTGTCTGGTGTTGATAGAAAGTAAGAATTAGCCACATGATCAGGAATGGGTGAAACAGAACCCTTGCAAACTATCTCAAAGGTAGGTAGATATATGATTTCAGCAGGTTCCAGTATCCCAACCTGCCAGCTTCCCACCCTTAGCATAAGGCGTTTTAACTCTTCATTTATGTTGCTAAACTCACTGAATAGAGGGAGTGATGCAACTGATCCAATGAATTTCTCCAACAACTAACATCTTGATGTTTAACGTTTTCTCAAAGGGTCTCATTTCAGGTGATTTGCAAAGTAGGGCAAGGAGAAACTAACACCTGCATGCAGCACCCAGACAGGTGTTCCATAATAAAGAACACAGAACTGCTGACCAATAGAGGAAGACCATGAGCACCGCTGACTAACCAGAACCTGGACATGCACTAAACATGTATGTTTCATCTTCTTATTTGGACTACAAGAGTCACTGACTATTCCCTCAGGGAACCCAGGAATTAAGCGAGAGCTAAGTAGCAGTTTGCTCTGCGCTTTGCAAATAAATACCTAATTTCTTCCACCACCTTGATGTCAGCCATTGGCTTTCTGCATGTCGGGTGAGAAGATTCATATTTGGGGGTTTTATAGCAATTCCTTCAATTAGTATGGGGGGATTTTTCTGCAAAATGTGTATGCCAAATGTTGGCAATAATTAGCTACTTGTCCCTCACTGACTCCCTGTCTAACCCACATCAGGTATAAATTTTAAAACACATAGAATGTGCAACAGAAAGAGTGAACCCTAATGTAGACTATGGACTTTGGATATCCTTGGCTTAAATAAACCTTTTTGGCATAATGCTTATTTTGAATGAATTATTTTAAAGAACAGCAGGAGAAGGAGTTTTGAAAACTTCATAATTTACATTTTTATAAGGTAAATTTACACTTATTATAAAATAGGATTTGACTAGGTTTCTCCCTCTCACAGGGAGAGAAGGATAACTAAATCATAAGAGATTCCCATCGCAGGAAAAGATACTGGCTTTAATATGCACAACAAACCTTACCATTATTTCCCTTGTTTTTTTTATTGATTATTTTCCAATGGCTTAAATTCTGTATACCTTATCTCTTTGTTTTGGCTACAGATGCTACGTAAGTCAGAGATCTAGGCTCTGTCTTTACCATTGGCACATTTTTTCAAGGTATTTCCTACACATATATGAGATAGACATGTTAATAAACTTCTGGTTTTCTCACATTAAACTGTTTTTGTTACAACAAACCCAGACAAGAACTTAAAAAAGTTAGTAAGCTAATAATGATTTTATCCATGTAGATTCATAAATTATAATAAATGTACCACTCTGATAAGAGATGTTAATAATACAAGAGACTATTTATAAGAAGAGTGAGTCTATATGAGAACTCCATACACTTTCTCAATTTTGCTGTGAACCTAATATTGTTCAAAAATATGTTTTTTTACATCACTCTGGCCTCAGAATCATCCCTAAAGGCATTCCGATCTGGCTGAAAAGCCCATGAGAGTATTTCAATTTCAGGCATGGAAAGCCAAGACACTCTGGCAAAAAAAAAAAAAAAAAAAAAAAAAAAAAAAAAAAAAAAAAAAAACCGCCTAAATGAAAGATCTCTGTGAGTGAGATCCCAGTGGAAAGAACAGGTCTTCAAAGAAGGAGGTACCTTTCTCTGAAGGGAGGAGAGAACCTCCACTTTGACTATGACCTTGTCTAAACAAGATAAGAGTCGGAGAACTCAAGGGGCTTTCATAGCCTTGGAAACTCATGACTGGAGCATGGGGAGATTACTGAGGCCATAACAAGAGTGTCAATTTGTAAAGTCAACAACAGGAGTCACTGTGCACTCGCTCCTCATGTAGGATCTCTGTCCTTAATGTGCTGTACATTGAGACTTAATGCTATAACGAGTACTCAAACAGTATATTTCACTTTGTGTTTCTATGGGGGTGCAAACTGTTGAAAGCTTTACTTAATGTATACTAAACTGATCTTCTGTAAAAAAAAAAAAAAAAAAAAAAAAGAAGAAGAAGAAGAAATTATCAATTCCCAACTTGACTCTCACTGGGATTAAACATGACAATAGGTCTGATCTGATTTCATCATCATTTAAAAAATCATCTATTATTTTTCACTTTATGTTTCTGTGTGGGAGCAAACTGTTGAAATCTTTACTTAATGTATGCTAAACTGATCTTCTGTAGATAAAGAGAATCGAAAATGAATCTTGATGTGAATGGAAGGGGAGAGGGAGTGGGAGAGGGGAGGGTTGCGGGTGGGAGGGACGTTATGGGGGGGAAGCCATTGTAATCCATAAGCTGTACTTTGGAAATTTATATTCATTAAATAAAAGTTAAAAAAATATGTTTTTTTTTAATTTTAAAGGCTATTGTAAAGTTGTACTATCTAGAATGCTAAAATAGGTCTATTAGCATATTATTATAGATAAACAAGCCAGATTGATTATCAGCCTATAAAACAGAATGAGGACCAAGGAAGAATTAAAGAATATAATACATTTTGCTAGAAGAGAATGCAGATAGTTCCTGAAATCTTAAATAGCAAATTCTGAGCAGTCAAGAGGCAAAGAGTGTGAGTCATGGAAAGAGAAGGTGGAAGTGGAGATAATCAAAAGGGCATCTATCTCTTCCCTAGCCAAATTGATATGCACAGCCACAACAACGGGCAGCAAATTGTCTGTTTCTTTGAACTGTGTAATTTGGCCATTTTAATAATTTGTGTATTCATTATCCTACCGAGTATAATTCAAACTAGTTTTCTTATAAGACAGTGTGTAAGATATGTATGTAAATAAAATTCCATGATTTTAAAATCTAGTGTGGGAAAGAGACATGAATAATTGAAGAATAAAGTGGAATACTGTTGTTATTTCTCCACCTCCAAGCATCAATTATCAATTGTAGGCTGGGTATTGTGCCGCTGCCTCAATCTGCGTTCATGCTTAAAATAAACACAAATCAATTCTGAATTTTCCAAATGGAAGGGAATTCATTAAAAATATATTGGATAACTCATAGAATCAATGGAAAGCCTACACAAGCAGTCTTAAGAAAATGACAAAAAGCAGAATAGGGATTAATAGCAAAGATGTCAACTCGAGTCACGCTAGAAGGAACAGTTTCTAAGGGGGATACTTCTGTCATGATTGCTGACAGAGAACCCTTCCTGATGCTGCCACCAACAGACCCTTTGATATTTACTCATCACTCAGCTTCAAAAATAGTTTTGCTTCACTCGCTCTCTTGATTCAAACTCAGAAAGGGAACATTCCATTGGCAAAACCTAGGACAAATACCTATGCACTGTCTTTCTGGGAGTGAGAAAAGGATAGATCGTAAAAAGCCATTAACAAATTTAGACTTTGGAATTATAGGGATTTGATGCCTACTTGCAAAGAGATAGCAGACTATTATGGAAGAGAATTGTGTTAATATGCAACTGTAATACAGTGTGGTACGTGTTTAAGACCACAGAGCTAGAAGCAATGAATTCATTGTAGGTGGGGAGAGGTGAACTGGGAAACATAGAAGGAAGATCAAACTTTTGAACTGTCTTAAAGAGAGTTCACCAAGTTGAAATGCGAAGAATAAAATTTCAAAACAGTAAGAATGGTTGGGAAAAGTTTTAAAATCACAAAAGAGTGCTGCATGTTCTGGGAGCAGAGAGCTCCTTGGTGAAGTGGCATAGAGATGTGCTTTTATTGTATGTCAAAAAGCAAGAGAAAGGGAGAAAAGTGAACTCGCACAATATGTAAGTAGAAAGGTTTTTTGATGATTTCAATTTGGAGGATCCTTGAATACCATTTTAAGGAATTAGGAATTTATTATGCAGACAATAAAAGTCTCTTGGGATTTCTAAGTACAGGAATGCGTGTGTGTGTGTGTGTGTATTTAGAATGTAAGAGTTTGTCATTTTTTCATCCTTGCTTTTTGTTGTTTAGTCATGGCCCATTTAAGCACTTGAGGAATTCTTCCCATGTCCAACTGGAACATTTGTTTTTCCATTACTTTTTCTGTGGCAATAGATAATACTCTTGACATCCTGCCTTTAAATCATTTTTATGAGGATTTAAAAATAGCTATTGGACTATTTAGGTAGTGCTGTAATGTGGTTATAAAATCATGATGCCAAAAATTCATTATTCCTCAGTTTCTCCAACTGTAGCATTGGGACTTTAGTGTTGAATAACTGAGTTGCTTGCATAGCTTTAGGGAATACTAATTAGTTGCTTGGATGTTGAATTATTGAATATAGATACTATCACTAACATGTGTATAGTCTCAGTCATTTAATTTCACAACTTTGTTGCTAGTGTCACAGGTGTGTTACAAAACCTAATGCAAGCATTTCTCCATTAATATCTGTGACGTCTGAATACTGAAGAGGTTTAATCATTTCTAATATGTCCTGTTTATCTTTCTCTTGTCTTCTTGACTTCTTATATGTAAAAGAGCTTGATGAATCTCTGCTGTTCAAAGCTTTCCACTGTCAGTATAACAATGATTATTTTTCAACCTCAACAAAAACAAGTACCTATAACAGTTGTTACACATCTAAGAGCCCACTTGGCAACAATTTACATATATTACCTCATGTAATGCTCATAACTACTTTATCAGGTGGGTTCTACTGTTCTCCCCATTTGACAAACAAAAATTAAATATTGAGAGATGAAACAACTTGTCTAAGGTCACACAGCTAGTAAATGACAAAGCAAGGATTTGAACTCAGGCAGACAACAGAGTGCAGTACATTCTCTTAAATGATTTACTTTTTTAGTATGCTTTATTTTATTTTATACTATGAAATATTATCTTTAAAACCAGTAAACATAGCAAACAAACGTAGCTAAACAAATTTATTAATTATTTTAAACCACTTATTGGCATTTTAATTCAATTTGATAAACCTTAATTAAATTCTTGATACAATGCCCTCTGATAGACTCAGTGGATTTGCATGTGAATAAGTAATGATCTCTTTGTAAAACTATCTGCCTGAGACTATACTTGGTGGAGCTCAAGAGGTCTCAGAACGTTCTATTTGAGAACAAAGAGACAGAAAGCTCCAAGAGAGGTGTGTAGTATTTTAAGCAGGCAGTAGGTGGCAGTATCTAAACTAAATCAAATGCAATGTAAATGCAATTTTGTTAAGTAGTTGAAGATTTTTTCTTCTCATATCTTGAAGTATAATGATAATTTTGTAGTTAACTATATATTGTCTTATTTTTATCAGCAAACATATCTATACAAGTATATGTGGAAATGAAACTTTACATTTATCAGAGAAAATGTATGTGTGTATGTGTGTGTGTGTACACACAATGATTACTATCTTGTAATAAATGACTATGTAAAATAGTAAAATGATTCTAATATCTATAATACAGTCACTGACTTTAACATGAACTGATAGCCAAATGAGATATATCTTTCTCCTGAGATATCAAGAAATGTACTAAGTAGATGTTTAATTTCTCCTAGTATTGATCAAAGTTAATACTGTCTTGGTCAATTAAAGTATTAAGAAGAAATAATTGCTCTACGTGATTTCTCTTGAAAATACTTTTTATACATTTTCCAAATCTTGAATGTAGATAATAAGTTATACTGTATCTCAACAAGCATTTAATAGTTGAACAAAATAGATGACCCTCCAATGAACAGAAAACACAAATATATTGAAAAGCATAATTTAAAATATAAAAATTCTTCTTGGGATAACTAAACTGCATATTTTACATTTCAACTTTTCCAACCAGCATCTTGGAAGAAGCAAAATTTTACCTTTATCCCCTTAGGGCTTATCTGAGTGGCTTCAAAATTAATGTCAGACCAAGCAAGAGGTAAAAATCACACAAATTTGTTTAATATATGCTTGTATATAGAACAACCACAAAACTAGTTGGAGGAGTTGCTATATAACCCCCAAACTGGTTTCACTAACCATGTGCAGAAGGCACTCAATCCATTGGTCAGCAATACTGTGTTCATTTTTATGGAATATTGGACTTTATTCATTCTGAGTCATAAACACAAGGCACAAGTGAGAGTAGGATTTAGTTAAAAGAGAGAGTGAGTATACATTCATGCATCAGTATGGGCCACCGCACACAGAGATACCCATCATGAGTGGGCCAGAGAGTTACCTTTGAGATCAGAGAGTGGCAGGAGCCATAGAAGGACCCATGACATGGACCAGAAGCCAGGAGCAAAAGAAGGGCTACTGTGACATCATTAGTCTCCTTTATGAGGTAGGTGATGGTGCCCTAGTTGAATATACAAACAAGATGTAGTTTAGTATATTTGAGGCTTTCTTGGAGTTTCTCAGCAATTCTACATGAAGCTTAACTTCTACAAGGTTATCAAGGAGTCTCTTCCTTCTTCATTCCCAATGAGACACAGGTGCATCATGGGAAAGTGGGCATACAGAGTTGACAGGTAAGGGGATGGAATTTCAGTGCAGGGCTATACAACTTCTAGCTTTATTTATTTCTACCCAATTCTCTGCCTAGTTCCCACATATCAAAAGGATCTTAGGCTGGGGTATTTCAGTGGGTGAAGTAGTGAGTGATAATATAAATGTGAGTTTAAAAAAAGTTTGTACAGATTTCTCTCAGTTTCAACTTCCCATCCTTGATAAGAATGACACTTTCTTTCTTATGAAGAGGAGACATCTTTCACATGGGCAGCTCATTGTCTGTGTTTTTAAAAAAATAAAAATGATTATTTGACAGGAAGTGCAACAAATGGGGGAGGAGAGAGAGAGGGAGAGAGAGGAGAGAGAGAGGGAGAGAGAAGAGAGAGGAGAGAGGAGAGAGAGGAGAGAGAGGAGAGAGAGAGAGAGAGAGAGATCTTCCGTCTACTGGCCACAACAGCTAGTTCTCAGCCAGGCTAAAGCCAGGAGCCAGGAGCTCCATCCTGGTCTCCCACATGGGTGCAGGAGCCCAAGAACTTTGGCCATCATCTGCTGTCTTCCCAAACACATTAGCGAGAAGTCACATCAAAAACAGAATTCCCAGGACTCAAACTCAGAGATATCCAATGCCTGCATAGCAAACAGTGACTTAAATTAATATGCCAGAACCCTGATACCTTTTATGAAACAGAAGGATCACCAGCGTGATCATATATGTGTTATTTTTAAGTGCTTTTAACTCAAAATGGTCAATATGGCAGAGTGACATATTTTAGCGTGTTTTTAGCTCTTTCAATCTGATATAAATTTGTTTACTATATTTACTTTTCATTTATGACAGCAATGAATAGTTATTATAAAAAGAATTCAAGTAACATGGTCACAAACAGTATGAAAAATGGACTAAGAGTCAAAGGGATCACATAAACAAGTCTAGTGCCTGCTAATACTAACCGATAGAATAAATAAAGGGGAGAGTGATCCAACATGGGATGCGAGATATACAGCAGACTCATAGAATGGCGGATGTCCTAAACAGCACTCTGGCCTCAGAATCAGCCCTAAAGGCATTCGGATCCGGCTGAAAAGCCCATGAGAGTTTTTCAATTTCAGGCATGGAAAGCCAAGACACTCTGGCAAAAAAAAAAAAAAAAAAAAAAAAACAAAAAAAAAACAAAAAAAAAAAAACAAAAAAAAACAACCTAAATGAAAGATCTCTGTGAGATCCAGTGGAAAGAACAGGTCTTCAAAGAAGGAGGTACCTTTCTCTGAAGGGAGGAGAGAACCTCCACTTTGACTATGACCTCGTCTAAATAAGATAAGAGTCAGAGAACTCAAAAGGCTTCCAAAGCCTTGGAAACTCATGACTGGAGCATAGGGAGATTACTGATGCCATAAACAAGAGTGTCAATTTGTAAAGTCAACAACAGGAGTCACTGTGCACTTACTCCTCATGTAGGATCTCTGTCCTTAATGTGCTGTACATTGAGATTTAATGCTATAACGAGTACTCAAACAGTATTTTTCACTTTGTGTTTCTATGTGGGTGCAAACTGTTGAAATCTTTACTTAATGTATACTAAACTGATCTTCTGTATATAAAGAAAATTGAAAATGAATCTTGATATGAATGGAAGGGGAGAGAGAGCGGGAAAGGGAAGGGTTGAGGGTGGGAGGGAAGTCTTTGGGGGGGGGGAGCCAATGTAATCCATAAGCTGTACTTTGGAAATCTATATTCATTAAATAAAAGTTAAAAAAACATTTAATTTGCGTAATTAAACTATTTTGATCATGATACTTTGAACCTTAGGAAAATTCATTGTAAAGATTGAGATTGAATGTATTATATATATATATGTACATATATATAATTTTAAAACTATATCTATAAAAGGTTATAAACCATTTATCTAATTTGGAATATCTTCTTTCATTTGATAAAACATCAGAATGTTCTAAATACACACACATACAAATACTTGTGTATAAACAGCACGTGCTGTGGTAAATATGCTAAATGGTGAAACAAATAAAGGGGAAAATGATCTGCCTTAATCTACCACTCAGAAACCAGAAAAGATCAGATATTAACATATAGTCTTCCCATACATTTTCTATGCATGTATATGTAGTATTGACATTTGCATATTTTGTATATATATATATTTTTTTACAAAGAGTACTTCCCCATGTCACTACCTTTTTTTTTTAAACCAAACTATTCTTTTTATAGCTGCAACTCATTTCATCACATGGAAGTATAATCGCTTATTTTACATATTCTTTACTATCTTTTAGATAGTTTCAAATGTTTTTTTTAGCCAAAAAAAAAATGGACATAATATTTGTAATTCTTTATGATTAGTTCCTGAGAAATTCTAGAGATTAAATGACTGATGAAAAGTTATCACTTGTTGGAAGTGTTTTGCTTTCCTTTTCCTTTTTTTTTTTAAGATTTTATATTATTTATTTGAAAGATAGAGTTACAGAGAGACATAGAGACAGAGAGAGAGAGGTCTTCCATCCGCTGGTCCACTCCCCGGCACAACGGCCGGAGCTGCTCCAATCCAAAGCCAGGAGCCAGGTGCTTCCTCCTGGTCTCCCACGTGGGTGCAGGGCCCAAGCACTTCGGCCGGCCATCCTCTACTGCCTTCCCAGACCACAGCACAGAGCTGGACAGGAAGAGGAGCAGCCGGGACTAGAACCGACGCCCATATGTTATGCCAGCGCTTCAGGCCAGGGTTTTAAGCTGCTGTGCCACAGCGCTGACCACAATTTTTTTTTAAAGATTTTATTTTATTTATTTGAAAGAGTTACAGAGAGACGTAGAGACAGAGAGAGGGGTTCTTCTCTTCTTCTCCCACTTCCTCTTCCCCTTTTCCTTCTCCTTCTTTTTACATATCACCAGAGTGACAAAATGCTCTCAACAAAAACATACCAATTTATACTTTCTCCAGTAGTTCACGAATGTGCCCACTCCTAGCTCACTTTTATAAACATAAATCTAAAATTTTTGTAATCCTTTCTAATTTAACAGGAGAACAAATGATTACCCTGGGCTATTGGCTCTTTGGAGTAATGATTTTTGTTAGGGCTACCATACTTTAAAGTTTATGATTTCTTCTTTTACTTTTGTAGTTATAAAGGATTTCTTTCCTCCCAAAGAAGCAGAATTTCATGTATGCATTCTTTGAATGCTTTTGACTTTGTTTGCATTTATAACTTTAATCAATCTGCATTTATATTACTATGTGATGATAGGAATTCATTTTTTCTTTTAAATAGGTAACAAGTTCTTCCCACATGACTTCAATTACTGATATATTCTTTCTCTATGTTTTTTTCTCATGCAGATAAGTCCTTAATCACTGTGTCTAGGTTCAAATCAAATAATCTGTGCCTGATGTTCTTGCAATGTAATAGTTCTAATAGCTTTTGAACTTTTATACCTATATTGTCATTAGGATACATTAATTCCTTTTAAGGTGGCTTTACATTATTTTTTAAAAATCTATCCTTATAAATTGTAGGCTACAGGAAATAATTTAAGTGTAATATGCATTGATAGATGAACTATAATTCATATTAGTACTAATGTAGTAACATCTAATACTTAAATAGCATTTAGAACATAAAAAACACTGCTATTATAAGCCCTTATATAAAATTAATTGTGCAAATCTCATAAACCTTTTAAGGCAATGCTATTGCTACTGTCTCTGTTTTATTTTATGTTTAATTTTTTTTAAGATTTTATTTATTTGAGAGGTAGAAGTTACAGACAGTGAGAGAGAGACAGAGAGAAAGGTCTTCCTTCCGTTGGTTCATTCCCCAAATGGCCACAACGGCCAGAGCTGTGCCGATCCGAAGCCAGGAGCCAGTGCTTCTTCCTGGTCTCCCACGTGGGTGCAGAGGCCCAAGCCTTTGGGCCATCTTCTAGTGCTTTCCCAGGCCACAGCAGAGAGCTGGATCGGAAGAGGAACAGCCGGGGCTAGAACAGGCACCCATACAGGATGCTGGCACCGCAGGCAGAGGATTAACCTACTGTGCCACCACGCTGGCTCCACTTAATTTTTATTTTTAATCGATGCACAAGAATTGTACATATTATTTGAGTGCTGTGTGATGTCTTGATAAATTGTGCAGTATTCAACACAGGGTAAACTATTTCCTCAAATATGCCGCCTTTTTGGGTGAAAACATTCAAAATCTTCTCTTTAAAAAAATAAAATATACATAATGTGCATTATATTTATCTGTAGTCATCATATTGTGCAATAGATATCAGAAATTCTTTCTTCTGTTTGACTATAACCCATTTCCCCCATATCTCCCTTCCCTCTATTCTCCTCATCCTCTGGTAATCACCATTCTACTCTGAAATGTATGAGATCAAAGTTTTTAGGTCCTACATGTGAGTGGTATCACATGTTACTTGCTTTCTCTGCTTGACTTGCCTCATCCCACAGAAAGACTTTGATATTTCTGCAAATGACAAGATCCCATTCTTTCTTATGGCTGGGTAGTACTCCATTTTGCACATACAACAAAATTTGTCAGTTGGTGAACACCTAGATTGCTTCCATTGCTGGAGGCTGTGAATAGTGTTGGAATGAACATAGAAGTGCAGATGTCTCTTCCAAATTGATTGCCTTTCCTTTCTATAAACACATCCAGCAATGGAATTGGCTTGATCATATTATAGTTATATTTTTTGCTTTTTGGGATATGTGTATACTTTGCCACAATGGCTATACTAAAGTAGATTACTATTAAGAGTGTACAAGGATTCCCCTTTCTTCTCATCATCCCTTCTTATTTTTTTGTCTTTTGATAACAGCCAATCTTACAGGAGTGAAGTGATATCTCATTTTGATTTTTATTTGCATGTTCCTGATGATTAATGATGTTTAGGTTTTTTTCATGCACCTGTTGGTGTATTTGTATGTCTTGCTCTATTTCCATTTTATGTATGAGGAAACTGAGTCATTGAGAAAATAAGTAAATTACCTGATACTGCACGATTTTTAAGTAGTGAAACCACATGCCATTTATTAAATCATACTATGCGCAAAGCACTGACCTAAAAATATTTAACTTATCACATCTAATCACAAAACCTTATAAACAGGCATTAGCGTCTGCATTTTACAGCTGAAGAAATCCAAACTAAGAGAAGTTGCATATACTTCTTACTGTCACATAGATAACAGTGAGACAGATACACATTAACACCAGCCAGCCTTGTCTCAATGATCACGCTTTTTACTATGCTTCTTCCAAACATGAATTAACAATCTATATTTAGTGTGAATCTCTTGTCATATTATCAGACATATTACCAGGTTTTCTGATGTACATTAAATGCAGTTGTCAACAGAACTTATTAGCTACTGTCATTCCATGATAAATGACCACAACAAGAAAAGAAAGCAAAACAGAGCAAGTACAGTAAAACAATAGCAATGAGAACAATCATCAATCTTTTCTTTATATCACTGCATTTTTCAGGTTTTATCCCTCTCCTACTTCATGACTTTATACAAGATGCTTAACTTCTCTTATCTCAAATATTTAATCTGTTTTATGTATAATAAATAGTAGGACATATCTAAAGTCCTTGGGATAATAAGTGAAATAAAAGATTTAAATTATCTAGCAAAATGTCTGAATGTCAATAAGTACTCACTAAATGGAACTTAATTTACTCACACTAAATTGTATTTTTTTTCTCAAAAGATCATACATAGATTACCTCAATTTTAAAATAGCCTGAAAACCCAATTCTATGTACTAAAATGGTAGCATAATTTTAGCTCAAAGAAGCAAGCTGGATTAGCAAACTGGAAACAAGATTCTTGTTCTCAGAAAACAACGTTAAAAATGATATTTTTGTCTTTTGCAATGACTAAATCATGGTATTTCTGAGACTTAAAAGATGATGATAAATGAAACAATGATTTTTGGAAAAATATTTCAAATCTCCTATTTTCAAAATGCTATCTCTGGCCTAGCCAATTTTTTTTTTTTACATTTTAATTACAATTCTACCTTTCTTAAGTCATTTGATAGCTTAATCTCTGTAATGAACTATAATTAGTGAGATAACTGTTTGTTTATTGCTTTTCCGTGTCTGGAGACTTCTAACTAGTAGCTTCTATCATGCCTAGCTTTTGTTAACAGGCAAACCAAAGTATAGAATGCCCATCACCATAAATTGAGAAATGTGGTATAGAACAAGGTGTTTATTCTAGAAATGAAAACCAAAAACTTTTTCGTTTTAATCAAGTATACAGGAAAGGAAAAATCTTCATGTAATGCAATCCTGTGTACACATCATTCAGCTGCAGTAACTATCTATTAATTTCTGATTTTGTTTACTATCAACACCACCCACTTCTTTGTCCTTTTCCCACTGAAAAATTTCAAAGCAAGCCCCAGACATCATTCAAATAAGTACAATGTATATATACATATATATATTCTATGCATATATATATTACATATATAATATGAGGATACTTTAAAAAGTTCATGGAACATGGGTTTAAAAGGTAAGTTTATATTGAAGTAAAAATTAAATCTGTGCATGATTTTTTCATAATGTACACATTCCATAAACTTTGTGAAGAACCCTTGTATTTCAAAAAGTTTTCAGCCAAATAAACTTTTTTTAGTTCCACCTTTCATGAAATTTTTGAAGTATCCCATGTACATTTTTTTAAATTTTCCAAACTTCCTGAAATACCTTTGTGTTTATATACACACATATGCACCAACAAATACTATGTCACATAAATCATGAGATAGAGACTGGCACTGTGGTATAGCTAAGTTGGGCTGCCACCTGCATTGTTGGCATCCCATAGGGGAACCAGTTCAAACCCAGGATGCTGTATTTCCTATCCAGCTCTCTGCTGGTGTGCCTGGGAAGGCAGAGGAGGATGGCCTGGGTCCTTGGGCCCCCTGCACCCACATGGGAGACCCAAAGAAGCTCCTGGCTCCTGGCTTCAGATTGACCCAGCTCGGGCAGTTGTAGCCATTGGGAAATGAACCAGCGGATGGAAGATCTCTCTCTCTCTGTGTCTCTCCTTCTCTCTGTCTCTGTAACTCTGCCTTTCAAATAAATAAAATAAATCTTAAAAAAAGCATGAGAGGGGCTGGCACCGTGGCTCACTTGGTTAATCCTCTGCCTACAGCGCCAGCATCCCATATGGGTTCCGGTTGTAGTCCCAGTTGCTCCTCTTCAAATCCAGCTCTCTGCTGTGGCTCGGGAGTGCAGTGGAGGATGGCCCAAGTGCTTGGACTCCTGCACCCACATGGGAGACCAGGAAGAAGCACCTGGCTCGTGGTTTCGGATCGGCATAGCTCCGGCCATAGTGGCCATTTGGGGAATGAACCAACGGAAGGAAGACCTTTCTCTCTGTCTCTCTCACTAACTCTATCTGTCAAATAAATGAAAAAAAAAAAAAAAAAGGAGGCCAACCTCACACATCACTAATGCCCCCACCCCTGAGAAAGGTGTTGGTCTTCTCCAAAAAAAAAAAAAGCATGAGATAGTAAATATTCAAAGTTTCTCTTAATTCGGTTTTAAAGTTTGTTTGAAACAGTATACAAGTAAGGTCCACATATTAGACTGATACACACACACACACACACACGTTCATTCCTTTTCTGCCTATAAATTTCTTAAATAGGTCTTTGCATTTTGCTCCCTTTGCAATTTGTTTGTTGAAGTACCAGTTTTTTTGTTTGTTTTATGACATGTCTTACAGTCTTGGGTCTTTGTCTTTGTGCTCGCAACCCTTTGGTACCTTTGAATATGCCCTCTGTCCTCTTGATTTCCTGTAAATTGATTGTTACATTCAGCCTGTGTTGTCTAATAAAGTAGCCATCAGCCACATGTGGCTATTTAAACTTACATTAATTAAAATTAAATGAAACTAAAAATTCAGTTCAGTAGCATTACCTACATTTCAAGTGTTAAAGAGATACATGTGGCTAGTGATGATCATTATCAGGTAGTATGAATTTTAAAAATTTCCATAGCTGCTGAGAGCACTACTAGATAAAACTGGACTGGAAGTTTGATCAGATTCAGAATTAACTGTTTAGGTAAGAATTTGTGACAATAGGTGCAGTCACAATTTTTATCACAATGCACATATTATATGATTATTTTCTTTATATGATAATAGCATCCTAAGTCTCTGATATTTATTGCCTACATATGTTAATTCATTATGCCTTCCAAAATGTTAATATTCAAATTTAGAATTCATTTGTTATTAATTATCTGGAATACGTCTAGACAGAGAATAATAAGAAATATCTACTTATTAAGTAAGTATGCAATTATTTGGAAGTACACAGTATAAAGTAAAAACGAGATGAGTGTTTAACAATCTTTCTTTACTAGTCTCCAGAATGGGTCAATTTCTTAACATCCTCCAAAAGTAACACATTATGTGGGTTTTTTTATATCATCATTGATAGAAAACTATAAAATGCTATTAGGTTGTATCAAAAGAACTTAAGAGTCAACTTGAAGAGACTGCCAAAGGGCAAAGATGTGAAACTCTGAGGGTTATCAGGAAAATTATTGAAATAGACTGAACAATATCAAATAGATTTACTTCTATTAGTTCATAAAATAATAAATATTTTTCCACAAAGATACTACTTTAGAAAGGCATAAAATAGCGTGATGAGATTTCATATACTAAGAGGAATAACAAAAACAATGATACCTAATACCTACTGAGAGTCTGCTGTCTACCAGATACTGTACTATTGTCACTTACTAGCTTTTGGACCTAGGGTAAGCTGCTTTTCTTTCCAATGCCTCAATTTTATTATCTGTGAATGTCCATAATTATAGTGCTTACCTCACAGTATTGCTATATATATAAATATATCTCATATATATACATATGTATATATAAAATGAGTTAACATTTGGAATGGAATAGTACTTAAAATAATGCATGGCGAGTATGAAGTTTTATATAACTGATTTTTAAAAAAAAAACACATAAAATGCACTAGCACAAATATTACCAACCCCATGGAGCAAGTATAATTATTAGCCTAATCTCAGAAATGAGAAAGCTAAAGCATGGAGCAGTTAGTTTCCTCCCATGGACATAGAACTAGTTTGTGCCTTTGGTTTACCACTCACAATGTATGATTCTACTCAAAATTTGTAGTTTACATTAATTGTGATGGTTACGTCAACTTGATTGGTTAAGTGATACCCAGATAACTGGCAAAACATTATTTCTGGGGATGCATATACGGATGCTTCTGAAAGAAATCAGCATTTAAATCAGTAAAGTAAGTAAAGAAAACTGTCTTCACCAATGTGCATGGGTATCATCCAATCTGTCGAGAGCCTGAATAGAAAAAAAAAAAAAAAAAGGATAGAGGAAGTGCAAATTCACTCTTTTTCTTGAGCTGGTACATCCATGTTTTCCTGCCCTATTACTTGGGCCTTCAGAATCAAACCAGATTTTAGATCATTGACTCCCCTAGTTCTCGGGCCTTTGGGCTTGGACTGGAACTACAGGTGGCTGATCATGGGATGTCTCAGTCTCCCTAATGTCACAGTTAATGCCTCATAATAATTCTATTTACACTTATTTATCCTCTATCCTATTAGTTCTGCTTTTCTAGAGAACCATAACTAATACATTAATTTATCTATCAATCAGTTTTCAAGTGGGAAACATGTTCAAATCTCTTAGATTAGTGGTGCTGACATGGGTTTATATGAGAGAGAGAGAGAGACAGACAGACAGAGCGAGAAAGAGAAACTGAAATACCATAGGAACAGATCTCATAGCCATACGGTCATCCTGAGTCCAATCCTTTTGAATATTTGGTGTACAACTTGCCTCAAGGAAAGTCACTTTATCTTGACTATTCAAATTTCCTAATGCCAAAGATCTGAGGTATCCAATCTAGTCAGATTTGCACCTTGCACCATTTGAAAGAAATTTTTACTTCCTTTGTGTACTGTTATAATCTTTGGGTCAGAAATTAATTTCTTGTTGACTTAGTCATAATCAAGATTGTGTGACTGATTTTATTTTTATTCATTAAATGAGCCACAAGTTCGTTTTCAAAAAAAAAAAAAAACTGTTGTCAGTTTCCCCAGAAGGGGAAGAGTCATAGATCCTGCTTTTACAAGAGTAAAGAGAACCCTTGCAATTATCACTCGGGAATCATCATTTACTTAACATATATGAAATGCTTAGATTTACAGGGTATAACAGGGCAGTGGAAGGGTCAAAAGAAAGGGAGAAATCAAAGACATAACAGACTTTACATTTCAGCCTTGGAAACAAAGTCATTTACATGAAATGATTTCATAACAATTGTCATATGATATGAGTACCAATATTTTGAAAATAATATTCCAGGAGCTGAATACATTTCAATATGAGATATACAATAATGGAGAGATCAGTCATCAATTTATAACCTCTTTTTTTTTTTTGACAGGCAGAGCGGACAGTGAGAGAGAGAGAGACAGAGAGAAAGGTCTTCCTTTGCCGTTGGTTCACCCTCCAATGGCCGCCACGGTCAGCGTGCTGTGGCCGGCGCACCGCGCTGATCCGAAGGCAGGAGCCAGGTGCTTCTCCTGGTCTCCCATGGGGTGCAGGGCCCAAGAACTTGGGCCATCCTCCACTGCCTTCCCGGGCCACAGCAGAGAGCTGGCCTAGAAGTGGAGCAACCGGGACAGAATCCCTGACCGGGACTAGAATCCGGTGTGCCGGCGCCACAGGCGGAGGATTAGCCCACTGAGCCGCGGTGCCGGCCAATTTATAACCTCTTGTAGCATTCCATGGCCTACATAACTGGAGTACTCTCTGATGAAAAGAAGTGCAGTAAACACATTCATTAAAGTGTTTCCTCTTGTTTTCTCTTAGAAAGAATATTGTACATGTATAATGTAACATATATTAGAAGACACCCTTTAAAGACCAAAATATATTTTATAAAACCACATACCCTGCAGCTATGGACAACTTTGAAACTGGAGTTTGGAGTTTGGCATCATATTTTATTCCATTTTAGTTTCCATGACAATTAAAAACTGGTCACATATAATTACAGGATTTTTAATAGTAGTATAAGCACAAATGCAATCTAGAAAGATTAAGTATCGATAACTCAACACTGACAATTTCTCCAAAACTGTTGATGAAATCCAAAATATTATAATTAAATTTAATTTTTTGTAATGAAGGTATAATGAGAAAAATGGAATTCTTTTTATAGGTAGAAAAATTCTGCTAAATTGGGGTTCAAAGTTTATTTTCCCTATTGTCAAATAAACCACAAATGTTCATCTGTTAAACACTCATAACTTGAGGCCTCTATAAAAATAGTAATTGAGCTGGATTTGGCCTGAGTTCTGTAATTCAGTGGCCTCTGGTATAAATTATTTTATGTGCCAAATGAATTAATATATCTATTTGGACGTCAACCTTCATTTGAATTTTTAAAATAATTCCTTTTTTACTCTATGATAACTTTAGACTCCTCTATACTAGTAGATCTTATAGGAAATACGTGGTAAATCTTTCCACACACACTTTTTTTATATAATGCACTATTTTCTTTCTCAAAGTTATATCTCTTAAGTTTCAATCCCTGAAGGAGTTGTTCTTGGTCAGAAAAGACTTTTTTGAAGTGTTTTGCATTCCTTTCAGAATTCGTCGTATAGCATTCTGACAGGTTCAAATCCCTTTCGAACTACAAGCAGAAAGGTTTTTTTTTTTCTTCTAAAAGCTGGCTATCTTTATTTTAAAGTCTGGCTTTCAGCACAAGAGAAGCAAGGAGACAGACAGAGACAGAGTAAATGGATGAGTAACACATTATTTGAAGTCAATGGCAGCAATCAAGGGTAAGCCACACAAAAAGACGACAGGAAGCAGTTGAAAAGTCCTCATCACTTTTCTTCCCCCTTTTCTCCTTCTACAAGTTACCCTTCTTCACCTGTATTGCAAAAATAAAGCTGTATGAACTCAAGAGATGTTAGAAAAGCATCTGTGCTTTCATTGTATTAAATGTTGGCCTGAGAAAGCCTTTGGAAATGACATGATTGATACTATGTAACTTAGAAAGAATATCAAACATTGTTTTAGAACTCTAATATGCATGTTGATGTACAATCAAAGTGGCTTTCTAGAAAAGATAATTAAAGTTGTCGGAGATTTTTGATCCTTCCTTTTCTACTGTCATCAGAGCTAACACTTAGTCTGGATCTATTTGGTGCGTATTTTGTCCTTTCCTACTGTGGAGGATATTAATTTACCAGGTCATTAGATTTTCAGACTCCTGTTATCAACTGTTTGGGACTCAAAGTGATCTTGGAGAACAGATATAATTGTTTAGGTGCCGTTCTAACTCATCTTCCTTGCTACTTGCTCACAAGTACTCTGGCGTAAAAACACTTCCTATGTAATTTAGATTTACATAATCCTTTGGACAAAATAAAAATTCAGTTTTTTTATAGTTTAATTAGTATAGTAATCATACTCCCAAGTCTATGTCACAATTATTAGATGATGAGTTTCAGGAAAAACTATATATATTTTTGTCCCATGAGTAATTTAAAAATGTAAAGATACCCTCACTTGTGAGGTACCATGCTCTAATTAAGCTTTTCAGTCATTCAAAATTTCAATTATTTTATCTTTTGATTGTCAATGTTTTAAAAGATTTATTTATTTACTTGAAAGAGTTACACAGAGAGAGAAGGAGAGGTAGAGAGAGAGAGAGAGAGGTCTTCCACCCACTGGTTCACTCCCCAGTTGGCCGCAAAGGCCAGAGCTGCACCGATCCGAAGCCAGGAGCCAGGAGCTTCTTCCAGATTTCCCACACGGGTGCAGGGTCCCAAGGACTTGGGTCATCCTCCACTGCTTTCCCAGGCTATAGCAAAGAGCTGGATCACAAGTGGAGCAGCCGGGACTTGAACCGGCGCCTTTATGGGATGCCGGCACTAAAGGCAGCGGCTTTACCCGTTACGCCACAGCGCAGGCCCCATCAATGTTTTTAAAAGTAATATTTATTTGAAAGGCAGACAGTTACATAGAGACTACTCGGACTATCTTTCACTGCTTTACCAGGTGCATTAGTAGAGAGCTGGATCAGAAGTGGATCAGCCAGGACTCAAACAGGTGCTCACATGGGATGCTGGTTTCACAGGTAGTGGCTTAACCCACTGCACTGCAATGCCAGTTACTCCCTTTTTTGTTTTGGTTAAAGATTTATTTATTTGAAATTCAAGAGTTATAGGGAGAGTGTCAATGTTTTTAAACTTGTCAAATTTGCTTGAGACAAACAAATACTCATTAAATTATTATATGAAAATAAGAACGTTTCTTATTTTTGATGAGTCGGCTTGACTTGTTGAATAAGCAGGGCAAATAGAGAGGAGGATCCATATGGTTTCAAGCTAATGGTAATAATCAAACACCAAATGCCAGTTTGTAGTAAGCACACAGAGCCATAAGAAAATGTATTAATACTAGAGTACTCAAATCAGTTCTAAAAAGATCAGATCAGCAGTATTATCATTGGCGGGCACAAATGCCAACTCACCTTCGACTCTCCTGCAATTAGAAGTTAAGCAAACATTTGAAGTGAACATTTCTAAGAGAATTCGGCTTTGAAAACAAGGGCATGGAGACAAGGATAGGAAAGCATCCGAGATTGCTACCAGAGTATCTTCCGATCTGGATAAAAGGGTGAGTTGGAAGATGACCTGGAGAAATGACACCCAACCTCTCCATTTCACAAGCCCATCCTGTTACTACTCTTTATTAGGTTTGATTAAGCCAAATTTTTCAGTGAAACTGGGAAGACTATCCCAAACTAAAGTTTTGAGGGGAGTTTTTCCTAAATGGTAACATACTCGATCTGATTTCAAGTATGGAAGTCCCTAGAGTAGGCTCAGCCTGTTTCTAAACAGTTTTGAGTGCCACATACAGATTAACAAACAGCAGTGAAGCAAAAAAATAAAAAAAAAATGAAAAATAAAAATAAAACACAGATTTTTTTTCACATTCTTCTAACAAGCTCAATTAGAGCGGGATATCATTTTTGTCTGGCTCTCAATGTGTTCGTAACACGCAGCGAGGGATACTTAGGTTTAAATTCATGGGTCTTTCTCAGGAGAAGAAGCAATTTAAAAGAATTTTCAAAAAGCCTTTATGGATTGCCTGAGGTAGTGTCTTTGGCAATATGTATGAATATCATTCATACTCGTAAGGAGAAATTTCTCTTCACCAAGTCACGAAAGTACTATTAGCACCAAATTCAATGTCTTGTTTTTAGACTTTATGTTACTGAGTACTTCTGTAGCATCTGACAACAGCCACTATTTGCATCCTTCTGAAACTCTCGTCTCTTTCAGCTACCCTAATGCCTCTGGATCTTGTATTTCCCTGCGTTTCTTTTCCATTCTATTCATTGGTGCCTTATCTTCCATTCATTATATAAATATTGGTGTTCTACTTAATTCAGGTTGCCCTCTCATTTCTTCTCATGGCATATACCCCACATTAGGGAGTCCAAGTACTAAAGGATTGTTTTGGTACACAAGGGGTCTTCCAAGAGTCGATGGAAAATGTGCATTATCTTTCAATTAAATTTTCTATGAACTTTTTGAAGTGCCTTAGTATATAAGGACAAGAATAATAACACACTATTCCCTGTTTTTATTTTGTGATGCCTTACCCTATCTTGAAAACTTTTATGATACACTTGGCAAAAAAAGGGATAAATATAGTTTTGCTGTTTGTGTAGATTTTCGCAATCAATCCAGTGTTCACCAGAAATGTAACAGATAGTGAATTGTTTATATTGCATTCTTGATAAAATTTAGCACATTTGAGACTGAGAAATTATATATTCTCACTACAGAGAGCTATAAACTCTTCTATAATGAAACTCTTCTATAGTAAAAGAGATAAATATTCTGGAGTCATAACTGAACAGAGAAAATGTTTGATCATCTGAGTAAGCAAGTATATAGTAGAATAGAATAAAATACTATGATCCCTAGACAAAAATGTTAGAACTGTAGAATTATGGGGAAAATGCTTAAGTTTGTAATTTCCTCTTTTTAATGAAGAAAATGCATAAAACTTGATACTGAAAAGATGTGTTTCTTTTAGTTTTTTAAAAATTTCCTTCCTTGAGAAAATAAAAACAATAGAAAATGGGCTAACATTTGAGTTGAGCTGGCCTTAGGAGTATAAAAGACAAGTAGAAATAATATCCTTCAGGTAATGAATAGATCGACAGAATACTGTAAACAAAGCAAAAAAGGCACGCACGTAGGCAAAAATGCTCCACAAATGATTGAGGCTCATCACACTGAAAAACTACCAAAGTACACGTCCTATTTGTTTAGATGATGTCTTCTATTAGGACTCAAATTCTTGGCTTTCCTGACTCTACAAAGCACTTAATTTGGCCTATATATGATTTATGAGAAGACACTAATAATCATATATTATAATGAAACAATGGTTGCAGATAGGGAAAGATAAAAGGGACTTTAAAATAATACACTTCAGGGGCCAGCATCGTGGCATAGCAGGTAAAGCTGCTGCCAACAATGCCAGCACCCTATATGGGCCCCAGTTCATGACCTCCCTGCTCCTCTTCTGATCCAGATTCCTACTAGTGGCCTGGGAAAGGCAGGAGAAGATATCTCAAGTGCTTGGGCCCCTACCACCCATGTGGGAGATGTGGGAGATGTGGAAGAAGCCCCTGACTTCTGGGAGACCTAGAAGAAGCTGCTGGCTCTGGGCTTTTGTTGCCATCTGCGGTGTGAATCAGTGAATGGAAATTCTCTCTCTCTCTCTCTCTCTCTCCTCTCTTTGTCTCTCCCTCTCCCTCTCTGTAGCACTGCTTTTAAAATAAATAGATAACAAATCTTAAAAAAAAAGTACATTGACACACTTCAAGTAATGATGGTGGATGGATTTTTTTCTGGAAAAGGATGTGAATAGAGTAGTGATTGAAAATAGTTTCAATTTGTTTATTAAACAATGAATATAAAATCAATGTAGAATTATAGAAGTTAAGATTGAAGATCCTAAGAGATAATGTATGTGGACAATTGCAATGAGATGAGATGGATAGATTAGGACTCACATATTTCACTTTAAAAAAATCATAGTATTTCAGGGACTAAAAGTAACATAAACTTCTATGCTATAAGTTTTAAGTAGCTATTTAAGAATGATTATATTGCTTTATTTATTTTCCTGTATAATGTCCTTGACCAACTTAGAACATTGCAAACCACATGACAATATTGCCTATTTCTGTACCAACTTCAAAAGGAGCTTGAGTTATAAAATAATTATGGCCTTCTAAATATAAGAAAATCTTAAAAATTCTTAAGCACATGTTAAGCTGCTTTCTGGGTCAAAGCAACAATACAGACGCAGCAAAGAACTACAAATTATTTTACATGAGATATTAGTGAGAATGGATTTAGGGTAATGTTTCGGGAGGCCCACCGCTGTGTGGATTAGAATAACCCCGAGAATTTATAAAAGTTCGGAATCTAGGGCTTTTCCCCCTATCTGCAAATCAGAACCTCAGGGGCACAGCCAGGGAATGTCCGCTTTAAAAAAAATTCCACGAGCGTGTGCGGACGCTGTGCCGCTGCGCGCTCGCTTTGCCTCGCGCAAGGTGTGACGGGAAGGATCCTTCTAGATTGCGCACTTTTCGTTTCTGCCATGTCGAGACGGGCAGTGATTCGTGGCCCGCTGGGGAATGATTGTCGCATCTATGTGGGCAACTTACCTCCAGACATTGGAACGAGGGAAGTGAAGGACATGTTTTACAAATACGGAACCGTCCGAGATGTCGACCTTAAAAATCGTCGCTGGGGACGGCCCTTCGCCTTCGTTGAGTTCGACAGCCCACGGTGAGATGGCACGGCGGGTCTTGGGGACTGTTGGAGTAGTTGGGAAAGACTCCAAGGCATTAAAAGAGAATGGCGGCGGCCGGGGGGGGGGGGTGTTGGGGGTTGGAGACAGGAAATCGCCTTGCAGGAGCCCAGTGAGGAACCCGGCTCGGGGGGCCTTCTCTGGTGCCTGGGCCTTCCCAGAATCCCCCTCTGAGGCCAGAGGGAGACACTGAAGAGCTAAGGGCTGGGGTAGGGTCGGGAGCCTGGCGTGTCGTTGCGGGGTGGGGGGTGGTGGTGGGGGGGGACCGGGCTCGTATTAGCGCCTGGCGGCGCCTCCACTTTGGGTGCGCATGTGCAGAGTCCGCTGGTGGCCGGCTGAGCTGGGGTCTCTTGGTGGCCGCTCCTCCCTTCAGTCTTGCTTTCTGTGATCCCGCAGAGACGCGCACAACGCGGTGCACGGTCGCGACGGCTATGATTACGAAGGGTACCGCCTGCGCGTGGAGTTTCCTCGAAACTACCGTGCTATATATGGAGGTGGCAGAGGCCTCCTAGAAACCCGTGGCACGTCATCCCGGCGGTCTGACAACAGAGTGCTTGTCTCCGGACTCCCGCCAAGTGGAAGCTGGCAGGATTTAAAGGATCATATGCGGGAGGCAGGCTATGTTTGTTATGCCGCGGTTCGCCGAGATGGGTCAGGTGTCGTGGAGTTTGTATGGAAAGAAGATATGAGCTATGCGGTGCGCAAGCTAAATAACACTAAATTTAGATCTCACAAGGGAGAAACGGCCTACATCCGGGTTAGAATTGATGAGGCCAGAAGCCCGAATTGTGGAAGATACTCCCCTCGTAGCCATAGTCGCAGCCGAAGTCGCAGACGTAGCAGAAGCCGCAGAGGCCGCAGTCCCAGCAGAAACGGCCGACATAGCAGAAGCCTCAGAAGCCATAGTTATAGCCGAAGCCCCAGAAGGCGCAGTTGGAGCAGAAGCCGCCGTGGTAGCAGGGGCCACAGCCGCAGCAGAGGCCGCAGTCCCAGCAGAAGCCGCGATGGTGGCAGAGGCCGTGGCCGCAGCCGCAGTCGCAGTCACAGTCGCAGCGGCAGTGGCAGCCGAAGCCGCAGCCGCAGCCGCAGCGGCAGCCTCGATGGTAGCAGAGGCCGCAGCCGCAGCCGCAGTTGCAGCCGCAGCGGCAGCCTCGATGGTAGCAGAGGCCGCAGCCCCAGCAGAAGCCGCGATGGCAGCAGAGGCCGCAGCCCCAGTAGAAGCCGCCGGGGTAGCAGAGGCCGCAGCCCCAGCAGAGGCCGCAGCCCCAACAGAAGCCGCGATGGCAGCAGGGGCCGCAGCCGCCGCCGCAGCCACCGCCGCCATGGTATCAGAGGCCGCAGCCTCAGCAGAAGCCGCAGTCATAGCAGAAGCCTTAACCCTAGTAAAAGCCGTAGTCGTAGTAGAAGCTTCAACAGAAGCAATGGCAGGAGTCGCAGCTACTCGCCAAGGCGAAAGAGAGGCTCACCATACTTTTCTCTCTGTTATAACAGATGTTGCCCTCGGACATAAGATGATGGGTGGCCCTTTTGTTGTGTATAGTCTTCCTTTACTCTATATCATCTTATTTTTTAATTCAGACGGTTTTGTTGAGAGTGGGCTACTGTGTTGGCGTTCATTTGTGGCTTATAGCCCCCTACATTCTCCTGTCTTTGACAAATTGTATTTTAAGTGATGTCATAGACAAGATTGTGTAAATTTAGTTATTTCTCCATGCTCTTCAGACTGAGATATTGTGTAAATGGCCTCCTGCTCTGCTTTGTGTAAACTGGGGTGTTGGGAGGCGTTTGTGGTCATCTTACCTGAGAAAGTATAGCTTGCTTTTCATGTGTCTGTAAACGTATCTGAAGACATGGATTAAGAATGGTTTGGATTAAGGATTGTGGAGCACATCTCAGTCATTCTAGGATTACCAAAAGGAGGATGGAGGAGGATCAGATCAATAATGGAGACAATGGTATGACTTCAAGTGTGCTGTTGTTGCAGATCAAATTGGCAGTATTGGTCTTATGCTGAAAGACAAGGATTAAAATGACATAATATTTTATATATATAGAATCTACACTACAGCACTTATAAGCACGCATTTATCTTTAGCTACAATTTGCTTTGCTCCTTAAATCTTGACAATTATGGCAAAATTACATTGCTTATTTCATAATAATTTACTTTGCTCCTTTCCCCTCCTTTTTAACACAGGAAGAATTGGCTAATGTGTTATAGTGCTTAGTTGCAACTGTTATCTGTGACCTGCTGTTGGTGTATGTGTGGGTATAGGGTGTCTAATTCTGATGAGATAGAGTATAATATCAGTACTGCTAAATCTGAATGTCCTCTCTGTAACTGATAGAAAATTACTAGTTCATTTTTAAAAGAGAAGATGACACCAGATTATATAATTCCAGCATATTGATGCAGATAATCTAGTTGGGAGTACTTTTAAGTCTCACCTTCCCCTTTAAACTAGTATTCAGAATTAACTCATGTTTTGAATGCTTTACTTTACAAATTAAATAACAGATGGAGCATCAAATTTAGTTTAGATTTGGTGTGTAGCAATATCAGTGAATTTTTCAACTACATAACTCTTTCTGCAACCACAAAACCTGTAATGAGCTGTGAAGTAATGAATATTAGCATTATCGGTTGAATTGTAAATATAAAATGCTTCGTCCAATTAGTCTCTAAGGTGATTACGTTTTTAAAATTTATCTGAACACCATTAAGAACTTCTTTTGGGGAATCTGATAGTTATTGATATATTTCTATTAAACTGATGACAGACATAGCATCCTTCCCTGGGAAACTTTTTTGATTGCAGTATCTAAAATTTTGCCTCCTCCTTTTTGGTTTTGCTGGTTATAAAGGTTTGGATTGCAGAGGACTCACTGGATCATAATACTTGGAACTGGATCATTGGATTCAGATCATAATGTGGATAGGATAGGAAGGATGATTTACAAGGATTCATGGAGCAGGATCAGATTACCAGGAGCATAGCAGTGGATTGCTGCCACGTACAAACCACATTCATGTAGATTTTTAAATTCCACTTAATTGGCTGTTACAAAGATTTCATTTCTTGTTTTTGAGGATCGGAGCCCTTCAGATGCGTACTGGAATTCTGGTTTGCATGTCTTAGTAAAAGATAGCAAAGCAAAGACCTGGAGATACGTGCTGGAGCAGTCTCTGTAAGAGAGAATTCAGCATGAGTAAATACTAAACATTTAAAATGGAAAAGGGAAGGTTGTTCAAAATAGTAAATCAAAGTAACTTACGTATGTAAAGAAAACTTTTAAAATTGGAGTTGAAAAATAATTAGGTTTTCAATTGACTATGGTCATTTTTCTTTGGAAAAAAAGTTTAAAAAAAGAATTCAAAGAAAAATATTAAAATATGAGAATTGTGATATTTGGCTCTTGTCCAAATTTTCCCTACCTAGTTGAAGCTCTTTTCAGTCTGTGCTGCACAGAACTTCCGTATAATATTAACAGTGAGTACAGTCTGCATTTGAAAACAGATTTAAAAAGATGTTGGACTGCCTTGCATTAACCGCTATAAAAAGATTTCTTAGCTAATTGACACTTGATTGATAATCAAAAGACTTAAACTAGGAGGCAGGCATCCTGACACAGCAGGTTATACCAGTGCTTGGGACATGCAAATCCCATATTGGAGGGTTTAGTCCCAACTAGTCTTCAGGTTGAATTTCTGGCTAATGCGCCAGGGAGGCAGCAGATGAATGCTAGGGGACTTGAATCGCTGCCATGCACATGAGAGACCTTGATGGAGTTCTGGACTCCTGGCCTCAGCCTGAGGTAGATTCAGTTGTTGTGATCTCGATCTCTCTCTCTCTCCCTCTCTCCTTTCCCCTCTCCCTTTCACATAGATGAAAACAAATAAGCTCCAAATTGGTTTTTATTAAAGTAAGCTTATAGTGTACATTACCAAATGATCTACCTTTCTGAATTTCTATAGATTGTCCTTTTTGATATCTTCCGAATTTAGTATAACATCAAATTTAGTATGAGTTTAGGGGATGTTAAATAATTACTGTATCTGTTAGCAAATATTTTTAAAGATACCAAATGATGTGAGTAAAGTTTTATTTTGGGTGAATAGAATTGGGAGTGACATTTTCTTTTGGACAACTTTTTGTAATCTTTTACTCTTGTGCAAACATTTATCATTTTTGCAAAAAACAATTTAATTTTCATTGTACACAGAAAATACATCTAGTAGTCAAACACTATTCTTACTAATTTTGGTGGTGGTTCTAATGTAAGTGATTTTTTTTCAAAAAGTGTTAAAGTTTGAGTCAATAAAAAATATCAACCAAAATTCCCTTGTGTTGAAGTAGCTTTCTTTATATGCTACATAAAAATACAGTATGGGATATTTTCATTATATGTTAATTATTCCTAATTTTGGGCATCTTAAATTCAATATTGTTAGCATTCTCTTGGGAGATTTCCAGCATTCTGTCCTCAAAGGTGAGTTTTTAGGAATTATCTAACATTTCATCCCATGAAAAAAAAGTGATAATTATACTGTATTCACATAGTTTTCCTCTAAACAGCATAATACTTACACAGACTGTTTACCTATTTAAATTTTATATTCTGCAAACTAGAAGTAAGTTCATATTGTACCTCTTTTACAGTTCTTTCAAAACGACACAACACAGTTCATACAGAAATTCACTAGCAGAGTTGAATAATAAAATCTGAGTCTCTTGAGTCCCAGTTTATTACTATGTGTGGTATATAAGCTTTTCATTGTGTACTGATTTTACTGATTTTTTTACATCGAGATACATTTTCCCAAATGAAAAAAAAATGCATTACACAAGGGAATCAAATATCTAGGTGAACAAATTCCATCAAATCCTTGCAACTCCATCCTCCATTACTAAATAGCTTTTCATATTTGTGACAGATGTTGTTGCTCACAATTATATTTTCCTTACCTCTTTGGAAATTGAATTCGTTTTCAGATGTACCCTGTCTACACTCTAAGAAGGTAAATACTTCCCTTTCTCTTTATGTTAATGTTAATTAAAAGTTTAAAACAATCATGGCATTCTCATTCCTGTGATTAATGATTTGTTGAGATTGTGACATGTATAATTGTGGCCAAAGAGATCGAAGGGCAGGTTGGCTAAGGCACTTAAAATGACTACA
Organism: Oryctolagus cuniculus; assembly: GCF_051225735.1. Classification (NCBI taxonomy): domain Eukaryota; kingdom Metazoa; phylum Chordata; class Mammalia; order Lagomorpha; family Leporidae; genus Oryctolagus; species Oryctolagus cuniculus. The sequence continues at coordinate 58,688,327 of NC_142888.1, forward strand.
ACAGCCATCCCATGACCATGAAAAGCTGTTCAAAAGCCATATTATATTTGAGACTAAATGAACCAACCCTGAAAATGCACACTCTCCTGGTGAGACAATGTATATTTTTATCATTTGAATCATTTAATTTGGGTGTTTTGTTTCTTATTCAATAACATTAAGACTGGTAAAATACCTAAAATCTGCTTAGTATGTGTACATATCCGAATCTGTATTGACTCCAACATCAGTACTTTTTGCACATTAAAGCCTTTGTTCAGGTTATGTTTAGATGATCACTGCATCTTATTTTCATGATTGCCAACTTGTATCAGCACCCTTATAAAATAATTTCAAGTAATACAGATGTTGAATTTATTGAAGGTGTTAATTTTTTAGTTACCTCTGATGACTCAATTTATAACAGAAAAGATAATGTGTGTGGGTTTAAAAGTGCTCTATCGTCCTATTCTTGGTTTAATTAATTTATTTATATTAATATATATGACTCAGACTGTATCACTAGTTATCTCAAGAAAATCCTGTAATCATGCTTTTTCTTTTCAGATATTTATTTCCATAGAATCACAGTGTTTTTGAGTTAGAATTTTTAAAAGGATGAATATTGGTGCCAATATGTTTGTGTTGATGATTATTTTATCACAAAGGAACTTTGTTTTATATATTGTTCTGCAGTTTGCTTTTATAATTGGCAGCATGTCTTGGTCATCTCTCCACAGATACACATGGAAGTATCCTTTATTCTTTTCAAAGGCTCTGTAGTATTCTGCTATCTAGCTGTACTTTATTATTCATATTTTATGTTATTACTGTTTGTTTCTTTGTTGTAACACTGTCCCTGTTGTCAAGCAGTTTGTTTCCAAATGCTCGCTCTTGAAAATGATGGAGTAATTAATATTTTGCCAACTTCCATTTATTCCAAGTGGTGAGGAGTTCTGAGTTCAAAGGGCCAACATTTATGCTAGCCATAGCCACATTGTTCTGTAAATCTGTTTGGAAAATTCCCATTTGCTCATATTCTCACCAAAAAAACCACAAGAGTAAATTTGTTTTATTTTTCTGTCAAAATGATGAGTACAAAAAAAATCTCTATTTTACCTTGCTTTTTTTTTTCTTTGTTATTGGTGGTTATGTGCCTATAATGTGTATAGGTCATTTGTAGGTTTTTCTTTTTTTGGTGTGTGGATTTTCTATTAGTTTCACTTGTCTTCTTCTTCTTTTTTTTTTTTTTTTTTTTTTTTGCTTACTTATTTTGTTCTTCTGCAATTACTTTCGTATTATGGGTACCAATGAATGACAGATCCATAAAAATAGTAGATATCATGAATATGTACTAGATAGGAACAAAATCGAAAAATACTTCTACAAATAAGTTCTATAGAGTAATTTCAATTAATGGAGTCCTACATAGTTTTGGATAAAACAGTGGATTGCAACAATTCTTCAGAAAATCTCCTAAGTGCTAAGTAATTATTTCATTATTAACAACCACACTTTCTTGGATATTTTCATGAAACTAGAATAAAACATTTTGCATGCTGTGAAAAACACCTTGGCACCAAAGAGTGTTTTCTGTAATATATCTATTCACGGATTTCAGGATTGTGTTTGCACCAAAATAAACTCATACTTTTCATTCCATTATTTCCACAAGCATTTTGAAGTACACTCATAGACCACTAACAAACATTTGAAAATTTGAATTTAATGAAAGGCTATTAGTACATTAGAATAATGTATGACTGATTGATAAGGAATTATTATCTTTTTTATGGTTTGGTAAACTATCTCCTGAGAACTAGTCAACTAACTGCATAAATAAAGTATTATTGAAACACAAGCATGCCCACTCATTCCTGTATTGTCTATGACTACTTTCCCAATACAAAGTATTGAGACATTGTTACAAGGCTGAAGGTATTTATTATCTGACAAGTTAAAAAAATTACTGGGGCCAGCATTGTGGTGCAGTGGGTTAAGCCACCACCTAGAATGCCAACATCCCGTTTGAGTGCCTGATGAGGTAATGGCTGCCCCACTTCTGATCCAGCTCCCTGCTAACATGCCTGAGAAAGCAACAGAAGATGGCCCAAGTTCTTGGGCCCCTGCCTCAGGGGTTGGAGACTCAGTCCAACCCAGTCCCGGCCTTTGCAGCCATTTGGAGAGCGAACCAGCAGATAGAAGATCTCTCTCTGTCTCTCCATCTAACTATGTAACTCTGCCTTTCAAATAAATAAATGAATCTTAAAAAAAATAAGAAATTACTGATTGTTACCTTATATTTAAAAATGTATAATGGGTTTTCAAAGGTATTAAGCATCACTACAAAATCTATTACTATTTATATCTGAAATACCATTCTTTTACTGTCTGAAACTAGAATGATGCAGGTATCCTGGAAGAACTGAAAAAACTGACAAAGCATGTTTAGAATTAAGCCATCAACAAAGTAACATTCACTGAATAGAGGCAAACTGCTCTTGGTAATAGCACTTTCTCTTTTCTCTCATCCTTTTCTTCTCTCTGTCTCTCATCTTTCTATCTGCCTCAGTTTGATTTTTCAGGTAATTTTAGCTTCCTATCTCCAGACAGAATTCAGCCTGCAGCATTTTACCTTACAGTATGGGGATCAACTTTCCTGTTGTAGTTTACTGCAGGGAAGGAAAAACAGCAGGACTTCCTGTGATAATGCAAACAAAGCAGTAAGATAGAAGCTAGGTTTTTAGTGTATACAATGGAATAAAGTAGTTTTCATTTGTAAGAACCGTGAAGTTTTCTAACTACAATGCAAGATCACTTATATTAAAGAAGAAAGAAAAAGACTATCTGTTGGAATCAGAAGCTTGCTGCAGAACACAAAAGCTTCAAAGTGCAAAGATTTTCAGTAGAAAATAAATACCCAATGATTAAAAACAGTGATGATATACAGCTATAGGAGTAGAGCTAGAGGTTGTGCAGTGATACGTGTTAGTGTAAATTGGTATAAAATCCAAATACTCCTTCAGATTTCAATATTAGTTCTGTCTGAAGTTCCAAGTGGTTTTCTATTTTTGTAAGCTGTAGATTTTGGTCAAGACTTGATAAATTTTTTGGCCTACTTTACCTTTCAGCATTTTCTGGAAGATTTTGTGAAACTTCAGGATTTAAATGCATAGATCGAATCACAAGAACCAGCACAATTACTGGGCTGTTGTCTGAGAGGCTACATGCTCTCATTATTTGTATGTATATTACAAACAATTTCAGAGTCATGGCTTACACAGCAGAAGGATCAGAAAAAAGGGGAATTTAAATTTGAGTGGTGTCTTGGACCCTGAGAAAGACACGAATTATGCTTAGACAATATTTGTATGATTTCCTCATATTTTAACTTAACCTGGTGCCCTTACTTGCTTTGCTATTGCACACATCTCCTGGAAAAGTTGCCCCAGTTGTACTCTAGAGTTTGCACTCCACTCAATAATCTTCATGCATCTAGTAACCGAGAAAACAAATGTTTACCCCTGTGCTAATGCTTTTTCTTATCTTACTGTGTATTATAATTTGAACATAGAACTTACTTGATGCCTTAACTTCATTTTTGCAGGCACACCTAAGAAAATGACAAATAAATAAGACAGCTTAAAAAAGGAAAAATAACGAAATTAAGGAAAGGCAATTTAAAAATAAACACTGGAATTTCCCTATGATTCCAACTTTCCAGTCAAGTCTGCCTTATTTGCTGAGTAAAGACAGAATTGCTTCTGGGAGAATCATGAAGTGAGAGCCTACTGGTTAATGTGTACAGAAGCACTGATTTGGACCCATTCCTGTCTCCTCGGAGACATTGATCTAGTAATTATCCTCTTCTTCTCTTGCACCTTTAATTACTCTCTCCTCATTGATTCCTTTCTTTTGCCACAAGCATGCTCGTGCTTTCTCATCTTAATGTTTTAAAATCATCTCCTTAACACCAGTGCCTGCTTAAGCTACTACCTCCCCCTCTTCACTGCAATACATTTTAGGAGAGAAATTTGCACTCACTTTTACAACTCTCACTACTGAATGTGTTTTCTGTATACCTAAACAAACCATTCAATCCTCCCCCACCCCCTTTTTAAATGTATTCACTCTCACTGAGCTCTCTGTCACCTTTGCTGCTGCTGCCACCTAACATTTCCATGATGCTCCATTCCCTCTCTTCACAGTACAGATTTGCTGTGCTCTAGCCACAAAATGCCAGGCACTATATTTGAAGTATGCTCTGCAGGTGCATTGTTTTGTAACTTTCTTTAAGCTACAACCTTAGCCAGAATTGCTCTCACTACCCCATAATGCTGTGTCTCCCATTTACTCTCATGTATCGTTCAACTGATTGCTTCTAGGAAATTGTCCCAGATCCTCTCCAATTCCTCTAGTTCATTATGACTCACTTTTCGCTTTTTTGTCTTTTAAAGAACTGTTTTAGTTCACACTCCCTACCCCACACATCTAAAACTTGCCCCCTTTATCAATGTGCAGCATAACCCATTAGAATGATGCATTTGTTACAACTGATAAACTAACATTGACACATTATTATCAGCCAAAGCCCATGGTTTACATTAGAGTTCACTCTTGGTGTTGTATAATTTATGAGTTCGGGCAAATATATAATGACATATATCCATTATTGTGACATCATAAAGAGTTTCTCTATATTAAAATTCCTCTATGCTCTGCCTGTTCATCCTTCCCAGCCCTTAACTCATGCAAGCACTAATCCTCTTACTGTCTTCCATGTTTTTGACTTCTCCATAACATCATATATTCAAAATCCTGCCGTGCAGCCTTCTCAGACTAGCTTATTTCACTTAATAATATGTATTGAAAATGTTTTATGTCTTTTATGGTTTGATAACTTATTTATCTTGAGTAATTAATAGTATTCCTATTTGGGTGTTTCACAGCATACTTATTCATTCACCTACTCAAGGATACCCTGGTTTCTTCCACTGCTTAATAACTATGAAAAAAAAATGCTGTTAACATGCTTGTGAAGGTTGTTGTTTGTATAGAAATTTTTTAATTCCTTTGTGTAAATACCAAGAAGCAATTTTTCTAGATCATATATTTAGCTTTATAAGAAACTAACCAAAAAAAAAAAAAAGAAACTAACCAATAGCTCTGCTCCCTCCCCCATCCCAGTGTGGCGGTACCATTTTGCTTTCACACCAGTAATGAATGAAATTTCCTGTTGCTCCACATCCTCACTAACATTTGATGTTGTCAGTGTTCTGGATTTTGATCATTCTGGGTATGTAGTGGTATGTTATTGTTTTAATTTGCATTTCCTCATGACAAATGAATTGGTGTATAATTTCATATGCTTATTTGCCATCTGTGTAGCTCATTTGGTCTTCAGCCTATTTTTTTTTAACCCAGAATGTTAACTTTCTTACTGATGAGTTTAGAGTGTTCTTCGTATATCTCAGTAACAGTATTATATCAGATGTATCTTTGGTAAATATCATTTCTTAGTCTGTGGCTTGTCTTCCAATTCCCTTGACATTGTCTATCACAGGGCAGAAGTTTTGAATTTTAACAAATTCCAGCTTGTCAATTCTTTCTTTTTATGCTAAGTTGGTTTTATCTTCTAGGAGTTTTATAGATTTGTATTTTGCATTCAAGTCTATGACAAATTTTGAGGTGTGTGTGTAACGTATGAGGTCTGTGAATTAAATTTATTCTTATTTTCACATGTAGATATCTAGTTCTTCCAGTAGCATTTGTTAAATTTGTTTTATTGCTTTGTCGTCTATGGCAAAGTTCAGTAGACTGTATTTATATAAGCCTATTTCTTGACTGTCTAGACTCTTCCATCTATTTGTCTATTCTTTGGCCAGTACCATATATTGATTACTGTAGTTTTTTATTAAGTCTTAAAGTTGGATAGTGTCTGTCTTCCAACTTTGTTCTTTTCCTTCAGTATCATGTTGGCAATTCTTAATTTTTTTTCTTTTAACTTTAAAATCAGTGTGCTGATATCCAAAAAATAACTTACTTGGATTTTCATTGAGACTGCACTGAATCTATAAATCCAGTTGGGAAAGAAGTGGCATTTTAGCAAATAGTGGATCTTTCTATCCATGAAGTAGGAATCTTTAATTCCACATTTACTTAGTTCTTTGACTTCATGCAAAGTACTCCTGTAGATGTCTTCATATAGATAGCACTTATAAATATTTTGTTATATTTATTCCTAAATTTTTCAATTCTGTGGATGCTATTGTAAATTATACTGTTTTTAATCTGAAATATTGTTTTTTTGTTGCTGGTATTTGGGAAAATTATTGACATTCATCCATAAATTTGCATCGTGATATGTTGCCATGATTGCTCATTACTCCCAGAGGATTTGTCAGTTCTTTCAGGTTTTCTGCATAGACAATCATATGATCTGTTACCAAAGACAGTTTTATTTCTTCCTTTCTAACCTGTGTATCTTTATTTCCCTTATTCATGTTATTTCATTAGCAAGGACTTCCAGTAGAACACTGAAAGAGTGGTGAATGAGAACATCTTTGTGTTGTTCCTGATCTGAGTGGGAAAGTTTCTAGTTACAACATTACCATTTAGTATGATGTTAAGCTTTAGGTTTTTGTGATTTTTTTTTTTTTTTTTGGTAGATAGTCTTACTCAAATTGAGAAACTCCCTACTATCTATAGTTTGCTGAGAGATTTTCATTTCTGTCATGAGTGACTTTTGGATTTTATCAGAGGTGTTTATGCATCTATAGATATAAGAGGATGTCAAAAAGTTTATGGAAAATTCATATTATGAAAAAATCATGCATGGATTTCAATTGTTTGTATCAAAATAAACTTATCTTGTAATTCTATTCTCAGTGAACTTTTTGAAGTGCCTGCACGTGCTCATGATTTTTTTTTCCTTTCTCAATCTGTTGATGTGAAGTATTATATAAATTGATTTTCAAACACAGAATCAGCCTTGAATTCCTGGGATATGTTCCAGTTGGATATGCCATATATACATGTATATAATATAATGTGTTTAATATATAGTACATATATTTATAGATTTATATATATTATATATGTTATGTGTAATATATGTATAGCATATATATAGCATATATTTAGTATGATATACATAATATACTGGTTGTTTTACTTTTCTAGTGTTTTGTTAAGAAATTTTACAACAATATTCATGAGAGATTTTGGTCTGTTGTCTCTTTTCATGCAATGACTTTTTCTCAGTTTGGTATTATGGTAATGCTGACTCCAAAGAACAAGTTAGGAATTATTCCCTCTTTTTATATCCTCTGAAAGCTACTATAGAGTATTGGTACAATCTCTTCCTTAAACGTTTAATAGAAATTGCCAGTGAATCCATTTGGGTCTGGTGCTTTCTGTTTTAGGAGGTTATTAATTATTACCTCTATTTCTTTAATAGCTTACAGACTTATTTAGATTGCCTATTTCTATTTGTGTACTTTTGTGCGGATTGTGTTTTTTAGGATTGGTCCATTTTACATAAGTTGTAAAATTTGTGTGTGTAAAGCTGTGTGCAGTATTCCTTGATGATCTCTTTAAAGTTTCTGAGATCTGTAGTGATGTCCTCTCTTTGTTCCTGACATTAATAATTTTTGTCATCTTTCTTATTTTCTTAATTTACCTCATTAGAGTTTCATCAGTTTTATTTGTCTTTTCAGAGAACCAACTTCTTGTTTCATTGATCTCCTGTTTTCAGTTGTATTTGTTTCTGCTCTGATTCATATTATTTATACTGATTTCTACCCTTATAGTTATTTTCTATTCTTCCACTTACTTTGAATTTAATTTGCTTTTTCTAGTTTCCCATGGTGGAAACTTATATTGCTGATTTTAAATTTTCATTGGTTTGAGAGAAAGAGAGGGACAGATACACAGAAAAAGAGCTCTTATATGCTGGTTCACTCCCTAAATGTCCATCTTGATAAAAGGTGGCCCAGGCTGATGCTGGGAGCTGGGAACTCAGTTGAGGCATCCCACAGGGGTGTCAGGAATCCAGTTACTTGAACCATCACTGCTAGCTCCCAGGGTCTGAATTAGCAGGAAAGGATGGAAAAAAGATATTACATTGCAAATAGTAACCAGAAGAGACCTGTGATATCTATAAACTCCAATATAGGAAAAACAGATTTTGGTCATAAAATTGTAGTGAGAGACAGAGAAAGACATTTTATATCTATTATTTCAGTTGCTCAAGAGTATATGACAATTCCAAACACATAAACACCAAACAACAAAACCCCAACATATATGCATCAAGAATGGACAAAATTGAATTAAAAATATTTTTACAATAATGACCAAAAACTTCAGCCGTTCATTTTCAATAATAGAACATCTAGACAGAGAATCAGTAAGGAAATAGAGAATTTGAGCAATATTGCAAACTATCTTGACTTAACAAACACAAAAGACCACTTCTCTCAGCAATTGAAATTTACACATTCTTTTCAGAGAAGTATGGAACATTTATGAGGATATGTCACATATTAGGTTATAAAACAGTTGCTAAAGTACCTTCTCTGACCACAATGGAGTAAAACTACAAATGAATAAATCCAAAAATATGTGGAAATTTAAAAAATATTTTTTCAATTTAATATTTTATTTATTAATTTTAGGATAACTTTTTTTTTACAGGCAAAGTTACAGACAGTGAGAGAGAGACAGACAGAAAGGTCTTCCTTTCCGTTGGTTCACTCTCCAAATGGCCGCTGCAGCCAGTGCTGTGCCCATCCGAAGCCAGGAGCCAGGTGCCTCTTTCTGGTCTCCCACATGGGTGCAGGGGCCCGAGCACTTGGGCCATCCTCCACTGCACTCCTGGGCCACAGCAGAGAGCTGGACTGGAAGGGGAGCAACCAGGGTTATAACCTGGCGCCCATATGGGATGCCAGCACCACAGGCGGAGGATTAGCCAAATAAGCCACGGCGCCGGCCCCAGGGATAACATTTTTTAATTTACATTATACTCAAAAGTTTAATGGTTCTGCTAAATAAAGAGTTCAATAACAAAAAAAAAAAAAAAAAAAAAAAAACCGTAGCCCTTAAACTATAGGATGAAAGAAGAAATTAATAGGAAAATCTATCAATAGGAAAATCAGGATTTTCTTTGATATGAATGAAAATGAAGACATAATATATGAAAACTTTCTGTGATTGTTAATTTTATGTATAAAATTGAAAGCTATTTTTGCATGAAATTAACATTTAGATCAGTGTACTTTGAATAAGCAGAAAACCCTAGATCTCATCTGAAGGTCTGAATAGAACAAAAGTTATAACTGCCCTGGGAAGGGATTAATTATCCAGTAGGCTGCACTTGCACTTCATCTATACTGTTGGTTTTCCTGAATCTCCAAGCCTTCAGACTGGAAATATACCATTAGGTTTCCTATGTTTCCAGTCTGCCAGCTCAAATGGCAGATTTTGGACTTAGCAGCTTCTATGATCATGTGAATTGCTTATAAGAAATCTTTTTCTGCTCAAATGCATATTCTACATTCTACTGGCTCTGTCCCTTTGGAGAACCCTAATTCACTTAAAGAATGCCGAGAAAGCATTACTCCGAGTACACTTTATAGCTGTGACCACTTACATTAAAAGTGAAGTGTTCTGTATCAGATTTTTCAATCTGAGAACTAATTTCCAGTTTTGTCTGTGACTTATCATCTTCTATTTTTTTTCTTTTAATTTCTGCCGTTTGTTTCTCTCTCTGGAGACTCTTATCGATCAAATGTTGGGCTCTAGCAGTGGCCATGTATGGCTCTTTCCACTCATGCATTGTCTCTTTGCCTTTATGAGCAACATTCTAAGGGATCCCCCAACTTTATTTTTCGTTTGTGCATTAAAAACGTATTTTGGAAATTATGCTTTTTTTAAGTTTTATTTATTTGAAAGAGTTACAGAGAGAGTCAGAGAGAGAGAGAGAGAGAGGTCTTCCATCTGCTGGTTCACTCCCCAGAAGGTGGCAATGGTCAGAGCTGCGCCGATCCGAATCCAGGAGCCAGGAGTTTCCTCCGGGTCTCCCATGTGGGTGCAGTGGTCCAAGAACTTGGGCCATCTTCTACTGCTATCCCAGGCCACAGCAGAGAGCTGGATCAGAAGTGGAGCAGCCAGGACTAGAACCAGTGCCCATATGGGATGCTGACGCTTCAGGCCAGGGCTTTAACCCACTGCACCACAGAACCAGCCCTAGAAATTATACTTTTAAGACCTAAAGACTTTCCCTAATTCATGATTTTTAAATTATTAATTTATTTTCATTTTAACTAAAAGAGTGAGATTTACATCTACTGGCTCCCTCCCCAGCTGCCTGTGATAAGCTGATCCAGGCCAGGCTGAAGCCAGGATCCTGGAAATCCATCTGGGTCTCCTATGTGGGTGGCAGAGACTCAGCTACTTGGGCCATTACCTGCTGCTTCCCATGATACGTGTTAGTAGGAAACTGGATCAAAAGCAGAACCGTGATTTGAACCAGGCACTTTGATATAGAATGTAAGCATCCCATGCAGTGACTTGATTGCGGCACTAAATGGCTCCTCAATTTTTGATATTTTAAGCAACATTGAGTTTTCAGCTCAGAGACTCAACTATTCTTAGTGCAGACTTTTCTTAAAGTTCTCTTTCATTTTCTGTGTTCACTGAGCATAATTTTATTCATCTAAATATTTATTTTTATTCTGTGGCTTTGTTTCTTGTGCCTGATGATCTGTGACTGTGTATATTTAAGAAAAAAAGTTTAGGTAGTTGGTATTATTTTCCTCTATTCTTTTCTAACTAGGTTTGATTTTTCACCTGAGTAAGACATCCAACTGGTTATATACAATGAACACAGTGTGAAAATTGTCCTTTTTTGATCACATGGGAGAAAATGGGAACCTGGATGTCAGGCTGTGCACGGATCAGTTCTTCCACACTCCACATCCCAGCCAGAAGTAGAAATATTTGATTCTGGGCTTACAATACCCATAAGAGAAGCCTTTACTTTCCCCAAAAGATTAAGCTTCTTGGCAGAAGAATGCTGTCTGTCTTTGTCCTGTGGACAGCCAGGTTAACATTTTACTTTTTACACTTAGTAAGAGTATGGAGATATTGACTTCCTCAGCTGTTCCATATGCAGAGTTTCAATTAATTCCCAGGATTTCCACATCACTTTTCATTCTTGACCTCTGTTATACCTGCCTGTAATCCCTTGGTCTATATGGAATTCAGTCTTCCAGTAATCCATTGATATATGTGATCTGATGGCGAAGCACTCTTCTCTTTTCTGTACTGTAGAGACTTTGTTCTTTATTGTATTTCTAATTCAAGACAAAAAGATTTAAACGTAAGTCTGCAGATTGAAGTAGAGTTCTTTAGTTGTATCTAAAAAAAGTGAGATGAATGAATGATATAGGGATGGGAATGCTATCATTTTTTTTTCTTTTCTTCAAAGGCCGATTTTACTTTCTAGGGTCTATTTCCATATGTTTTCTTTAGTATCTACCAACCTCTCACACTGATCCGAGCACAGATTTTATACTTCCACTTATATATATTATGTATTTATCAAATAATTATTGACATATTAGATATATTACATACGTTATAATGATTTTCAGCTTTTATGTTCCAAAGAGCAAATGTTTCACAGGCCGTATTACACATTTCTGAAAGTTAGAAAGGCTTTGTTATTTGAGTATGAAAACATTTTCTTCCGATGAAGTTGCATATCTATTATAAAAACAAAAAAAGAAGTGATTATAACAATGCGATGAGATAATTATGTGAAAAATAACTGGACTTGCTATAAGAATTAGAGTTATTGATTTCTGGTAATGATCCAGTTAAATGAACTGTGAAAGGTATTAAGAGCCCAAAAAAGAGAATGTTTTTAAATGTTTCTTTTTAGCAAAAAGCAGCATAGGAGCTGATTTTCTGGTTATATTCAACTATTACTCCCATGTTTAATTCAAATCATGGTAATAAAAGTGGTAAAAAAAAAAAAAAAAAGAAAAAGAAATGCTTGATGAATGCAGAAATTAGAAAATGGATGGAATTTTTAATTCTCTTGAATAAAGTGTTTCATAGCCATTTCATGCTTAAATTTTTAAAATGTGAGATTCATTCACAGGTTCATAAGTTTTCAACTTTAAAAGTATAAATGGGGCTCAGCATTGCGGTGCAGTGGGTTAAACCACCACCTGCAAGTCTGGTATCCCATATGAGTGCTGGTTCGAATCCTGCCTGCTCTACTTCTGATTCAGCTCCCTGCTAATGAGCCTGAGAAAGCAGCAGATTCCTGAGTACTTGAGCTCCTGCTACCCATGTGGGAGACCCAGATGGAGTTCCAGGCTCCTGGCTTCAGCTTGGTTGCAATCATTTGGGAAGTGAACCAGTGGATGCAAGATCTCTCTGTCTGTAACTAACTAACTAAATATAGAAATAACTATTTTTTAAAAGCATAAATGATGTAGACAGGGAGGTAGTAAAGAACTGAGAACTGCTAGCATCTGTGCTACAGCCCATGTGTACTCCCCTAAACCCCACTTCTTCCTTCCATGCAGACAAGCTGTTGGAGTGGCACAGGCTAGAAATATTCAACAGGGCTGCAGGCTCAGCACATGCATCCCTATCACGCACCTGAATTTCACTGCCATTGTGTAGCAGATACCATGGCATTTCCAAGATTTCACCACATGCACTGTGGCCCCACATGCACCAGACAGTATGATACTTCTGATTTCCAAAAAAAGGAGCATGAAAATGGGCAGTATTCAAGCCCTATTCTATTTGAACATTCAATTAAGTCCTGCCCCAGGCAACATTCTCTATCCTATAAGGATGACCCCAAACTTTTATAATGTTATCAATCTTTTATGAGATTGCCTGTATTCTAGCATGTGTACTTTCTCTTTACCTTAGAATAAATATTGCTTCTCTGTTCACTTTGACCCTCACCTACTTCGTGAATTCTTTCATATGTGGAGATAAGAATCTGGACCATGTGTAGACAGGGGTCTACCCCGCATCATAACCAGAGATGGAGATATAGTGAAATTTCATTGAAGGTAAACGTGTTCAAAGACAACCACATACATGTTTATGTTGGAATAAGTTACTCAGTCTCTTCTAATCTTGTTTTTGTGATTCCTTCAGCACTGATAAAAACGAACATTGAAATGGATTTCATCCTGCCTAAACAGCATATGTTTTTTGAATTATAAGCATAACAATTAGAAAAATCATAAGCATTTGTTCTTCCTCAAAGTAGTGGATAAAGTATAATGAGGTACATTGTTTTATTCTTACAGAAAGAAGCTACAACATGAAGATTAAGTGATGAGCCTGAGGGCACTTGCCTTAAGAGGAAGGCAGTGTCAGGAGTGAGATTGAACAATTATTCTCTTTCTGGTTAAGGCATGCTTCAAAAGATCTTTTGAATAGAAAGAGAAGAATAGAAATATTTGAGTTTATATCTAGAAAAAGAAAGGAATTTAAAGTTAAATATTAATGATCACATATTTCATTGTAAGTCTGAGGAAGTCATAAAACTCTTCTATTGCCAGAAGACTTATAAAGAGTATTGTGGATAATTGAGAGTGCTTACTCCCAGATGTTTTTGATGTTCTTTAAAGTATGATAAGATAAGAGGTGAAAATGTAGCTTATCTTATTGCTTTGAAGACAATTTTTCATACTTTCATCATCTCTGAATTTGGAATATAGTTACAATCAATTAGATGCCAAATTTAATAGCTAATATTTTCTTATTCTTAGGGATACATAAAATAATTATGCACAATATAGCTGATTTTGTTTAAGAGAAAATGAAACATAGTAATTTACACTGTGTGTGCAATGAGTTACATATCTATAGAACTTAACGTTTGCGACTTGGGAAATTCCAAATTTAAGTTTCTTTGAGAGCAATTGAATGCTTCCAGTGCAACATTTTTGTTTGCATTTTGTTGCATCTTGGATCCTTAAAAATTTCCTATTTATTCGTAATTCATCATGGCACAGGAGGTTAAGCTGCTGCTTGGGACACTCACATCACATGTTGGACTGGTTGTGATTGAGTTATGCTTCTGCTTCTAGTGTAGCTTCCTGCTAATGTGCATCCTGGAAGGCAGTATATGATGCCCAAGTACTTGGGTCCCTGCCATTCACACTGCAGACCTGGATAGAGTTCGGGGCTTCTGGCTTCAGCATGGCACAGCCCTGGCTGTTGTAGACATTTGGGAAATTAACTAGCAAATGGAAGGTCTCTCTCTGTCTCTCTCTTGCTATGGATCTGCCTTTCCAAAAAATAAAATCAAATAGACAAACTGAAAAATATTTACCATTTAATTTACATATTTATGCTTTTATCTCATTCATTTCATGTAAGTCAAAGAATAAATTGTATAAATATATTCTATTTATACATGATGCCCTATGCATGCTTTTCCCAAGAACCAATTGTAATGAAACATGTAAATGTAACCTAAACAATAAAGGTTTTAAAAACAACAAGATATTTGTGTTCTACTGGTAGCCTTGGTCTAGACTTGTTTTAAGAATGTGCTATTTAGATGCTATGAATTCCTCTTGTTCTCTGAAAGGAAGAGTCCATAAAAATTGTCAGCTTCTCCTCTTAAAGCATGATATCCTCCTAATATTGCTCATTTGTGTCATTCATTATAGCACTTGAGTGTCAATTAGAATACTAAAAAATGCCTTTCTCATATTCCAAATTTTTATTATTTTTGATTTATAAGAAAATATTTTCTTCCAGGTCAATAAATTTGCATTCCTCAAATTCAATGCATGCATATATTAAAAATCTTACACTTTTTCCCTTCCTTCTAGAAACTTAGAATCCATGATGATACAATTAATAGTGTAATTTTTTGTTTCAAATATTATCACAATTTATTTTTCATTAACTTGAAGCAAAAGATAGACTATATTTTAAAAATAAAAATAATACTGAATAAAGATCAAATATTTGTTTAAGAATTTTAAATACTCCATGAATTTTCCTAATATTTTTATGCTTCATACACGAGTTTTGTCAAAGATTCTGAATGACTTTAGAGGTAGAAAAATTGCCCTAAAAACTTATAAATTACTTGAAAAACTAGTTATTTGGTGCAAATATATTCGTGTGAAATATATTTTTAAGGTGAGAATGATATTTACCCCCTCTATATCTCACCCTAGGCAGGATTTAATCTAATATAAGTAAATATTAATAGCTACTTAGATGCTTTCTGTAGAAAATACATATGAAAAATTAGTCCTTTTTTAAAAAAATTTTTAAGGTATACAAATTTCATGCATTTCATATGTACATATTTAGGAACACAGTGATTCTTTCCATCCTACCCTCCAACCCAGCCATGCTCCCACCCTTCTTCCTCCTTCCTCTCCTACTCCCTCTCTTAATTTTTGCCATGATCTACTTTCAGTTTACTCTGTACTAATAATATTAAACTTACACTAAAAGTTCAAAAAATAGTGAGAAGAAAACAACACTGTTCCTCAACAGTAGAGACAAGGGCTGTAAACAATTACCAAAGCTCAAAATGTCCATTTCACTCCAATACATTACATTTTAAATAATCTATTAGTTACCCCTGATCAGGGAAAACATATAATATTTGTCCTTTGGGGACTTGCTTATTTCACTAAGTATAATGGTTTCCAGTTGCATCAATTTTTTACAAAAGATAAGATTTCATCTTTTACCTCTATATAGTATTCCATAGTGTATATATGCCATAATTTCTTTATCCAGTTATCAGTAGCTGGACATCTGGGCTGATTCCACATCTTAGCTATTGTGAATTGAGCTGCAACGAACATGGGGGTACAGATAACTCTTTCATATACTGATTTCATTTCTTTGGGTAAATTCCCAGAGGTGGGATTGTTAGGTCATGTGGTTTATCTATTTCCAGCTTTCTGAGGTATCTCAAATAATGTATTTTTGAATGCATAAAACTTAGTGCTAATATATATGACCCAAATCATATGACAAGCTTTCTAAAACAGAGTGTGAGTTCAGATATGTGGGAGACCTAGTGAAAGAAAACTGCATTAGAAGCAGAAAGAGATAATTTGAAAAATGGAAAGACTTTGAGTAGATAGAGAAGAACGAGAGCATAATAGCACAACAACAACAACAATATAGAGCGATTAATAAAACCATATAAATAAGATGATGATATTTTGAACAAGATTAATGTGCTTTGTTTTTTGTCTTTCTAGGCTTAAATTTTGGCCAAGGACTTGAGTATTCATCCATAGAGACATAAGATGAAATTAGAGTTGATTATAGAGAAAATGTAAAGATACAGTCGTGACTCCATACATTAATATTCATGAAGTATAAAGAGTATTCAGGACATTGTACTGCACTTTTGCATATTTATTTTTGTTTTGTTTTATAATAATATTATGGGACCATTAGTCAATTTTTAATGAGTAAAATATTAAAATTAATTTGCCCTAAGACATATAGTGTGTAAGTCTTTGTAGTGGCTGTTTAATGTTGTAACTTGGCTGAGTTGAACTGTACTTCTCAGAAAAGCCTTTTCTGTATGTTGCTGAGTAGGGTGGTCTACAATGAGAATCTAGGAAGATTTGGTGGAAAAGAAATAGCAACTGTATTGTATCTCAAATGCATTGTCATTGCTCTGCAGATTTTCCTGTTGGCATAAGGCAATAGTTGACTTGTGAGGGTCCTACCTTCTTCTGGGTCTTCTTTTGTTTCTTCAAATTCTAGACTAGATGGTGTATTCATCTCCATGACAAAGAGTCCTGGTTTCTGTGTAATATAGACATCATCAAGGTCGGGGCAATTAGAAATGACACTGATATGGGTTTCAGTCTGCCCTCATGTGGTCCCAGCTCAGGTTCATGGGTTCCAGTTTGTGCTCTATCTCTCCCACTTTAAACCTATCCCTCCTTCCCTATTTTTTGCCTTATGATCCAAGCTTCAGCATCAACTGCAAAAATAGAAGTATTCTCAAACACTTGTGTAATATCAAATTTATTTCTCTGTCCATTCTATCTGTCTACCATACATCCTTCATTTATCCATATCCTTTTGTCTAACCTAGTGGTTCTGCCTCTCTGATGGAACTTTGGTTGCCAAGGTCATTGATCCTTGACTTGAACCCAGCAGATCTGTTTCAAAAATTTATATTCTCATTCACTCTCCTATTTGTGGATATATGTGCAGAGATGTATTAAAAATGGCGAAAGTATTCTTATAATTCTTAATCGTTATGATCTTTATAATCTACCTACAATATTTTTTACTTTGAGCATGTAATTTCACTTTTTTGAGTCAGTATCTTTAACAATGAAATACTTATACTGAATTAGATTTTTTAAAAAAAGATTTATTTTATTTATTTATGGGCTATCTTCTACTGCTTTCCCCAGACACATTATCAGGAGACTAGATTGGAAGTGGAGCAGTAGGAACTTGAACTGCTACCCACATGGGATGCACAGGTGGCAGCTTAATCTGCTATATCACAAGGCCTACCCCAAAGATTTTAATTTAGTATGTATATATCTTGGGGACACAGAGATCTCTATTTTGTGTGTATATAGCTACAGGTACTTTTGTGGAATTTTATGACATACTTAAAAAATATTTATGGGGGCTGGCATTGTAGCATAGTGGGTTAAGCCTGTGCTTGCAATACCACCAGCATCATATACAAGTGCTAGCTTGAGTAATGGGTGTTCCACTTCTGATCAAGCTCCTGGGAAAGCAGCGGAAGATGACCCAAGTGCTCGGGCCCTGCCACTCACATAGGTGGAGCTCAATTCCTGGCTTAGGCCTGGCCCAGCCCAACTGTTACAGCAATTTGGTGAGTGAATCAGCAGATAGAAGTTCTTGCTGTCTCTGTCTCTCCATCCCTCTCAGTAAATCTGACTTCAAATAAATAAATAAACACAACTTTAAAAAATATATTTGTGACCTCATGTAGTTACTCTCTTCAATATCTTCTTGCTCCACCATTTTATTGTTCTATATAGTAACATATCAGGATGGCAGAACCAATTCAACACACAGAATAAAATGCTTATATTGTATTTTGATAAAGGTTTTGTCCTGCATACACAAGACTGGGTAATAATGAAAAGTTACTGTCTCATTGCAAATCTTATCTGTATCTAAGAACTTCCATTCCTGTGTAATGCAGATGAATTCTAAACTTACAACCCCAAATTAGATTTATTTTTCTGAGTTTCACTCAGAAATCTCTAACTACCTACTTGACACTACTACCTTGACTTCTCAAAGCACCTCAAATTCATTACATCTAGAATTGAAGTCGCTTGTCACCCTCCTGACTCCAAACATTTTATTTGTATTTTAGTGAGAAGCTACCCTTTGAATATTTTCGACAAGCTATACATTTCAAAATCTTTTTTGATACTTTCCTCTTCATTACTTATCTCATGTTTCTCCATAGGTGTCTCATTGTTCTACACGACTTACTAATGTGTCATTCATTGCCTTTGTAATTGGACTATCTTTTCAAAGATATTTGTATAACTCTCTGTTTGGGAAAGCAAAGCAAACATTCTTCCTGAACAAAGAGCAAGCTAGTTTTCTGTTTAGTAAAATAAATATAATGTCTTTCTGAAGGACGAAGGATAGGCAGGCTTATTGCTGATTATAAATATTTAGGTTCCCTAAAGTTGGGGTACCTCTTCTGTAATGCAACCCACTGTATATACAGGGCCATTTCACATTGTTGTAGGAAAGAGAGGATAGAGAACTTATGTGCATTCTGGTTATTTCTTTGTCTGTGACCTAGGAGTTTCATGTCCTTGGACTGCATCCATGAAACTTTGACAGGATAATTTGTCCTGAAAGTAAGAAAAAAATCCCATTGCCTTTATAGTTCTTGCCATGTATCACATTTCCTACGAAGTTTATGTTAAATATAGACTAACCTACTCTGTCTGCTTTTATCCATCTTGATCATTAATCCTTTACTGCAAGATACCAATATATTCTATTTGGATTATTTTAAAGGCTGGTGGTGAAATCTTTCAAATTACTCAGCAATTTCTCCTTGTGCTTGGGTCAAATATATACCAATTTATGTAAAATCAAAGTTCTCATCATATACAAACTTCATCAGTCTCAACTCATACTCAGGACTGATACTCCTTTTTTTTCTTTTTTTGACAGGCAGAATTAGACAGTGAGAGAGAGAGACAGAGAGAAAGGTCTTCCTGGCGTTGGTTCTCTGTGCTCTCCTGTATGAATATAATGAGTGTCTTCTTGGCCATGCTACTCTTAAAATTGCTCTCTGGGCTCCAAATATGATGGCCTTGTTTATTTATGTGACGTTCAGGGGAATTTTAGGCTCCTTCTTCTCCAGAACCTTTGAATATATAATTTAATCTGACTGGCATGTCCTTTTGTGTTCACACCATTTCACTAAATTAACATTTATTCCTCCCTCAGTTCCAATTTAAAGATCAAGTCCTCAAGTAAATCTTCTATGACTTACATTTCTCCCCACATATATGAAATATATGATATATTTCCATAATGTCCTCTACATTTATAGTCATAACAATTCTAATATTTTCAAATTATGTATTTGTGAGATCATGCATGTGATATATGTCTCCACTTCTAGATTGCAAGCTCTATATTGGGCATAGACTGAGTAATTTTTCCATGCTGTCACATCCCTAATTTCTGGCCTGATGCATAGTATAAAGAATGACCTGGGTATTTATCTATTGAATGAATGAATGAATGAATAAACACAAATTTCAGATAGCCATGTTCTCATTAGGACTCCACCTGCATGACTTAATTATCTCCGAAAGCCTCCATATCTTAATACCGTTACATTGTGGGGGTAGGATCCTAATACATAAATTTTCAACATGGGAATTTTGGGAGTGCACATTCAGTCCACAATAGTAACTAATTGGGGTGCCCATACTTACCAAAATTTCAAGTATTTGTTTTTCTCAAAATTATTTGGTAGGTTTTAATTTCCTCTTTAGTAAGTCAAAACTGTTTCTACAGTTTATAAAAGTATATCTGAAACAGTGTGTGTATTACTTTGGCAAATATTGATTAGAATCACTGTGACTTAAAATTTATTATTTTCCCTTAGTGCTAAAACCAGAACTGATTAGTAGAATGGTTATTTGGACCAAGGGGCCAATCATGTGCCTATAATGTCTATGTATAATATATATTTAATATATATACATATATACACACACACATACATACATATATACACATACTTGTGGCAAAAGTATGTAAATATAAACTGCAATTTTTCAAGTATTAATTCCTTTTTTAGAGGTTGAAAATATTTTCTTAGTTCCCTTTTTTTAAAAAAAAAGATTTATTTATTTGTTTGTTTGCAAGGTGGAGTTACAGAGAGGAAAATTCACTGGCAGAGCAACAAACGGCTGCAAAAGCAAGAGCTGGGCCAGGCCTAAGCCAGGAGCCAGGAGCTTCATCTGGGTCTCCCATGTGGGTGCAGGGACTTGGTCAATCTTCCACTGCTTTCCTAGGCCATTATCTGGGAGCTAGATCAGAAGTAGAGCAGTGGGGACTTGAACCTGTGCCCATATGGATGCCTACTCTGTAGGTGGCAGCTTAACCTGCTTTGCCACACCATTGACACCTCACATATTAATTCTTTTTTAAAAATATTTATTTATTTATTTATTTGAAAGTCAGAGTTACACAGAGAGAGGAGAGGCAGAGAGAGAGAGAGAGACAGAGAGAGAGAGACAGAGAGAGAGAGACAGAGAGGTCTTCCATCCAGTGGTTCACTCCCCAATTGGCTGCAACGGCCAGAGCTGCGCCAATCTGAAGCCAGGAGCCAGGAACTTCTTCTGGGTCTCCCACATGGTACAGCAGCCCAAGGATTTGAGCCATCTTGTATTACTTTCCCAGGCCACAGCAGAGAGCTTGATCGGAAGAGGAGCAGCCGGGTCTTGAAGCGGCGCCCATATGGGATGCTGGCGCTTCAGGCCAGGGCATTATCCCACTGTGCCACGGCGCTGGCCCCTTAAGTATTAATTCTTAACTTTTTCTTGACAAGTGCATTTAGTCAATAATTCATATGAATTTTGGAGGAGGATAAAATATTCACATATTGTGGCTTCAACTAGCATTTCTACACTGACATCCTCATATGTATGGCTGCACCCTCTCTAATTTTACCACTATTTTCACATCTTTAAATCTGGGCAATATTATTACTTGGAAATTTAATTGCTATCTCACTCAGAATATCTACTAGAAGGTTCATCATTTCCCCACCTATCCTAAAAGATATTGGCTCGTTGTAAATGCATGATCTAAAAATCCATCAATTAGAATTCTCCTTGGAAAACCTGTTTGAGTCATGTCCTTGACACCAAGATAGGCTTCATTCCATATGTTGTCCCTTGCTTACTCTTTCTTTCGCTTCCAAGGGATTGGTCAAGTGTGAATGTCCTGGTTTTCCGACCTTTGCTATTAGCTGTCTGAAGCATGTTGTCCTATGCTCTCAGCTCTGTAAGTAATAAACTGCTGATGTTTCTTAATGTTTTCTTGAATCACGTCCTGTGTGTCTCACCTCACTGACACACCTGAAACTAACTCCTTTCCTGGTCAGGGTTCTTCCAGGCAGTGACTGTTGGGCAAGAATAAAGTGGACATAGGCCAGATAAAAGCTACAAGGGCATCTGCCACTATAAACAAGTTTCCTGTTACACACCCCTGATCATGGGTCAGAAATTTAAACATTAGATTGACAGCAAAGATAAAGAATTATCCCAGGGAAAGCACATTGTAAAGATACACAACAAAATCCTTGGAACTGCATCAGGGCAGGGCTAGGTCTTACAGCCACTCTTATGAGAGAGATTTCAAGATCAAATTAGATTAAAAAAATAGTTTATTTTCTAGTTGCAATATAGACAAATGTCTAAATCATTTAAATTCTTCTCTTAGAAGATAGTAATACCTATAATTATTGTCTTATCTGATTCTATCATGTGATTTTTCTTACTGAACTAATAAGGGTTCTTCAAAAAAAAAAAAAAAAGAAAAAAAAGGACAAGTGAAGGGAAAAACATCTCTAAAAGGAGAGGCAAATTGCTCTTCCCTTTGTATTGCTTAAACTCGAGTCCTCTTTTCCAGCAGTTAGCTGTCATTTGCAACTCCCAGGATGCATTAGCAGTAGTCTGGATCAGAAGTAGAGGAGCCAGGACTGGAACTGGCACTGTTATGGGATGCAGACTTATCCAACTCTATCTCAACGCCCAGTTCACAACTCCCATTTTCATTTTCTGTAAAAGACTCCCATGTTATTACAAATCCTAGAACTTCTCTTCAGAAATATAGTACAGGTAGCTCCTCAACTCAAGCATCATTTTGTATTTCAGAAAACAAAACAGCTTTTTTCAATCTAAATGTGTGCAAAATTATTAGTTGAGAAAAAACTGTTTTCTCTCATATCCCTAATTCTTTCTCTACCACTTGTTTTGATTTTTAACTCTCATACATAGAAATTTATGATGTTCTAGAATGTCTACTCATTATAAAAGATAAACTAGTAGAGGATAAACTACAGGCATGCAGAGGATAGAAGAGGAAATATAAATTATCAGCATAGTAAATTTTCCCATTCGATGTTTTATTCTGTCTTGTGCTTTGCTTCCCTGTGGACTGTTCTCTGATCTAGGAATAAATTTTTACTCATAAAACACAAGTGATTTTCATATTACTATATTCTGAAGGAATCACTATTGATATTTGACTACCAGGAAGTCCATTTAACAATGGCATGGCTTACACATTTATTTTTCTTTTCAATCCACAGTTGCTTCATTAAAATTGTGCATTTCAAATGTTACTTAAAAATACTTCTGGGGCCAGTGTTGTGGCCTAGCAGGTAAGGCCGCTGCCTGCAATGGCGGCGTCCCATATAGGTGCCCATTCAAGTCCAGGGTGCTCTACTTCCAATCCAGTTTTCTGTTAATGGCCTGGGAATAACAGTAGGGAGGTGGCCCAAGGGCATAGGCCCCTGCCAACCATGTGGGAGACCTGGATGCTCCTCACTCCTGGCTTCAGCCTGGCCCAGCTCTGGCTGTTGAGGCCATTTGGGGAATGAAAGCAGAGGACTGAAGATGTTTCTCTCTCTCTCTCTCTCTCTCTCTCCCCCCCTCTCTCTCTTTCTCTCTGTAACTCTGACTTTCAAATAAATAAATAAACTTTTTTAAAAAGCAGAAATGCCTCTCTGATATTTGAGAAAAGAAAATGATTTTTGAGATGTGATCTTGCACAAGGACAAACAAATCAAACTGTAAATTTTAAAGGTCATTTAAATTAAGAATCATAATATGACTTTTCAAAACTGGCTATGTCCTTCTGGTGTTATATTTTATAATATAAAGATTTTTTCTGAGTATCCCTCAGGTCTCCATGAAGTAGCAAACTGTCAATATTAGTTATGACCTAGTGAAAACACAATTTGCATTGTTTACTGCACTCCGTATTCCAGTTGCATTTATTCCCTATGCAATCACAAGAACTCTAAGTGGATTTATGCTTCCTTTACATAGACTCGACTTTTCTGTTTTTCACTCCTGGAATTATATAATATGTTTATTTATTACAACAATTCTACCTGTGGCTTTCACATTGTTACTTTTAGACTATAGATTATTCAAAGGAGATGGTACCCCCTTGCCAGATGCCATAGACTATTAACATGATCCAGGTACTGTTTTTTGCAAGAGCCAGATATTGATATTGGGAGAGACCAGGAAGTGAACTTATACGAAACACAAAGCATGGGTTGTAGTACTTTAAAAATAATAAAATTAATTTAACTGGATAAATTCCCAACAGAAATATCCTGCCTTGTCTATCTCATTTTCTAAACTTTCAGAACATCTTACTTTTACTGTTGTGATGTTTTAAACAGCAAAAGACTATATTTAGAATTTAACCTGCAATTGCCTTTATAAAAAACTTTTACTTTTTTCAGAAATTATAAATTAAATTATTGCTTTACTCAAAAATTCTATAGCTTTATCTCTCCTTAAAATAATGAAAATCTGTATATTTACCTAAAAAATTCAATGTAAATCTGGTGTAGACCTGGAAGTTGTGTTAATAGATGTAATACACTCCATGAGGGCAACATTAACTGGAGCCCCGTAGCTCTTGGGGCCATCTTCAACAATGTAGTTCTGCAAATTTGCCCCTGCATTAGCTGCAGCTGAATCCCTCTAGCCACATCCCTGATGTCTGTTTCTGTTTGTTCCTTTTTTTTTTTTACTTTTATTTAGTAAATATAAATTTCCAAAGTACAGTATATGGATTACGATGGCTTTTTCCTCCCCATAACTTCCCTCCCACCCTCAACCCTCCCATTTCCCGCTCCCTCTCCCCTTCCATTCACATCAAGATTCATTTTCAATTATCTTTAAATACAGAAGATCGATTTAGTATATATTAAGTAAAGATTTCATCAGTTTGCACCCACACAGAACATAAAGTGTAAAATACTGTTTGAGTACTAGTTATAGCATTAAATCACAATGCACAGCACATTAAGGACAGAGATCCTACATGAGGAGTAAGTGCACAGTGACTCCTGTTGTTGACTTAACAATTTGACACTCTTGTTTATGGCATCAGTCATCACCCTAGGCTCTAGTCCTGAGTTGCCAAGGCTATGGAAGCCTTTTGAGTTCGCCGACTTTGATGTTATTTAGACAAGGTCATAGTCAAAGTGGAAGTCCTCTCCTCCCTTCAGAGAAAGGTACCTCCTTCTTTGATGACCTGTTCTTTCCACTGGGATCTCACTCGCAGAGATCTTTCATTTAGGTCCTCTTTTTTTTTATTCCTTTTATATCTGATAGAAATTGTTCAGTAGAATACTGAGAGTTCCTTAATGGTGAAGTAGTGCCTTTTGTCTCTGAAATTTTTAAAAACTCTATTACACAATCCATAGTTTGTGACCGGTTAAATTCACCATGGATTTTTCTTTCTCCTCCTAGTCTGCTATAAGGGAATATCTAGGTCAAGGCTGTACTTTCTCAGCTATCACTTCTCAAATGCCTCATTATGTTATTCTATGGCTAGTAACTTAGATTATCTCCATCTCTAGAATTTTTAAAACTTTCCTGAATGTGTAATTATCTTGCATCACAGGAATCTGGAATATTTAAATTTTCACTTTCAGTTGGATTTCAAATTTTGAAAGTATCTAAGCAAGTTTTATAGAGAATAAGCTAAGTGTTTTCTGTAAGAAAATCTAGAACTTGTGAAATCAACTAAGGAGCTAAAAATAGTTCACCTAAGTTTTTTTAATTAGGGTAAGTTATTTGATATTTTCTGTGTGTTATGAGGATACTCATAAAGCTGATATAACATGATATTCTCCAATCCATGGAGATTATAGGATTCAGTTACAGTAGAAGAGAGACAATATGGTAGTATTCCTTGGCCTAAAGATTGTCAGACCCTGCTGTAGTTGGAAAAAAGTTTTGTAAACTATGTATTTACATATTTTAATTAGTAATTATCCGTGATACATGCACTGGTAGCTAACAGTTATTGATCCATTATATATCCCAGGCTCTGTTCTAAATATTTTACATATATAAAGTCATTTAATTCATATATATATATAATAGATGGAGTGTTATATTGTTCTAACTTCATAACAAGAAATGGAAATCAGAATTTGAATCACAGTACTATGATCTGATAATTACCTGAAAGGCTGAAATATTTTCCTTTCAAAGCTTAAACATATTCAGTTTGTGGTGCAGTGGGTTAAGCCTCCACTTGAGATGCCTGTATCCCATATTGGAGTGTCTGCTTGGAATCTCTGACTAATCTGCTCTTCTTTCTTTTTTTAAATATTTATTTATTTTTTTATTTGAAAGGCAGAGTTACAGAGAGGCAGAGGCAGAGAGAGAGAGAGGTCTTCCATTTGCTGGTTCACTCCCCAAATTTCCACAATGGCCAAAGCTGAGCCAATCCGAAGCCAGAAGCCAGCAGCTTCTTCCAGGCCTCCCACGCAGGTTCAGGGACCCAAGCACTTGGGCCATCTTCTGCTGCTTTCCCAGGCCATAGCAGAGAGCTGGACCAGAAGTAAACCAGCCAGGAGTTGAACTGGCAACCACATGGGTGGCAGGTGGCGGCTCCACCTGATACACCACAGCTCCGACCCCTCCTCTGCTCTTCTAATCCTGCTTCCTGCTATGTGTCTGGGAGTCAGTGGATGATGGCACAACTACTTGGACCACTATCTCCCAGGTAGGAGGCCTGGAAAATGATTCTGGCTCCTGGATTCAGCCAGGCCTTGTACTGGCTGTTGTGGGCATTTGGGAGGCTGAACCAACAGATGGAAGATATGTATGTCTTTTCTTCTCTGTCTCTCTCTTTCCCTATCTGTGAATCTATCATTGTGCCTTTCAAATAAATAAATTTTTGTGTATGAGTCTTTTAATGGAATTTTTACTAAATTTCTCTGCAATTTTTGACTTATTAATAGAGAATGTACTCATCATGAATTTCTATACTGTATCATACTTTATTATAATAAGTAATATACTTACAAGCCTGTATTAATTAATACAAGCCTGTATTAAGGCACTTGCTTGATTTTTTAAAAGATTTCTTTATGCATTTGAAAGGCAGAATGGCAGGCAGAGATCTTCCATTTCCTGGTTCACTCAACAAATGTCAGAAGAAAGGAAGAAAGGAAGGAAGGAAGGAAGGAAGGAAGGAAGGAAGGAAGGAAGGAAGGAAGGAGAGGAGAGGGGAGGGGAGGGGAGGGGAGGGAGGGAGGAAGGAAGGAAGAAAAGGAATGGAGGAAGGAAGGAAGGAAGGAAAGAAGGGAGGGAGGGAGGGAGGAAGGAAGGAAGGAAGGAAGGAAGGAAGGAAGTGAGGAAGGAAAGTTCAGAAGTGTTTCCTCATCTTCAATTTCTTGGAAGAATTTTAGAGGAACTGGCATTAATTCTTCTTCAGTATAATTCATCGTCAAAGCCATGTAGTTCAGAGCTTTTCTTTGTTGGGGTTTTTGATTGCTCATTCAATGTCATTTATAGTTTACATTTGTTCAGATTTTCTGTTTCTTTTTGATTCATTATTAGTAGGTTATATATTTCTAGCAATTCATTTTTTAAGTTATATATGTTGTGGACATAACATTATTCATAGTAATATTTTTAAAGATTTATTTATTTATTTGAAAGAGTTACACAGAGAGAGGAGAGGCAGAAAGAGAGGGAGGTCTTCCATCCACTGGTTGACTGGTTGACTCCCCAGTTGGCTACCACTACCAGAGCTGTGCCGATCCGAAGCCAAGGAGCCAGGAGCTTCCTCCAGATCTCCCACATGGGTGCAGGGCCCAGGGACTTGGACCATCCTCCACTGCTTTCCCAGGCCACAGCAGAGAAGTGGATTGGAAGTGGAGGAGCTGGACTCAAACCAGCGCCCACATGGGATGCCAGCACTGTAGGTGGTGGCTTTACTGGCTATGCCACAGCGCTGGCCCCCATAGTAGTTTTTTATAGTCTTTTTATCTCTGTGGCTTAAGTTGTAATATCTCCTCTTTTATGTATTTCATTTATTTGAGCATTTCCTCCTATGTTTTTCATAGCAAGCGTAGGTAAAAACTTGTGAATTTTGTTATCTTTTCAAGACAGCTTCTAGTTTTATTGAAGTTCTCTGTTATTTTTCTATTCTCTATTTTATTAGTTTTATTTTAATATGTATTGTTTCTATACTTTTGCTAATTTTTAAAATGATGTATTTAATTTATTTGAAAGGCAAATTTAGAGAGAGAGAGGTTTTCTATCCTCTGGTTCACTCCCCTAATGCTTTCAGTGGCCAGAGCTGGGCCTGTCTGAAGCCAGAAGCCAGGAGCTTCTTTTGGATCTCCCATGTGGGTGCAGGGGCCATCTTCCACTGCTTGCCCAGGTGCATTGGCAGGGAGCTGGATCATAAGTAGAGCAGCTAGGACTCCAACTGGAGCCCATATGGGATGTGGATAAGGCTGGTGGCTGCTTTAGCTGGTACATCATAGCACTGGCCCCTCTTCTGCTAAATTTGAGCTTAGTTTGTTCTATAGAGTTTTGTTTATTTCAGATATTTCTGCCTTTTAATTTTAGGCATTGATCAAAATAAACTTTTCTCAACATGGTTTTTGCTACAGCTCCTAGGTTTTGGTATGTTGTGTTGTCTGAGAGTATTTTCTGATTTCTTTTTGTTTCTTTCCTTAACTCATTGGTTATTGAGGAGTATGATGTTTAATTTCAACACATTCGTGAATATTCCAGTTTTCCTTCTATTTATTTGAAGTTTAATTTTTTTTTTCCACAGGCAGAGTGGACAGTGAGAGAGAGAGACAGAGAGAAAGGTCTTCCTTTGCCGTTGGTTCACCCCCCAATGGCCGCTGCAGCTGGCGCACCGCGCTGATCCGATGGCAGGAGCCAGGTACTTATCCTGGTCTCCCATGGGGGGCAGGGCACAAGCACCTGGGCCATCCTCCACTGCACTCCCAGGCCACAGCAGAGAGCTGGACTGGAATAGGAGCAACCGGGACAGAATCCGGCTCCCCAACCGGGACTAAAACCTGGTGTGCTGGCGCTGCAGGCGGAGGATTAGCCTAGTGAACCATGGTGCCGGCCTGAAGTTTAATTTTTTATGCTCAGAAAATGTATCTGGCACAAATACAATCTTCCTAATTTTTAAGTACATTTTTGTGAACCAATATGTAATCTATCCAGGAGAATGTTTTGTGTCAACTCGTGAAGAATAAGTATTGTGCTGCTACTGTGTATATCTGTTTATGTTCTAACAGTTTCAAATGTGGCATAATAAACTACTTCCTTATCAATTTTCTGCCTGTATATTCTATCAGTTATTGAAAATAGGGCCAACTGTTCACACAAATTGTTAGATTCAGACCAATGTTTAAAAAACTTGAAGATTTCTAAAAATCTGATAACTGCCCTCTTGCCAATATAAGTTTTCTATGACTTTTACAAAACATAATATTAATTTCTTGGATGAGAAACCCAATTAGATTCTGATTATTTCTATTGCAAAGTATAATGTAAATTCAGCTTGCATTTATAGGAAATATAATAACATCTGCTTAATTCTTCATATTTTTCTTGTTAAAGTACACATACACACAAATGCACATGCAAATAATGAACAGAGAAGAGGTGCTATTATGTGATATATCAAACTGAATATTCAGAAACCAGGAACATTAAGCTCAGCCTGCAGTAGTCATAGCATAATCCGTTTAACATAAATACTCATTATATTAGATAATAAACTGCACCCTGCATTCTTTAACAGGTGTGTATCATTGAATTTGGCTTCAAACTCACCACATTTATAGAAGTGATAGCAGAGTCTGTGTTAGAAGCAATGTGTTTTGAAAGTCAATAGCCTAGGCTGGAGCCTGTGGCGCCGGCACACTGGGCTATAGTCCTGGTTGGGGTGCCGGATTCTGTCCCGGTTGCCCCTCTTCCAGGCCAGCTCTCTGCTGTGGCCAGGGAGTGCAGTGGAGGATGGCCCAAGTGCTTGGGCCCTGCACCCCATGGGAGACCAGGAGAAGTACCTGGCTCCTGCCATCGGATCAGCGCGGTGCGCCGGCTGCCGCGGCCATTGGAGGATGAACCAACGGCAAAGGAAGACCTTTCTCTCACTGTCCACTCTGCCTGTCAAAAAAAAAAAAAAAAAAAAAAAAAAAAAAAAAAGTCAATAGCCAAGGCAGACCAAGATTTAAGTGTAGCTTATCCAGTTTTCTTGAAATATGATTGCTATTTGTAGCTAGCACGTGTGATGAGTAGCACTCTGGTGTTTAGTTTTAGCTCAAGTTCTAGATCTGCTACTCTTTCTTTACTGGTCCCAGAAAGTAATTAAAAGGGAGAATGATCTAGTCTGTGTCCTGGAAATGATGAGCAGCTTGACTATAGAGGCAGAGAAAGGACAACAGACATAATTATTATATAGGTAGTCATTCATTTGTTGAAAATCATTTATTGAAAAAATATATTTTGCAATGCTATCAATATATTGACAACCTAACATATAACCTATACTTTTCAACTTTTAAGATATTCTGAAAGGAATATTAATCTATGATTCAAATACTTTTTCAAGATTTATATATTTATTTGGAAGGCAGAGTTACAGAGAAAAAGAGGCAGAGGAGAGAGAGACAAGCTAAAGACAGAGAATCTCGAGAGAGGGAGAGATCTTCCATCTAATGGTTCACTTCCCAAATTTCTGCAATAACTTGGGGCTGGACCAGGCCAGAACCAGGAGCCTGGAATTCCATCCGTGTCTCCCATGTAGGTGGCAGGGTCCCAAGCACTTGGCCCATCTTCTGCTGCTTTCCTAGGCATATTAGCGGGGAGTTGGATTAGAAGTGGAGCAGCGGGGGCTGGTGTCACGGCTCACTTGGTTGATCCTCTGCCTGTGGCACTGGCATCCCATATGTGTGCCGGGTTCTAGTCCCGGTTGCTCCTCTTCCAGTCCAGCTCTCTGCTGTGGCCTGGGAGGGCAGTGGAAGATGGCCTGAGTTGTTGGGCCCCTGCACCCGCATGGGAGACCAGGAGGAAGCACCTGGCTACTGGCTTCGGATCCGTGCAGCACAGGCCTTAATGGCCATTTGAGGGGGTGAACCAATGGAGGGAAGACCTTTCTCTCTGTCTCTCCCTCCCACTGTCAATAACTCTACCTGTCAAAGAAAAACAAAAGTAGAGCAGTGGGGCCAGCGCTGTGGCATGGCGAGTGGGGCTGCAGCCTGCAGTGCCGGCATCCCCTATTGGCACCAGTTTGAGTCCTGGCCGCTCCACTTGCAATCCAGCTCTCTGCTGTGGCCTGGGAAAAAGTGGAGGATGGCCCAGGTCTTTGGGCCCCTGCACCCATGTGGAGGAAACTCAGGAAGCTTCTGGCCCCTGGCTTCAGATCAGTCCAGCCCTGGCCGTTGGGGCCATTTGGGGAGTGAACAAGCAGGTGAAAGACCTCTCTCTCTCTGTCTCTTCTCTCTCTGTAACTGTGCCTTTCAAATAAATAGATCTTAAAAAAAAAAAAAAGGAAGTGGAACAGCCTGGGAAAGAACCTGTGCTCATACGTCACAGGTGGTGGGTTAGCCCACTGTGCCATAAACATCAGCTTCTGTTTAAAATATTTTTGATGCCTTAATATTTCATTTCTTCTTCCTTACCACTTACTTGATAACTCCTAGTCTGCATAAGATACTGATAGATGAAAATCTGAGATCTAGGTCTTATAAATGCTTCTATCTTTTAAAATACTAGCAGTTTCTCCTCCATTCTTTAATATTGGTGAAGAAGAGAGGGGGAAATCTTGGTATTCATTAAAGTTGTCTGTCCAACAAGATGACAAACTGAACTATTGGCAATTTCATGCTATCATAGCAAGCCATGACACAATCTGTGGTGTTTATAATTTATACATCAATTCTTTTGGAAGAATTATAAAGATTCATTATGTGTTATGAGTACCCTATTTCAGTCTTGTGCCAATCACTGTCATTATCACGAATGTTGTCACATGGAGTGAGTAATCACAGTTAGAAGATCGTAGTTTGGTGTATCACCCTACCTATTTTGCAACCTTCAACCAAAATTTCCTACAAGGGCAAGATAATGATGCAAGGAGCCTATTTCAAGGCCACTCTTGAAGTGATTCAAAAGAAAATGAAAGAATAGAAATCTAGTGCCGGCGCCACGGCTCAATAGGCTAATCCTCCACCTAGCGGCGCCGGCACACCGGGTTCTAGTCCCGGTCATGGTGCCGGATTCTGTCCCGGTTGCCCTCTTCCAGGCCAGCTCTCTGCTGTGGCCAGGGAGTGCAGTGGAGGATGGCCCAAATGCTTGGGCCCTGCACCCCATGGGAGACCAGGAGAAGCACCTGGCTCCTGGCTTCAGATCAGCGCGGTGCGCCGGCCACAGCGGCCATTGGAGGGTGAACCAACGGCAAAGGAAGACCTTTCTCTCTGTCTCTCCATCTCTCACTGTCCACTCTGCCTGTAAAAAAAAAAAAAAAAAAAAAAAAAAAAAAGAATAGAAATCTAGCCTGAAAAAGTCATGCTGTTGTAAGTAAAATTGTTTAAAGAGGTCCTAGTAATTATGTAACTCAATTCATATGTAAATGTAGAGACACAAATTCCCTCAATTCAAAAGTAAAATGTATAACTATAGAATATTTGCCTCTAAACCAGTAGCACCGAAGGCATTTTTGCAGTGGAATTATTAGGAGCCTCTTACATAATGCTTTCTGAATAAAATACCATATTTTTTTCTGCGCAGATTTGGGTGAAGATAAATCTTTAACGCTAGCAATGAAAATAGATTCTTATAAGAAGTATCTTCTGCAGAAAACACCTCCTTAATTAGCATCTTTTTTTCTCATATACATGGTTGTTACCAATCTCCATGGAAAAAATATTGTTTAAACAATGAGATTAGTTTTCAAAAAGCATGCCTAATTCAGGGGGAGAATATTGCATACTAATTAGACTCCTGATACAGTAAATTCTTTAAGATTTGCAGATGAAGGAACTTAAATTTGGGGAATTAATTGGCCATGGAAACATGATAGGTCAATGACCTTGTCATTCAAAATTTAAAATTCTAGGCTTCTATTTTTAGGAGCACAAAGACAATGGCTTAGATAATCTGAGCCTTTTCAGGTCATGTTGCTTTGTGTTATATTTCAAGAATATATTTTCCCTTTGTGTTTTGTTTTCTGGATTTATAACTCCAAAAAAAGTTTTGTAGTATTACTACTGTTTTGAGTCTTCTTGAATGTTTCAGTTCTATATACATCATTTTGAATCCAAGGCAGCAGTGTTTATGATCCATCTGTAGCACTAAAATGTCAGATCCCTTTCTGAAGCTCTGAATTTTCTATAATAAAAATAAATGGTTGCAAAATAGATGATTATTCAAATTGTTGGTAGCACTCTTTTTCATTTTTTTTTTTTTGAACTTTAGAGGTTACTGTTAGCATTATAGGTTTGGGAAGATATCTGTCCCCTGTTATGGCTACTAAGAATATATGTCACAATGTATGAGTGTTACATTTTTAGAATCTGGAACTTCCAATCTTAATTTTGCCATCATAGAAAGACATCACCCATATCATGTTGACCAGGTGAGGTTTGAATCTTGTAGCAGCACAATCCTGGTGGCAGGCACTGTAGAATATTTTCCCTGGTGCTATGAAAACTTTCTAGGCATCTTGGATCAAACTCTCTGGCCTTACTTTCACTTCAATTTTTTCCCAACAGTAAGAACAAATAATAGAAAGGGCAAATGTCTTGGAATATAAAATGTGACTGTGCAAAGAATCCTGACACCAAATGTTTTAAAGGATGACCATTATAGATTCTCACCTGGACTTTGCCAGCCCACCCTGGATTGAACATACCCAATTCCTTTGCTGTATACCACACAGTTTGTTCCCTCCCATTATTGAAGAAACACTGGTATATTTTGCCAATGCAGTCTCCATCACTGAAAAATGAAGTTACAAGTCAGAGGTTGTATTGTGATATGAATACGGCCATTATACCTATTACTAGGAGTAAATGAATATTGGGAGAAGAAGCAAGGTTTGAAATACATGCAACAAGGAGATAAGCTAGAGAAATAAATGTATTCCAAATCTTACAATTGTTGTATGAAAGAGATTTGACAGTTTCAGAAACTTGGCCAAAATCCTACAGTTTTATGACATTACCAACTTTAAAAGCTGAAACAAACTTTTCTAAATTCTGCTAGGGAAAGTGAATTATTTTTCTTCTTTTTGTAGGAAATGGTGTCACAAAATCATTGTCCATGAAGTGGTGATCAAAGAGTATATAGCAAAAAAATCCAGAAAAATAATATAAAAGAGCCTCTTCAGTTAATTAAAAAAAATGTTATTTTTTCTGTATGTTCTCATGTTTGTGATATCGTCAGCTTTTATAAATTTACAATTTCATGTGATTTCTGTTTCTCATTGTACAAAAATATTCACTTTCATTCTTATTTTACTATTCTTTTATTTAAGGTAGCCTACTTCAAATTGTACTTCAGATTGCATTAGGGGCAAACTCCACAATGCCTGAATCCACTAGTGCGTCTATCTGAGACCGTCTTGGTTGCTTGTTTTGTGTTTATTATGTGTGTGGCAGATATTTCTTCTTTCACACTTCTCTTGGGTATAATTATGCATGCCTCTGTAAGATTCTTCTATTGCTACACATACTACGATGGAAAGATTTCTGCAGGGTTTTTAATCCTGCATCTGGATAACACAGCACAGTAACTTTGCATGAGATTTTGGCACTGTTGACCCCATCAAAATGTTTAAATTATTCCCAAATGATTGGATTTGATTCAATCCTATTGGAGTATGTTTTCAATGCATGCAGTGAATGCCTAAAGCTGGAGTTTCTTGGCAGCATTTGTTTTTTTTCTGGCAGGTTAGAGTATTTCACTTTTCAACATGGAAACTCAGGTTAGCAGAATTAAAATAAGAAACAAAGAGAAAAACAGAAAGAATTAACATTGACTGGTCTCTATGAGTTTCGAGATTGTCACTCTATCTTAAGCCATGACAGTTGCTTATTAGCATATAAATGATTATCTTTGTATTATAAACATTAGACAGGCTACACTTGGGGTATGAGCCAAGTAAAGACATCACAGCAATGATCAAAACTTAAAATAATTTTTAATTTGCTATTTATTAATCATGTTATGGAAAGTTTTTCCTTTTATTGATGCAGTTTTATTTGTGAATTTCATTTACAGGATCATTGAGCACAGCTTAAGGTCCAGGGAGTCTTATTAGAAAAAGGTGGCACTTTCAGTAACTAAGTCCACTATTATACCAATTCTGTTTAAAGTACTAGGGAAGGATGCGCCTTATAATTTCCCAATAAAAACTTAAATATTTATCAGTTCTCATTTCCATAAAATTTATTGTGAAATATAGCTTTCTTTCTTATGGAGTTGTGGTTGGTAAAAAAAAAAATAGTGGTGGGCTAACTATGGTTATGTTTAAATATCTGTAATTTTAAAATAATCAGAAAAGTAATTCAGAAATATGTACTACTGTATTATACAAGTATAATACTTGTCCTCTGATTTGGAAGTGTCTACAATTTAGAGGAGAGAATCACTTAGCAAAAAAATAGGTAAGTTTAAAATAATATTATTCTGGAAATCCTGTTAAAGCAAAACTGGTATTAGTTTAATTTAACAACTTTTACTTGAGCATGTAAAACGTTGCAGAATAGGGCAACTTTCCAGACCAAAGATGGCTCACAATGCCTCACCCCGCCACACATACAGGCTATATTTATTTATAGTCATAGAAGGGGAAATGGCATACAGAAATGACCCAATTGGTTATTGTTCCTTTGGTCTTATAAGGACCTGGTCTCATCAATTGGCATCCTCTGATTTGCTGAATCATGGTTGCTATGATTGGCTCAGACTCAATTGCTCACCTACAAGGGTAGACTTTTGAGTTCAGATATAATTTGCTTACACATCAAGTTAGGTTGTAATTTACTTTATACAGAGGCCATTTTAGGCCAAATTTATCATTCAAATACAGAGGCTGGTTTAAAGTTAAATTATTTCACTTCAACAGCCTGAAAAAAGGATGACTGGATTCACAGATTCACAGATAAGGAAGGTAAGATAAGGAAGATAGTGTGCAGTTAATATTAATAGAGCAAAATATTACACTTTTGAGGATGTATGTCAATATTGAGTAGGAAAGAAACAACTATACATTGTTGTAGGATTTTTTTTTTTATTTTTTGAAAGGAAAGTCAGATTTTTTTCAAGTTGGAAACTTCCTGCCTAAGTGGCTAAGAGGGGAGTTCCAAGAGCAGAAGACCCAAAGGGCTGGTGGTAGTGGTTTTTTGTTTTTGTTTTTGTTTTTTGTTTTTTTTTTTTGACAGGCAGAGTGGACAGTGAGAGATGGAGAGACAGAGAGAAAGGTCTTCCTTTGCCGTTGGTTCACCCTCCAATGGCCGCCGCGGCCAGCGCGCTGCGGCGGGCGCACCGCACTGATCCGATGGCAGGAGCCAGGAGCCAGGTGCTTCTCCTGGTCTCCCATGGGGTGCAGGGCCCAAGCACTTGGGCCATCCTCCACTGCACTCCCGGGCCACAGCAGAGAGCTGGCCTGGAAGAGGGGCAACCGGGACAGAATCCGGCGCCCCGACCGGGACTAGAACCCGGTGTGCCGGCGCCACAAGGCGGAGGATTAGCCTAGTGAGCCGCGGCGCCGGCTGGTAGTGGGGTTTTTAAGCACAATCTTGGGGGACACACAAGGTGGGGACAAACCCATCAAAAGACCTGGTTGGTATTATAATTTTTTCGCCCTGTCTGGCTTGCTCATGATAAAACAAAAGATCCATCAGAGGGGTGGAATACCTAATTTGCTTTACATTTAACTGGGAGCTCTGAAGGCCTGAATTGCCACACCCTTGCTATTCTCACGGTAAAACTGGAGATTCCTAAGGAAGTAGGGTAGGCACTTTTGATCTTGCTTAAGATAACTTTTGGCCAGCACCACGGCTCACTAGGCTAATCCTCTGCCTTGCAGCGAAGAAAAAAAAGAAGAAAAAAAAAAAAAGATAACTTTTGGGGGAATAAAGCATCTTGCACTCTCTATTTGCACTGGGACCACCCTGACTGCCTATTAACCTGTCTGACTTTTCACATTCCTTCCCCCAGAAGAATAGACCCTAACTTCTGTTACAGGAGCTGGGAGTTCACTGCTCTGGCTGCTTCATGCTGAAAAGGGGTCTCATTGGGGAAATAGAAGCAGCATATTCTTCTGGAGTTCAATCTAAAGGTCCCCAGTAGAATGTAGCTTTCTTTAGAGGCGTTGTCTGAAGCACTGTTTGAAGTCTGATGGCTTCAGTTGTTTAAGTCGGGATAACACAAAGCATGCAAGGCAATTTAACATACAGGATCCTAGCAAGAGCGCAAAAAATATGATACATATTGGTCCTTGGAAGGGCAATAACCAACATAGCCACTTTTAGTTCTCAAAGAAATTTCCCCGATTTCCAAAGAAATTTTCTGTCAATATATGTATTTTATTTACTTCCTCATGCAATCTGTCAATCTCCCTTTGAACTAGGTTTGAATTACTGGTTAGATTAAAACACAGTAATCTCTTTAGGTGCCCGTGCAGCTAGTCCAGGAGTTGGTCAGTGCCTCAGTTAAAGTGAACAGCGATAAGGAGTCATCAGAGTCTGAGGGTAACCATCATCTGGCACGTATAGAACGTGTACAGGCTGTCACAAGAGAGATGAGAACGGGTACTATTGGACCCATGGTGCAAAGGCCAGAGTATAACCTAGGAATTGTGAAAAGAGAAATGTTACCACGAAGAAGACCCAGCCTATTGGCATATTCACGTCATTTGAATAGTTTACACAAGTTATAGAAAAGCAGTTATGCTTTTGAGTCAGATCACAGGAGACACAGACACAGCCATTATATATAGTAAATAGTAATGGCATGAAGTTTGGTGGCAAGTCCTTAGCTATAGGCAAAGAAGATACAGTTTGGTTAGTTATCTTTGAAAAGTATTTAAGGGAGGTGCCTAGACCTAACAAATTCTGTTGTAATATATCTATAGGTGAGGCTCCTTCACACATACAAAAGGATGCTTGGTTTAACATGTTGGAAGTATGGTTTAAACAGGATTAGCCCCTCCTAACACATGCAGATGTTTGAACACCGAAAGCAAATGATAAGTATTAATGGATTAATGCAAATAGTTGATAGATTAAGCATACAAACTTGATTTAATTATGGCTCTAGGAAGTTGGTCCAGTGGGAGGTCTTGAGGTATCTGAAGGCTTACCCTGAGGAGATAGTTCTTCTGAGCTGGTTGATCATTTAAACTGAATTTGGCCTAGCTCTCTCCTTCCTGTTTTCACCATGTGATTGTCCCTCTGCCATTCTCTGGCCTCAACCATTGGAGCTACCTGATCTTGGAATGTGGACTTCCAGACTAAGCAGAGATAAAACTTATTCCCTGTAATGAAACTCCTCTCAGGTATTTCAGTTACACTAATTAATTATGATGAGGTTGATGATAAGCAAAACAAAGGAAATTTAAAAAACCTCATTTTGGAGGAGTAAGAAATAAAGAGCAAGCTTTTCCATACAGTGCTAAAGAAACCTGTCATTCTAACTTGTTACATTTATAAATGTCATTATCACTACCCTGTAAGCTATATTTGAAACTAGAGTCATCTGTGATTTATCTATATTTCTCTACCCTCATTTAATCACAAAACATTAATTGTTCTACCATATATCTCTCTCACAAATGTCATGTTCAAACTTAGTATGGAGGTTATTCCAAGTTCTAATTATATCTCTGATTAGTTATTAACAATGTAGCCTTGAGTGAACATATAACCTATAAAAAGCTCATGTTTCTACATTTTAATATCAGAATGATAATAGTACTTGCTTCATTTGTGTGGTAGATGCTATAGGGCATATATAAAGCACATAGCAAATAACATAGTGAATCTTCACTAAATATTACCTATTAATATTTCCCATTATAGCCCTCTACTTCTAGCATTAATTGCTTAGGCTTAGTTATTTCAATAATCTTCATATTTATACCTTTATTATTTTCTCATGACATGGCAATCTATCCTGCATACCTCTGCTAGATCAATTTTCTGAAATTATAGGTTATCATGTTTCTTCTTTTCCCAATATTCTTCAGTATATTTCAAGTGTCCAAATGTTCAAGTTCAGTACATTTTGCCTGTTGTTCAAGCTCTTTAGTGCCAAAGCCCATTGTGCATTTTCAACTTTAAGTAAATATAAATCCTTTATTTTGAGCAGATTTATCTATATTATTTTGATGAAAAGAAATTTACTAATTTTTCACCTCTAAAATCTTAATTTTCTATGCATGCCCTGACCTTCCTTCATCCTCTTTTTCTCTCCTACTGATACCTTTTGTTCTTCTTGGGGCTTATTGAAATATCATTCTTTCCTCACAACCCTGTCTATTATCTAAAACAATCCTTACTGTATATCTGACAGTGAACTCCTTTGTATTTTCTACTGTGCGCAGAATGGTGTCAGATATCTACATATATATATATATATATGTGTGTCATACAGGTGCTTATACAGTGAGTACAAGCATTAAGAGACTACCTGTAAATAGTTTTTCTTCTTTTAATTCCCTCCTGCAATCAATTCATCTCAATTACTCAGTTACAAATAGAATTGCTCTGCATTATCATGGACCTTTAATAAATTTATGAATGGTGAAAATTTGGACTTAACATCAGAAATTCTCCTATTTTAGTGTCTAATAATTTTTACTTAGGCATTTTTGTGTTAATAAATGTGAGGATTTTAAAATAAATTCATTAGAAAAATAACTTAATTTATGTTTTTAAAGACCCCAGAAGAGAAATACATGTTTTTCGTGATTTGTGCTGGCTAACATAGAGAGTACAAAAAAAGTCTTTAATATATATGAGTGAAATGGACATCTTGGAGTTTGATTATTGTTTATAGCCCTTGTCAGCAGTGTACTGTGCTGAACAGTGTTTTTATGCTTTTTATTTGTTGGACTCTTCATTTAGTAAAGCATTACGTAATATAAAATAAATTTAAAAATTTTATTACAAAAATTTTAAAAAAAGGAACAACAGAGGAGAAGGGAAGGAGAGAGGGGTACACATCAGTATATTCTTAAAATTATGTCTATGATCTACTTGAAATCTATTCTCTTTATATTAATACAAATCTATTAAAAAAGAAAAAATAAAGATGCAAGGAGTAGTGTGATCATGCAGTGCCTGAAGAAGGTTGACACAGTATCTAAATCAGGGACAGATGAGAGTAAATAAGAGACTAGTTAGGTGTCGATTGCAACACTATCATAAGGGTGTTAAGAACTGTCTAAGATGGTGTTTGTAGAAAAGAATAAGAAGACTAAAATATAAAAGAACTTCAAAAGGTTCATTGAAAAATGGAATTAAGTGATAAAAGTATAAATACGAATTTATTTTTCAATATAAATGCTACAGGTGAGATGGTGGTGGAGAAAGTATTACCTCAGCTCTTTGTCTCACATGGAAGAATTCAAGAAGACAAGGCAAAGATTTAAGAACAAGATTTATTTAACTCAGAGACCTCTCACCAGAGTGGCGTGGACAGGGGCCCAAGAGAAGCAAAACCCAAAGGATTTAGTGGTAGTGCAACTTTTAAGCACAATTTTTGGAAAAAAAAAAAAAAAAAGGTTAGGAGCTTGACATTCAGTTACATGGCAAGGACAAAACCCATCAAAAGACCTGAGTCTGTAATCTTATTTGCCAAGGAGTGGGATTTGTAACTTGTTTACAATAAACTCTGAGCTCAGAAGGAAGGAATTCCCACTCCATTGCTATTCTTATGGTAAAATTGGAAGCATTCAAAGTGTGGAAGGCAGGCACTTTTGATCTTGCTAAAGATAAATTTTGAAGAAGAAAGCATTTTGCACCCTAAATTTCCACTAGGTCAACCCTGACTGCCTATTAACCATCTGACTCCTCATATTCCCTAACTTCTGTTAGGGGAACTGGACAATGACCACTCTGGCTGCTTTGTGCTGAAAATGGTTGTCATTGGGAATGGCTGTCCAGACAGGGTTCCAGAGGCAGGCATTCTGGCATAGTGGGTAAAGCCACCTCCTGCAGTGCTGGCATCCCATAAGGGCACGGATTCCAGTCCCAGCTGCTCCACTTCTGATGCAGCTCTCTGCTATGGCCTTGGAAAGCAGTAGAAGATGGCCCAAGTCCTTGGGCCTCTGCACCCACATGGGAGATCCAGAAGAAGCTCCTGGCCCCTGGCTTCGGATTGGTGCAGTTCCGGCTGTGAACCAGCAAATGGACGATCTTCCTCTCTCTCTCTCTGCCTCTCCTTCTCTCTCTGTGTAACTCTGATTTTCAAATAAATAAAAAAAAAAACTTTAAACAAGCAAATAAACAAAAAACAGGGTTCCAGCAGGAGATGGCCTCTCAAGGGATACACAGTGCCAGCTGGCAGAAACTCCTTCTATCCGAGATTGCATGTGCATGGCCATCTAGAATTTCACTGTTTCAAATCTGGAGAAAGACTAAATACACAGGATCTAAAACAAAGGTTAGAATTGTTATTAGAGGACCTAAGAAAGGTGCTGTCTAAACAAGAAGAAAGTTTTCCCATTGAGAGACAAACAGAAACTGACAGAAGGGACTTGATAGTAATCAGGTGGGCTTTAAGGTTTGGCCAGGTCTGAGGCTCAGACCTATCTATTTCCTCACATGGAGTACTACTGGAAGAGACATCATAAGGGAGATGTGAACCCCCTTAGGAAAGACACCCTGTGTACTTCTATTACCTAGCTAGCCTGGGAGGAGAAGTGGCCTGAAAAGAAGGTAGGTGGCATCTCTAGAAGGAAATTTACAGTTTGCTTGAAATGTTGCTGACCCCACTTGCCATCCCCTCGACAGCGGTGGTTACTTTGGAAGCTGGCCTGAGTGAAGAGTTTTTTTTCAGCTTAGAGCCAACAGGGTCTGCAGCTCTGACCCAGGAGTCCTTCAACCCCTTGGGCAGTTCTATTTCCAATGACCCAGCTCTTGGGTGGCGGAGCTGTCAGGGCTCTTCATAAGTTGACTTCTCCATCTGAAGCCCTGGCTTTCCACATCAAAAATCAATGCCACTTTGCAGTGCCTGTCTGTTGAGCCTCCTTGATTGCTGTGTAAAGCAGCTATTAATTGCCCTGCCATCTATCTGTACATTGCTTCTGCTGCCTAGCTTGCTCCTCTTCTTCCTGGTTTCTGGCAAAGTAGACCAGAGGAAACCTTTAAGAGATGAAAGTCAAGGGAGTGCTCAGTCCCATTCCTAATCTTGGGTGGTCTAAATGAGAAATCTGCAGTCACAGGTATGTTTTGATAGTGGTTTTTCTGGGAGGTAGACAATGTCCATGAGGAAAGCTATGTCCTCACTTTAACATCAAATATAATGACCACCTTATTTATAAAATTTTAAATCATTAGTACAACTTATTCTTCCTTTGTTTGATTTCAAAAGGGAGATTTTGCCTGTTTGTGTCATGGCAAAGTAAATCTAGCTGTAAAACCATAATTTAAACTTTCATTTAGCTATGCTATTATTACAGGAAAATGTTAGCCACCCCTTTTGTAAGGTCTAAAGATCAATAACTTAATATCAAATGAAAACTTCCCAAGCGATTTTAACTGTTAAATAACAACTTACGAAAACATTTACCAGAAGGTCCAATGCCTTCTATAAATTTCAAGATAAGAGTACATGTATTTGGAAACATCTCTCAAATATCTAACACACTGTAAGTTATTTGACCAGAAAACCCAAGCACAAGCATGCCAATGACTTAAATAATTTTAGTTTCTTCCTACCAACAAATTTAAAACATCTGGTACAGAGATTTCCTTAGGTCATGTGAACCAAAAGTTATCCTCGATTAATTTAACAGTTTAAATTTAATCGTTTCCTTACTCTGAAGTCTCTGTGTTTGTGGATTTTGTGGATTTACTGTTTTTCTTACAGGTCTTTCAAGTGCTTTTTATTTATTTATTTATTTAGTTAGTTGGTTAGTTAGCTAGTTAGTTTCTGTTGTTGTTGTTGCTTGCCTGCATTCCTGGTGGAAGTAGTTCTGAAATTAGCGTTGTTGCCCATCATATTCCTTACTGCCAAATTCAGTACTATTGTCCTTCCCCTTCTTCATAATCTCCCAGCTACCAGCTTATGCTAACAACTATTCCCTGTATGTACAGACATCCACTACATTGGCTTCCTAGAGTTGCCAATGAGGTGGGTTAAAAAACAGAAATCTACTATTTCAGAATTTGATAGACTACAAATCTGAAATCCTTGCATTGCTTGACTTCTAGTGGTATCATACTAATCTCTGCTTATCTTTAATTGGCTGTCTAATTCCCACTTCATGTGTGTCTCTTTCCTCTTATTTTATCACATTAAGGGCCCACCTTGCTGCAGTATGTCCTCACCTTTACTTAACTAATTACAACTGGAATAACTCTATTTTCCAATAAAGTCATGTACGGAGGCACTAGGGGTTTCGACTTCTGGGGAATACAATTCAATCTACAAAATCCATTTTCTCTTAATTTTGAAATATTTTATTCTTTACCTGTCCAGCACTACTTTTGATTCATAGTGATTTCCATATCCTGTGGATGATTCTTGCAAACTTCTGTTCTTTTGGTTCTTTGAACTTCTCTTCAGTTAATCTGTGCTTCGCCCTACCTCAGCCAAACCAAGACATAATCATTATCAATAACTGTAATGCCCCCATAACCTTGACTTCATACCTTCTGATCTTCAAAAACTAAATCTAATATTATAGTTCCAACAATTATGCTACTGTGCTAGGATTTACAACAGCTTAATACTATGAACCTTTCACTTTCTCTCACCATCTCATATCCTCGCCTCCTTTGTTTTTACAATAAATTCCATGATGGAAAGCTATAATCATTTTTCTGAGTACATCCAGCTCCTTTGCCCCTCTCTTATTTTGCTTTACTCACTTCACAAAACTACAACCTTGTTTAATACTATCTAAGCTCATGAATTCAGACGTAACTGGAGCAAAAAATAAAAGCACATAGACAAGTTGATTTTAAAGTATGACCATGAATTTAACTTGATTTTCAAATCTCCTTAGAAATAATACCACTTCTCTGGTCTATGCATTCTTCTATACTTCTAGGAAAATATTTCACAAATTCTCTAACAATATCTCTTCCTCCATACTCTCAGCTAATGTCCTTGGTTTATAATATACTGAGTAACAAAAAACAGAGATAAACGTCCACAATCTCTCACCATACCTATCGATTTAACTGAAAAGCCATACACTAT
Organism: Oryctolagus cuniculus; assembly: GCF_051225735.1. Lineage (NCBI taxonomy): Eukaryota > Metazoa > Chordata > Mammalia > Lagomorpha > Leporidae > Oryctolagus > Oryctolagus cuniculus. Next base: position 58,732,369 of record NC_142888.1, read on the forward strand.
GCTTTCTGCTTTTGCTACAGATGAACTGAACATGGTCCTAGGACATGTCAATTCTTATTGCCTCAGATTTGCATATGACTGCCCCCTACTCCTTTCCTCCAATCGTTTCTTGATTGTACTCTACTCAAAATTTATTACCGCCTTTATGATAAACACTCTTTTAAGTTTCACCAGAAATACTCATGATCCCAAATGGAATGATCAATTTTCACTTCTCATCTTCTTTGACATTTCCAATATTTTACACAGATTATCACTTCCTCTAACTTGAAATAATCTTTCCATTTTTATGTCAGAATAGGACTACTATCTTAATTTTCCTCTTGATTTCTGGATTCTTATGTATAATATCTTTTTGTGTTTCCTCTTCATTTCTTCGACTATAAACATCAGAGTGGTACCTACATTCACGGTCTAGATGATCCCTTTAAACACTGCCTATATACCAATGGCACCGACATTTATTTCTCCAGTAAAAGCATCTGCCCTGAATTCCAGACTCACATTCCCATTCTCTTTTCCACATTTCTTCTCGGACTACAAAGCACATTACTTTTTTTTAATATTTTTTAAAAATTTATTTGACAGGTAGAGTTACAGACAGTGAGAGGGAGAGACAGAGAGAAAGGGCTTTCATCAGTTGGTTCACTCCCCAGATGGCCGCAACGGCTGGAGATGCGCCAATCTGAAGCCAGAAGCCAGAAGCCAGGAGCCTCCCCCAGGTCTCCCATGTAGGTGCAGGGGACGAAGGACTTGAGCCATCTTCTACTGCTTTCCCAAGCCATAGCAAAGAGCTGGATCGGAAGAGGAGCAGTCGGGACTAGAACCAGCGCCCATATAGGATGCCAGCACTTAAGGCCAGGGCTTTAACCCACTGTGCCACAGCGTCGGCCCCATGATCTGCAGTTTCTTTCACCTCTCTGGTTTTCATTTTTTAAGGTTTATTTATTTATTCATTTATTTGAAAGTGTCACACAGAGAAAGGTAGAAACACACATACATACACACACATACGCACACAGAGAGAGAGAGAGACAGAGAGACAGAGAGAGAGAGATCTTACATCTGCTTGTCGCTGGTTTACTCCCCAGATGGTTACAATGGCCAGGGCTGCGCCGGGCCGAAGCCAGGATCTAGGAACTTCTTCCCAGTTTCCCACATGGGTGGCAGGGGCCTAAGCATTTGGACCATCTTCTGCTGCTTCCCCAGGCCATCAGCAGGGAGCAGGTTCAAAAGTGGAGCAACCAGGTCATGAACCAGTGCCCATCTGTGATGTCAGCATTGCAGGTAGCAGCTTTATCTGTTACACCACAATGCTGACTCCTCTGATTTTCTGTTTTAACTGCTCACTGTGCTCTGAACATACCATAATACTTGCTGTACTTGTTATCAGGAAAGGTAGGTTGGTGCCTCAGGGCCTTCATATTTCTGGCATTTCATTTGCCTAGAATATTCTTGTCAGATCTATTCATGATTCACTAATTCATTTCTTTCAATTCTTCTTCAATGTGACCTTCTCTCACCACACACTAAAATTGAACTCATGCCCTTACATTAGTTTTCTGTTCTATGTTTCCCCCTTTACTTCCTCGATCATTGCCAACATAGCATATTTTTGAATAATTTGCTTGCCATTTGTTTTTTCAAATATAATTTAAACTACATAAAGTTAGTGTTTTCAAAAATTTTCTGTTTAACTCATTATTCAAGAGTGGTGTCTGGCTCATGGCAGTCATCCAATAAATATTTGTTGAATGAATGGATAAAATGGATTTCTGTTTTGCATCTTGTGATATGATAAACAGGTTTTGGCAAGGACTTCTTTTGTGGGTACTGACTTAGAGATTATAGCCACTTTATAACCACCAATGTTAGTGGAGACCATTTTATTGATTATTGAAGCCTTCATACATTTAATTTCAATTAAAAGAATAAATATGAAATTGCTAAAATTTACTTATTTCAATACTTACTTCATTTTTCTGCCATATAATGAACTCAACACAATATAGAAAATATTTTGGAAGGGGAAAAGGGAGAAGAGTAATATATGAATGAGACAGTTGATTGTGGCTGCCACCTAACTGATTGGACAATAATTGCGCCTCTAAGATAGAAATGAACCTGCTTTATCAAGAATCAGCATTTGAAACCATATGTTTATTGCTGTTGTTTTTAAAGGTTTATTCATTTATTCAAAAGGGTTACAGAGGCAGAGGCAGAGAGAGAGAGAGAGAGGTCTTCCATCTGCTAGTTCACTCCCCAAGTGACCACAATGGCCAGAGCTGGGCTGATCTGAAGCCAGAAGCCAGGAGTGTCCTCCGGGTCTCCCATGCGGATGTAGGGGCCCAGGCACTTGGGTCATCTTCTACTGCTTTCCCCGGCCATAGCAGCGAGCTGGAGCAGAAGTGGAGCAGCCAAGTCTCAAACCGGTGCTCATAAGTGGTGCTGGCACTGCAGGCGGCAGCTTTACCTGCTGTGCCACAGTGCCAGCCCCAAGACCGTATGTTTTCATGATTAAGTAATATTGTTTATACACAGACCTTCCATTAAATGTTAGGTCATTTGTAGGAATAATTTTTTTTTATTGACAGGCAGAGTTAGACAGTGAGAGAGAGAGACAGAGAGAAAGGTCTTCCTTCCGTTGGTTCACTCCCCAAATGGTCGCTATGGCCGGCGCTGCACCGATCCGAAGCCAGGAGCCAGATGCTTCTTCCTGGTCTCCCATGCCGGTGCAGGGCCCAAGCCTTTGGGCCATCCTTCACTACCCTCCCAGGCCACAGCAGAGAGCTGGACTGGAAGAGGTGCAACAGGGACAGAATCCAGCACCCCAACAGGGACTAGAACCCAGGGTGCCGGCGCCACAGGTGGAGGATTAGCCAAGTGAGCTGTGGCCCCGGCTGTGTAGGAATCTTACCATAATCTTACAATCTATCATAATTATGTAATATTCAAGTTTTATTATGTATATTATTGGCTGTCTACCTTGTTTACTTCCCAATTGAGGTTTATTGATGGTATAATGTGTGATTTCATTGCAACTTACTTGGGAATCTTTGACAATAAAGAAGCATGTTTCATTAAAACACTAAAGTGTGTATTTAGAGGGATAACTTTATTAGTAGTTAATCTGATGGATTTACTACCTTTCCATTGACACTGCCTTATCATTATTCATTAATTAGATAATCAGATTCATTTTTTGTTTTTTTTTTATAGAAAGTTTTTATTTAATAAATATAAATTTCATAGTTACAACTTTTGGAATATAGCGATTCTTTCCTCAATACCCGCCCTCCCACTCCCAAACCGTCCCACCCCCTACTCCCTCTCCCATCCCATTCTTCATTAAGATTCATTTTCAATTATCTTTATATACAGAAGATCAACTCTATACTAAGTAAAGATTTCAACAGTTTGTGCCCACACAGACACACAAAGTATAAAGTACTGTTTCAAGACTAGTTTTATCATTAATTCTCATAGTACAACTCATTAAAGACAGAGGTCCTACATGGGGAGCAAGTGCACAGTGACTCCTGTTGTTGATTTAACAATTGACACTCTTATTTATGACATCAGTGATCACCCAAGGCTCTTGTCATGAGCTGCCAAGGCTATGGAAGCCTTTTGAGTCCACAAACTCCGTCAGTATTTAGACAGGGCCATAGTTAAAGTGGAAGTTCTCTCCTCCCTTCAGAGAAAGGTACCTCCTTCTTTGATGGCCCTTTCTTTCCACAGGGATCTCACTCACAGAGATCTTTCATGTAGGCCATTTTTTTTTGCCAGAGTGTCTTGGCTTTCCATGCCTGAAAGGCAGATAATCAGAATATCTAGTACGTTTGCTTCCTATGATGGAATCTGACAGAATAAAGGTGTACCAAAGAAGCTCATTTTGCTTATTCAAGGAAAGGGATTTCTTTCATTTGGTGATGAAGGAATTTGGGGGTTTCCTAAGGACATACATGAGCTTCTCATTGTGGTTGAAGAGAAAGATACTGCAGCATGTTGCTGCACTGTATCCAAAGAATTCTTAAAGGGAAAGCCAAAAGCCGCCTGCTCTGTCTGGATGAATATATTTCAGATAACAATGATGAAAAATACAGGAAATCTGCAATGTCATTTAAAACCTATTTTTCATTCGTTGAGTCCATGCAAAATTTATGTCCAGAGAATAATTTTTAACACCTGGGCTGTAATGGAATTTTTGTCACCTTTTACATAGATGTGAGTATTTTATGTAAATGAAGAGATCATAGATGAGATAGTGTACAAAAATGCAATTGCTGGGAGTAAACAGAGCAATGGTACTGAAATCCACATTACAAAAAGGTAATGATGAATCTGCTGTGCATCTTAATCCCAGAAATCCCATACACACTAGTCAACTTGGTATTCAGCAAATATAATGCTGAATGGATGCTAATGAGTTTAAAGCTTTTTCAGATACCAGGGAAATTGGGCCAGTCATATTTTTCACTTTTATTTTAACATAACAACAGTATAACTGCCCTTATGCTACTGGTAAACATAATTTCATTTGGAATACCTATAGCAAACAGTTATTAATGACATGGTTAATAGTGCTTTGACTCATTTTCAGAAGCTATAGCAAATGATTAAAATGGACTCATCCCCCAAAAAATAGTGTTTTCATTTTTTCTGAGGGATTTATAAAATTAGCAAAATATCCTGTATTACTCTTCCTTTACCAATGCCCAGAACTCAGCAGTGATTCAGAGAGTATCCAGGAATACAAAAGCTATTGCCATTATCAATATAGGATTGGCCTGTGTGCAAATGTATTACTTATAGGCTTTGAAATCAGAATAATAATCATCACTTCATGAAGTGATTGTAAATGAAGTATATGTATCTGCAAAACTTGTGAAGATAATACTTAGCACTACACTGAAAGTGAGCACTTGTTTAATATCGGCTACTGTCGTTATTAATGGTAAAACAGGAATAGCCAGAGATAGTATATTAAAAAAGAAAATAGTAAGGATAGGCATGTGGCCAAGCAGTTAAGACGCTTGCTAAGATGCCCCTATCCCACCACAGAGTGCATAGCCTCAATACTTGACTCTGTCTGCTAACTCCAACTTTTGCTGATGCAGAGCCTGGGAGGCAGTGATGACAAGTCAAGTAATCGGGTTGCTGCCACTCATTTGACAGTCCTGGATTGAATTTCTAACTGCTGGCTTTGGCTCCAGGTCTGGGACCCTTGTGGACATTTGGGGGATGAACCAGCTAATGGGAGATGGGAGTTTCTCTCACTCTTGCTCTCTCTCTGTCTCTCTAATTAAAAAAAAAAAGAAAGAAATAGTAGCTGCATACATGACATGAAATAATCTGGATAAAAATGAATTTCAACTGCTTGTTCATTTTTCTTTTATACTTTTTGTCTTTATTATGCTCCAAATGCTGCTATAATAATGGTAGTTACAATACAATTACTTGAGCAAAACTTGCAGCATTTGTTGAAAATTGTTTGAGTGTTGAGAAAAGTAATAAGAAATAAGGAAAAAAGCAGATGCAATAGTGCATCATAAGTACTACCAAATTGTTGGAGCAATTGTGAAAGATAAAGGCATAATCAAATACTTTTGGGATACATGGATAATGGGTCCTCATGTTATCTCCCTGTGATGTTGTGATCTCTCCTCTCAAAAATAGAGATTGATCACTATAGATTATGGCAGACTACCATGGACAATGGCAACTGCAATTACAGGTGCTATACCATATATGAAGTATTCACTGGAATATATCAACGTGAGCACCACAACTAGACCATACTAAACCCTGAGAAATATCTATGGTGAATAAGGATGTTTGGTAATCCCTAACAAGATACCTACAAAACAAACTTCTAGTTTTCTGGAGCAAGATTAAGACTTCTATAACAGGAGCCTATTCTCAACTTGAAAAATATCTTTCATGTACTATTGCATCATAATAGAGACCAGTAATCCGACCATCATTTATGAAGAGACTCACTATATTCAAAGATTGATTAGGAACGGAAGTAATCCACTGAATGATAGATATGGCATATTCAGGATGAGGTTAAGTAGGTCTGGAAGGCATGAGTAAAATGTATGAATTGATGGCCAGTAATCCCACATTGTTTTTCTAGTGTGTAGATCTGTTAGTAGTACACTTTTACTCTTGATTGTATACTTCATACAGAGAAAGTAGTTTAAGGGATGAATATTTGCACTAACTCTGGGACCATGACAAATAAATTTACTGGTTGATCAGGGCTACATAAGGCTGGAGAATTTGAACAATACAGTCTAAGGAAAAGGTATCTTACATTTATCCCTACTAGAATCTTGAAAATGAGGTGACCAGGATGACCTGTCCTGAATGTTAAGCAGTCTCTCTCCACTGAAATACTAATGTATACATGGCAGGCTCCTCAGAAATTAAACATGGTAGCAAGAATGGAGGCTACCCTGGAGCCCAGTAATGGAGGATCCCTTTTACCAAGGTTGATCTAACTACAGTCTCTACTTGTCAGCAACAAAGACTAATATTGAGTCAAGTATTTTATATGATACTACTCCTCAATGAAAACAGTAAAGTACTGATAGCAAGTTAATTAACTAGTCCTCTTTCTTCTTGAAGAAAGCAGTGGTTCATCTTTACTGGAATAATCTCTGCTCTAAGTGCCTTTTATAGCACTGTATTCTGATGGTTTACAGAATTCCTAATCCATTGACATGGTACCCAACATATAATGATCAAATGGATTGAATAATGGCCTTATAATTGTTCAATTCATTGGTTTCACCTTGCATGCTACTTTCTAGAAGCAGCCAACTGACAGAACGTAGAATGTCCTATTGAAGGGACAGTAAAGGGGTCACTTTGTGGAAAGCATCCTGTGGAACTAAGGTGTATCCTATAAGGTAGAGTGTATGCACTGCACCAAAAGCTGATCATGTATGGCTCTTTGTAGCATGGTGTTGCTAGAATCCACAGGTCCAGGAAGAAAGATAAGGGAATAGGAATGTCCCTTCTCACTATCATGAGTAATGATATTTGTGACCTTAGTAGTGGAATTTGTGATTTCAGCCCCCATAAACTTATTTTCTGCCAGACTTTTTGTCCTAGTTCCTGAGAGGATTGATAAACACTTATGCCAAGGAGTACAGAAAGGATTCTATTTAACTGAAATTTGTAATTATCACTTGTCCACTTTTTGTTTCTTGTGTCAGTAAACCAGAAGACAAAGATAAAAGATACTCCTTTTGTCTTGGGTAATTGATCTTGATGATGATGACAACCATGATCAAAACAAGGGTAGAGGGTTTCTTGGCTCTTCCATGCCCAGTGATAATGTAAATGGGCACATGTAATATCATAATCCAACAAAATCAAGGCAAGTCATTCAAATCCATTGGGAATGGAAATCTTAGTCATCTCCCCAGAAAAGCAATTCACATTTGAGGGTTATGTGTATCTTAAATGGGTAGTGGAGGAAAGGGGACAAAGAGTATTAACTATATCTTCTGGGCCAGCTATAGGAATGGACAATGCAGCTTTATTTACTAAAGTTACAAATCCTCAGGAAAATGTTAATTACATATGATATATAAAACCTGAACTTACACCACTATCCCCTCTTACCCAGAAGGAGAAGTAAAGGTGATCTCTCCTCCTAAAAATGGAAGGATCATAGTATCATCAGAGCCAGAGATCTTAGATTACTAGTTGATACAAAACAGTGAAGGAGATAAAACTATTTGAGACCCAAATTATGTGCCTCTCTGACTACTTGCCATTTGGATTCTTTTATTTTTTAAAGATATATTTATTTGAGAGGCAGAGTTACAGAGGGAGGGAAAGGAGAAAGGGAGAGGATGAGAGAGGGAGACAAAAGGAGAGAGAGAGGGATTTTTCATCCTCGGGTTAACTCCCAAATGACCAAAATAGCATGGCATGGCTGGGACTGGGACAGGCCAAAGTAAGGAACCAGGAGCTTCATCCTGGTCTTCCACATGGGTGGCAGGGTCCTAAGTACTTGGGCCATCTTCTGCTGCTTTCCCAGGCCTAAATATGCTAAATATGGAATTTGGCTTCTTCAGTGACTTGTACGGCACTGAGTGAAAATTCAGAAAAGAAAGCTAACACTCCATTGCGCTGAAATTGGTAAGGGGTGAGCAGATCAACGACTCTACTTTCCTTGTACAAATGAACATTTAAGGAAGAATAATCTAATATTACCTTTTCACATATATCCTATGTGGTCAAGGAACCATCTCTGTTTCCTCATTGAGCTGTGGGCAGCTTTATCAAGCTCATTTCTCCCTGTATTATCTACTTTTCCCACTTTTCCTGTCCTTAGTGTGCATTTCTAACCTCCCTACTCCTACCTCACCCCAGTGAAGCGTTGGTACGCAGGCTTTGTTTTTTAATGAACCAGAGATAAGACAGCAAGTTTGCTGACAGATTTTTCCAAGTAGTGCAAACATAGGTGGAAGATGGATAAATGCTCCATTCCAACTCCTAGCAAAATCAATATTAGTGCATTTTATTTCCTATAGGGCTTTCGTGCTTCTCTAGCATTTACGTTCTCATGTGGAATTGGATTGAATTTATCTATTTTCATATCAGTAAAGAAGGAGAGCACAGATTATTAAATAATTTATTAGAAAGATAGAAATTTTAGGTTACAGAGTAGAGCATTAAGCTCAAAGTAGGGAAGAATCACCAGAGCTCCAACTTTTCATATCCCATCACACTAAGGCATCCCACTAGATTTAAAATTTATGATTTGCTGCTTAGAAATAAATAAGAATATCTGCTTATAAAGACATAAAGGTGTTATTTGTTCAACTAAAGGAAAATATATCAATTTTAAAGTAGAGTTAGAAATATATATATATATATATATAGAGAGAGAGAGAGAGAGAGAGAGCATTCACAGCACTGGTTAACTCCCCATGTGTCCTCTATAGCCAAGCTGGGCTAGGCAAAAGCCAGGAGCAGGGAATTCAGCATAAGTCTCTCTTTGGGTGGCAGGTGCCCAGTCACCTGATCCATCACATTCTGCCTCCCCCTCCCAGGGTTTCTATTAGCAGGAAGCTGGAGTCAGGAGTCAGAGCCAGGTAGCAAATCCAGGAAGTCTGATATGCATTATGGGTGCCTTAACAGGTGTCTAAGTACCTAAGCTAAATGCCCTATTCATGCTTATCAATTTTGATCTTATATTTATATTACTCGGATATTCTTAGTGTCCTGACTGGTATTTGCAGATTTCAACATCATTTATTCATTTAATGCAGGTATTACACTGCATAGAGTTTTAGATCTTTCTATGTAATGCAGCATAACTTTTCAAAAATCATACTCATTTTTTAAATTTTAAATTAATTTTAATTTTTTAAGATTCATTTATTTGAAAAACATAGTTACACAGAGAGAGGGGAGAGGGAGCGAGGGAGGAAGAGAGAGAGACAGAGAGAGGGAATCTTCCATCTGCTGGTTAAACCCCCAAATAGCCAACCAGCCAGGGCTGGCCCAGGCCAAATCCAGGAACCTGGAATTCCATCCACATACCCCATGTGGGTGGGAGGGGCTCAAGCATTTGGACACTTTCAGTTGCTTTCCTAGGAGTATTAGCAGGAAGCTAGATTGAAAGTACAGCAATCAGGACCCGAACCAATACTCATATATGACGCCAACGTGGCAGGCTGCAACTTAACTGCTGAGTCACAGGGGCAGCCTCATTTACTTTAAATTTTTGAAACAATTCTCCAATTAAAAGTTCACATGAATGGCAGTATTTCAAATTTTCTCAAATGTTGTTATAATCTGACAATTAAAATGATGAGATTCTCATATTTTCTTCTCTATTGCTCTGTTATGATATTTTGGAAATCTTATATTAGAGATATGTATCGGAAAAGGGAAGAGTATTTTTATGATCAGACAATTATAGACATTCTTGTTTGATATTTCCCCAAAATTCAGCATTAGATAATTTTTAAACATCACTTGCAATTTGAACTCTGAAATTATATCAATAAACTTTTCATAATCTGTTACATGAAAACCCACTGGTTTAGTCATGTACTTTGAATGGGTCATTTATCCATTCAGGATTGCACACCATCATGGATCAGCCACTCAGAAAATATTGGTTCAATGATTTATGCAGAACTTCCCTGTGTTTAAAATTATATTAGATTATGAACAATTGCTTTAGTTACTAACTCCACAAATCCCATAGGAAATGTTTTTAAATACTGGAAATATGTCAGCCTCATAATGATAGATAAAAGTTTTCTGAAATTTTAGTTTTTACTCCAATTATGTAATCGGTAACAAATTTTTTGATTGTTTTCCTTGAAGCAACAGACATGTTTTTTTCATTTTCAAGAAAATAATTACAACTTTGAATAACCATCATTTTTTGACACTTATTCTTTCAAGTAAAAATGGAATGCCATGAAAAAAGCATGGTTCACTTTATGACTAAATAATGCCCAAGTGGCTTTCCTAAGACATTTATCATTCCTGTTTCTTTAGCAGAAGTGTTTTATGCTTACTTCTCATTTACTTACATATACTATTTTTAAAGATTTACTAGAAAGGCAGTTACAGAAAGGGAGAGAGAGAGAGAGAGAGAGAGAGAGAGAGAGAGAGAATTTTTCATCCACTGGTTCACTCCCCAAATGGATGCAAAGGCCAGGGTTTGGCAGGGCTGAAGCTGGGATTCAGGTGCTTCTTCTTTGTCTCCCACATGGTAGCAGGAGTCCAAGTACTTGGGCCATCTTCTGCTGCTTTCCCAGGCACACTAGCAGGGAGCTGGATTGGAAGTGGAGCAACGTGGACAGGAATTGATGCCCATATAAGATGACAGTGTTGCAGTCAGCAGCTTAACCCACTACGCTACAATGCTGACCTCACATATCATCGTTAGAAAGGCTTGCACTCAAGAGTTGAGATTTAGTTAATAATGATTACTGCTTCATTAAGAACATTCTTAAATAATATTTTTTTCTTTTCTTGTGAGCTTATGTGGAAAATACAATGGTACAGTTGGTGTTAAAGTGATGGTAATTTTATCCATTAGTATTTGCACTGTAAGTTCAGATGTTGACACAGTAGAAAACAGACATAACATCTTGGTTTTATTATGAGAGCAATGTTGACGTCATGAACCTCCAAAAGTTCTTAGACACCCAGCAATCTGAGGACCACATGTTGAGAAACTCAGCTGTGGATATTACCAAAAATGAATATTGGATAAAGATAGAGATCACATTATTATGTTTTGAAAAATCGTTTTTGAAGTCTTATTGAGTAATGCGGTACCTGATATTTAGATATCCATTATTCTTTTAAAAATATTTATTTATTTATTTCCATTTATTTGAATGCCAGAGAGAGAGATAGAGAGAGTGTCAGAGACAGAGAGACAGAGACATAGAAAAATTTTCCTTACTGGTACACATGCCCATAATAGCTGGAGCTGGGCTAGGCTGAAGCCAGGAGCCAGAAACTCAGTATCCACTCTCCCACATGAGTGACAAGGATTCAAATACTTAAATCATCAAATGCTACCTCCCAAGGTGAATAGTATTAGAAAACTAGAATAGGAAGCAGGGCCAGGACTTCAACCCAGGCACTCTGATATGGGACGTGGGCAGCCCAAGTGGCATGTTAAATGTTGTGCCGAATGTCCACCTATGGAAATTCATTATTACTGATACAAGGTGAAGAAATTTATCATACCAGTTTTCTTATTTTTTCTTATGTGCTTCTTACTTGAGGTTCATGACAGAGATATCCATTTTTGACTCGGAAATCAAGTGTAAATTGAAATTATCTTTTGTTATAAATTCATAAAAAAAAAGTATGCAGTCTTCGAGTAAAAATTATAATCAAGGTAAAAGACTGCTGATCAATAGGACTCACCTATTGAGGTACGTTAATTCATTCTTATCTTTCTACATTTAATAACCATTGATTGAATACCTTCCTATGTGTTAGACACTGTGGCATGGGAAAGAATTGTTACATAGGAATGGAAACAAAGTCCTTGCTTTCAAAACATTTTATTCAGTAGGGGACAATGAAATGTGTTAATATGAATATTATAATAGGTAGAAGTCTAAAAGTATCATGTCTCCACATCCAAAAAAGGAAGTGGTATTTCAAAAATTAAAAAAAAAATTCCTATGGTTTATTATGTGCCATTAACTGTGCTAAACATGATTTATTACTTTTCTAAGAATTATTTATTTATTTTGAGAAGTATTATTTTTTAAAAAAAAGATTTATTTACTTGAAAGTCACAGTAGCAGAGTGGCCAGGAGAGAGACGGAGACCTTCTATCCAATGGTTCACTTCCCAAATGGCCACAATAGACGTGCCTGGGCCAGGCCAAAACCAGGAGCCAGGAACTCCAGTCTGTTCTCCCACATAGGTGGAGGGGCCCAAGTGCTTTAGCCATCTTCCACTGCTTTCCCAGGCACATTAGCAGGCAGTTGGATTGGAAGCATAGCAGCTAGGACTTGAACCAGTGTTCCGATATGGGATGCTGGCTCCTACACATGAATTGTTTCATTTACTCCTTACCACAACTCCATGGGGAAGTGCTATCATTAGTCTCATTTGACAGATGAGGAAACCCAGGAACAGAGTGATTACATAACTATCTCTGGTGGGAATCTGAAGGTCCTCATTATATGAGGCTTATTGTGGGGAGCAAACCGGACTAGACTGAGTTACTGGAATTAAGACTTATTCTATGCATCTGCTCTCCCACAATATGGCGCTGGGAGAGAAGTAAACAGCTTCCGCACAGCTGCCTCCAGTTCAACCAATAAACTGTAGGACTGGCTCCTGATTGGAGAGCAGCGTACTCGGCGTGTGGGCAGCCGAGTTAGGATTGGCGGAGGAGGACTATAAAGGAGGAGAGAGACGGCATGCCAGGAACATCTAAGGGGAACATCTGAAGGAACAGCTGTGCAGCCCCCGAGAGAGCCGGCCGGCGGTGTGCCGCTCCCCCGTGGAAGTGGGGAATGTGGCAGGGGGAACCGCCCTTCCACGGAGGTGGAAGGGTCGGTAGCCAACCCGGGAAGGACCAGCAGCCAACCCGGGAAGGACCAGCAGCAAACCCGGGAGGGCCGAGCAGACGAAAGAACAGCGCAGGGTCCTGTGTCGTTCCTCCACGAAGACGGGGAGCGACATAATGGTGCCGTGACTCAGATAGGAAGCCTAGGCAGGACTTAGTGTCGTTCCCCCATGAAGACGGGGAGCGACATAATGGTGCCGTGACTCGGATATGAAGCCTAGGCAGGGCTTAGTGTCGTTCCTCCACGAAGAGGGGGAGCGACAGCTTATGTATCAGAATTCATTTTCTTTTTTTTTGACAGGCAGAGTTAGTGACAGAGAGATAGAGAGAAAGGTCTTCCTTCCTTTGGTTCACCCCCCCAAATGGCCGCTACAGCCGGCACCGCGCTGATCTGATGGCAGGAGCCAGGTGCTTCTCCTGGCCTCCCATGGGGTGCAGGGCCCAAGCACCTGGGCCATCCTCCACTGCACTCCCTGGCCACAGCAGAGAGCTGGCCTGGAAGAGGGGCAACCGGGACATAATCCGGCGCCCCGACCAGGACTAGAACCCGGTGTGCCGGCACCGCAGGCAGAGGATTAGCCAAGTGAGCCACAGCACCGGCCAGAATTCATTTTCACATAACTGTTTCTTTTATTGCTTGAAAAATCCTGTTGCTTTTAGTATTAACACCAAAATTTTATAGATGAGAGAATTCAGAAGTAAAGAGTTGACATAATTTGCCTGCTTATGTTGCTATGTCAAAAACAGGGCTAAGACCTAGATCTAATTCAACTGGTTTTCAATCTAGTGTCATTTACATTATAGAACAGATCCACAATATAGCTTTTTAAACAAAATTCAGAAAGAGAAATTGTGTGGGTTTTTTTTTGTTTGTTTGTTTCTTTTCTCTTTCTCTTTATAAAAATCCAGCCGGCGGGATAAGTGTCTAGCTTAGTGGTTGCCCACATCCCCTATACTCCGTTTGTGAATCCAACATCCTGTTAGTGTACACCCTGAGAGGCAACAGGTAATTGTTGACATACTTGGGTCTCTGCTACCCACATGGGAGACCTGGACTGAGTTCTGGGCTCCAAGTTTCAGTCTGGTGAAATCCTGGCTGTTGTAGGCATTTTTGGAATGAACAGTAGAGAGAAGATCTCTCTTTCTCTTGCTTTCTGTCTCTGTCTCACTCTCTGTCCCTCTGTCTTTCAAAACAAATAAATAAAAAGATATATTCAGCCATGTATATGTTGTTTACATGCTGCACTTCAAATATAAAGTTACTAATAGAAGATAGAAAAAAATAGAATATACTACGAAAAAACTAAACACAAAAAGCTGTGTGAGGCTATGCTACTCTCAGAAATAAGGATCATTTTTTAAAGATTTATTTATTTATTTTAAAAGCAGAGTTGAGAGAGAGAGAGAGAGAGAGAGAGAGAGAGAAACTTCCATCTGTGCATTCACTCCTCAAATGGCCATAACTGCTGGAGCTGGGCCAGGCTTGTGCATACTATCAATTTACAAGCTATTCTGTTATGGAAATATCTTCAAGTACTTTTTTTTTTTTTTTGACAGGCAGAGTGGACAGTGAGAGAGAGAGAGACAGAGAGAAAGGTCTTCCTTTACCGTTGGTTCACCCTCCAATGGCTGCAGCAGCCGGTGCACCACACTGATCCGAAGGCAGGAGCCAGGTACTTATCCTGGTCTCCCATGGGGTGCAGGGCCCAAGCACTTGGGCCATCCTCCACTGCACTCCCTGGCCACAGCAGAGAGCTGGCCTGGAAGAGGGGCAACCGGGACAGAATCCGGTGCCCCGACCGGGACTAGAACCTGGTGTGCCTGCACCTCAAGGCGGAGGATTAGCCTAGTGAGCCGCATTGCCGACCTCAAGTACTCTTTCAAAAATATACTGACCATTATATAATTGATTTTATAGAGGAGGACAACTGGCATTTATGTTGTGGTGAGTTTTTGGCACTTGTACTACTGAACCTGTACTTTGGGTTCTTATAACACCCATCTTTAGGGTCACATATGCATCAGTGAAGACAGCCACATACTTTAGGACCTAGTATCTATGCATTCACATCTTCAATTTCCAGTTGGAGAGGTAATTTTTTTATGATAATTCAAGTATAATTGTATATGAAATAATTGAAACATTTATTTGTATTATCACTAGGTAACATTTATTCTTCCTTTTTTTAAATCAAAGATTTTTTTTTTAAAGATTTATTTATTTTATTTGAAAGTCAGAGTTACACACAGAGAGAAGGTCTTCCATCCACTGGTTCTCTCCCAAGATGTCCATACTGGCTGGAGCTGCACAGATCCAAAGTCAAGATCCAGGAGCCAGGAGCTCTTGATGACTTGGGCCATCCTCTACTGCTTTCCCAGACCATAGCAGAGAGCCGGATTGGAAGTGGAGCAGCCGAGACTCGAGCCTGTGTCCATATAGGTTGCCGGAACTGCAGGCAAAGGCTTTACCTGCTACGCCATAGTGCCGGCCTCAGTCAAAGAATTTTTTTTTTTTTTTTGACAGGCAGAGTGGACAGTGAGAGAGAGAGACAGAGAGAAAGGTCTTCCTTTGCCTTTGGTTCACCCTCCAATGGTCGCCACGGCCGGCGCGCTGCGGCCGGCGCACCGCGCTGATCCGATGGCAGGAGCCAGATGCTTCTCCTGGTCTCCCATGGGGTGCAGGGCCCAAGGACTTGGGCCATCCTCCACTGCACTCCCTGGCCACAGCAGAGAGCTGGCCTGGAAGAGGGGCAACCGGGACAGAATCCGGCGCCCCAACCAGGACTAGAACCCGGTGTGCCGGCGCCGCAAAGCGGAGGATTAGCCTAGTGAGCTGCAGCGCCGGCCCCAGTCAAAGAATTTTTAAAACACTTGTTTTATAAAGGCATTGATAGTCAGAAAATTTAATTTTTTATCATCGTATCCTCCTCAGGATAGCAATGCTATCTCATTTGTATATCAAAGAACAGTTAGAATGAGGCATATTCTTTATGGTGAATGAATTTAGAAGTGATTAGAGAAGGGCAATGTTTTTGGGGCAGCAGTTAAATGCTGTATGGGATACCTGCATCCCGTATCATCAAGCCTGATTCAAGTCCCAGTTTCTCTGCGCTTCCAATCCAGCTTCCTGTGAATACACCTGGGACGCAGCAGATGATGGCTCAAGTACTTGTTTTCCTGCCGCCTACAAGGGAAACCCAGATGCAGTTCCTGACTCTTGGCTTTGGCCTGGCCCAGCTCTGGCTGTTGTTGGCATTTGGGGAGTGAGCTAACAGACAGAAGATGTTTCTCTGTTTGTCTCTGTCATTCTTTCTCTGACTTTCAAATAAATAGAAATTTAAAAAAAATGAAAACAAAAAATATCCCTCCATTTAGAAGAAAAAGAAGTGATGAACAAGAGACTAAGATTTTCCTTCTGTTCCATCATGTCTACAGAAGTATGTGGTGATATGTTCAACATCCTAAATAAAAATATTAAACTGTTTCAAGGATGTAGCAATTCATATTTAAGACTAGATTTAATGGTAGTATAATTTACCTCGCCTTGTTGTATGTCTTTGCATGTGGTGTGTGGGTTTACACGTGCAGAAGTGTAAAATGATGAAAGAGTCCCGTCAGTACTTGAAAGTCAGGTCAATTAGCTGCCCCAAATGCCTGAAAAGAAATCACTATATATTTTCCAATTCTGGTCTGAATAGTGCAGCAATTCTTTTTGAAGAGCAGAATGCTGATGGAGGGTTAATATACTGTTTATGCTCTTTCAAGGAGAGCAAGAATGGCCTGTACATACTCTCTTGCTGGACCCAAAGAGGAAAGAAAAGGCAGCAAGTGAATGGAATGATGCCTGTTTTATTAAAATAGGTTTTCACAGGTTTGAATCAAATTATTCAACTCACTGACTAAATAGCCACTAAGATCAACAGAAAATATTTTGTCTACATTTATTGGCCCAAGTTATTTGTAATTTTAAAAATATTTTATCGGGGCTGGCATTGTGGCATAGTGGGTAAAGCCATCACCTCCAACATCGGTATCTCATATGGGTGCTGGTTCAAGTCCCGGCTGTTCACTTCCCTTTCAGCTCCCTGCTAATGGCCTGGGAAAAGCAGCAGATGTTCCCAAGTGCTTGCATCTCTGCTGCCCATGTAAGAAGCCCAGAGGAAGCTCCTGATTCCTGGCTTCGGCCTTTCCAGTTCCAACCGTTGCAGCAATCTAGGGAGCGAACCAGAGAAAGATCTCTCTCGCTCTCTGTCTCTTCCTCTCTCTCTATAGCTCTGATTTTCAAACAAATAATCTTTTTTTTTAATTTTCTGAATGATTGTATTTATCTATCTATCTATTTATTTATTTATTTGATAGGTAGAGTTACTGATGAAGAGAGAGAGAGAGAGAGAGGGAGAAGAGAGAGTCTCCCATCTGCTGGTTTACTCCCCAAATGGCTGCAAAGGCTGGAGCTGGGCCAATCAAGAAGCCGGGAGCCAGGAGCTTCTTCCGGGTCTCCTACATGGGTTCAGGGGCTCAAAGACTTGGGCTTTCTTCCTCTGCTTCCCCAGGCCATAGCAGAGAGCTGGATCAGAAGTAAAGCAGCCGGGAATTGAACTGGCACCTATAAGGGGATGCCGGCTCTGCAGGCAGAGGTTTAATCCACTATGCCACTGTGCGGGTCCCCCCCAAAAAATCTTAAAAATATTTTCTTTTGCAGATTTGTTCATATATTTTTTTCAGAGCAACTTAGTAAAACTTTACTGAAATCAGTCCTCAGATACATACTTGCAAATCCATACTCTTTAATGAGATTTGTCCGTGTTCTATCACAGATGAATTTTCTGGTCTGCTATTACAACTAAATGAAAGTCTGTGCTATGCAAACAATCTTGATTGAGGTTTGACATTAATATTTGCCCTACTTTTAGATCTACAAGATTAAAAAAATGCAGTCATTCAGAACTCATGTTTTGCAAAACCTAATTGGAAGTTGAAACTCAGTCTGAAAATTTTATTCTCTCAAATTAGCATTTACTGGGTTTCATTGTGTTTTGAAGCTTGAAAAATGACACCATATGTTTCTGATTGCTTTAGACAACTTTTCAAATGCATGTTGTATAAAATTATTTATGCTCAATTTGCCCTTACACTTTTTAAAATTTAAAAACTTTTATACAAGAGATTGTATTTAAAAATAAACTCCAGGCACAAGCACAGTGGTTTACATTTGATGTGAAACTCTGAACCCTTGAGGTAGGAATGGCCTTTAAATTGGTAACACCAGATTTCTCATGGATGTTCAGCAAAGAATGGCACCGAATCTTGAAATACTAGCCAAAGCTGTCCTTCATATGACATTCTAGGCATTGTGAATTATAAAACATTATTTTGATTTGCATCAGAGGAAGCAGGTTCAAAGAGTTTAAGTAAACTATACTTATTTCTGATGTCAGTACCTTTTGATAATTAAGTCATGCATTGTAAATTCTTCTATTTTTTATATTCCAAAACCAACCTGGTATGTTCTATTCAAAGTGGAGAAAGACACTAGTATTTGTGAAAGCCAAATTAAAGCTATCCATTTCATAGCTATATTGTTTTAAATGAGTAGCTACATGGTTCACTCATAAAAAAAGCCTTTGGGACCCAGCATTGTGTCATAATTGGTAAAGCCACCACCTGCAATGCTGATATCCCATATGGGCCCGGGTTTGAGTCCCGCCTGCTCTACTTCCTATCCAGCTTCCTGATAATGGCCCAGGAAAGCAGTGGAAGATGGCCTAAGTGCTTGGGTCCCTGCGTCCATGTGGGAGACCCGATGAAGCTCCTGTTGCCTGGCTTCAGCCTGGCCCAGCCCAGGCACTTGTGGTCATTTGGGGAATAACCCAGTAGACAGAAGATTTTCTCTCTCTCTCTCTCCTTCTCTCTCTCTCTCCATCCCCCCACCCCCGTATCTCCCTGTCTCTCTCTCTCTCTGTAACTCCACCTTTCAAATAAATAAAATAAACCTTAAAAAAAGAAGGTCTTTTCAGTAGCTTATGAGAATCTATATATCAGAACTTGTTACTAGGAAAATCAAACAATAACTTGTTACCAGAAAAATCAAACATTAACGTCATTTGTGGCAATGAACAGAGAAAAATACTATGCTACCACAAACTGCTTCAGCACTCCAAACAGCATACTATTTCTTTCAGACCACTAAGGTCCGTCTTTTTTTATTCTATCACATCACATTTTTTTCACATGTTAAAGCATCTTTATGTGTCATTTTTTTCAAACAGGGAAAAGAAATCAGCAAGTGAAGAAGAGAAAAAGAAGATTCCAACATGATAAAAAAACATTTGCAAGAAAGAGAAAAAAGCATATTCATCATGGTAACTACTTTTTTAAATTCTCAACTTGTTTAGGCAACAGATGCCATAATGAAATTATTGAGACATAAACCCTGGTTCAAAGCCAGTGTAGCTTTGAAAAGAAAGATTGGTTGATTTGTTTCGGCTGAAAAACTAAAATAAACATTACAAATAATGTTTATTTATATATCATTTATCAAGATTGTTTGAGAATGTGGTATATACAGTTTTTTGAATTTGTCTTAAAACAGCAAACAAATATTGATGAAAGTAATCATGCATGAGAAAAAGATAATTTTGTGTTTGGCATTTTTTATTTTGAAAAACTTTCACACATCACTATATTTGCTGACAACTTTATAAATAGGGTTTTATTTTTAAAGTTCATATTCCTACAAGAAAAAAATTCCATTATGGAGAAGCAACTGCACTAAGCAATGTTGGACCAGCTAAGTGTGACATCTGTATCTGGACATATATATGCTTCATTATATGAAGCGATTTGAAAAGGAACATTACATAACCAATTATACAGAAGCTATTGAAAACAAAAAGCAAAAATAAGTTCAATAAAAGTCATGTCGACTTATCTCTTTCACATCTTATGTTTCTTAAACTCTGTTCTAGAAATCATCATTAATTCACAAACAGTAAAATAGTGAAAATTGAAATAAAACCTGAAAAAGTTAACAAACAAAACAGTGAGTACAGAGAAGAAATAAGTATAAAATAATTTTAAAGAACACCAAAATTAATTAAAATTTATTTAGACATTCTAATAAGTCATTCACCTGTTAAATATCCTGTATAATATGTTTGACTATATATAAAATAAAATATCATATCCACTAATGTACTAAATTGTAGAGTAACGGCCACTGTTGTAGTACAACAGGTTAAACGGTGGCCTGCAATGCCAGCATCCCATATGAGCTCCGGTTTGAGTCTGAGTTGTTCCACTTCATATCAAGCTCCCTGTTAATGTGCCTAGAGAAAACAGAAAGATGGCCTAAGTCTTTTGGCCCCTGCATCCTTGTGGGAGACTTGGATGAAGCTTCTGGCTCCTGACTTTTGCCTGGCCCAGCCCTGGCCACTGTGGCCCTTTGGGGAGTTAATCATCAGATGGGAGGTCTCCCCTTCTCTCCCTCTCTCTCTGTAACTCTGCCTTTCAAATAAATGAAGCAATATTTTTTTAAAAAATTATAAGGAGTAGAGAATTCATTTGAAGGGAATGAATTCTTCGTTTTACACATAAATAGGGCTTTTTAACATTATGATATTTCAGAGAAAGACAATTTAATCATATCGCAATCAAAAAATATATTGAACTGTAGCTAATTCATGAAAAGTACTCATTTTGGAATCAATGACACACTTAAAGTCATTAGAAAGGCTTTGGAATGCAACTATATTAATATTATTTTAAAGGATATAATAATTGATGTAACAATCAGAAACTTAAAATTTTTTCTCAAATGAAACAAACTTTTTATGCTCCACTTCCAATTTGTATTCTTGGGTTAGCTTTATAGACACTGATATAATCTTTTTTTAAAATATTTATTTTATTTATTTGAAAGACAGAGTTACAGAGAGAGGTAGAGACAGAGAGAGAAGTCTTCCATCTGCTGGTTCACTCCCCAGATGGCAGCAATGGCCGGAGCTGCGCCAATCCTGAAGCCAGGAGCCAGGGGCTTCCCTCGGGGTCTCCCATGCTGGTGCAGGGGCCCAAGGACTTGGGCCATCCTCCACTACTTTCCCAGGTCGTAGCAGAGAGCTGGATTGGAAGTGGAGCAGCTGGGACTGGAACCAGTGCTTATATGGGATGCTGGCGCTTCAGGCCAGGGAATCAACCAGCTGCACCACAGCGCAGGCCCCGATATAATCTTTTTATTCGATTGGAGTATTTCCCTCTTTTTGACAAAACTGTGAACAACAGGTGTCCATCTCCCAGTGCAGGATTTGATACTGTGATTGCATTTCAACTGGTCAATGGGATGTAATTAAAATAAATTTGAGTTGAACCTGAGGATTTAGTGTGGATTTCTAGTCACATTTCTGATGGTAAATAAAATGAAAAAAATGAGTTGGATTTTAGTAAATTAGCAGCTGGTTTAGAAAAGTTTGCATATTTGAGATTTTATGTTAATCTGTCTATACTTAATTAGCCCTTCCCCTCTTCCAACACAGCTTCATTTTTCTAATTATTCACATTCTTTAGATTCAATTGCAAAGAGTTTTAAAACTCAAAGAACATCTGGTAAATAATCTGGTATTTCAAAAGTTTTGTGAAGACATATTTACTTATTAAATGTAACATGAGTCTCCCTTTTTGTAAGATAAGACAGCTTATGGAAGGTCTATATTTAGATTTCTGAGGCTTCTCCATACTGTCTTCCACAGTGGCTGCACCAGTTTACATTCCCACCAACAGTGGGCCAGGGTACCTTTTCCCCCCACATCCTCACCAGCATTTGCTGTTTGTTGATTTCTGCAGGAGAGCCATTCTAACTGGGGTGAAGTGAAATTTCATTGTGGTTTTGATTTGTATCTCCCTGATGGTTAGTGATCCTATTTTTTTTAAAGTGTCTATTGGCTATTTGAATTTCTTCTCTTAAAAAAATGCCTGTTTAAATTCTTTGCTCATTTCTTAACTGGATTATTTTTATTCTTGTTGAATTTCTTGAGCTCTTTATAGATTCTGGATATTAACCCTTTATCAGTTGTGTAAGTTGCAAATATTTTCTCCCTTTCTGTTAGTTTCTATTAGTTGCCTCTTCGATTTGTGTTTCTTTTGAAGACAGTGTGGAGATACCTCAGAAAGCTAATATAGACCTACCATATTATACAGCCATCCCATTCTTGAGAATTTACCCACACCAAAAGAAATCAGTATATGAAAGAGTTACCTGTACCCTCATGTTCCTTGCAGCTCAATTCACAACAGCTAAGATATGGAATCTACCCAGATGTCCAGGAACCGATGACTGCATAAAGAAATTATGGTATATATATTCTATGAAGTGCTATTCAGCTGTAAAAAATGAAATCCTGTTTTTTACAGCAAAATAAATGCAACTGGAATCCATTATACTTAGTGAAATAAACCAGTCCCGAAAAGACAGATATCATATGTTTTCCCTGATCTGGGATAACTAATAGAGTACCTAAAATGTAATGTATTGGAATGAAATGGATATTTTGAGATTCAAAGATTGTTTACAACCTTTGTCACTTCTGTTGAAGAACAGTGTTTTTTTTTTTCTTCATATTATTTGTTGAACTCTTTTACTTCGTGTAGAGCTAACCTTATCATCATTAAGTAAACTGAAAGTAAATATCTGTAAAAATTAAGAGTGGGAATGGGAGAGGGAGGAGTAACAGTTGGAGCATGGGTGGGAAGTAGGGAAGTATCACTATGTTCCTAAAGCACTATATATGAAATACATGAAACTTGCATAACTTAAATAAAATTTAAAATAATCGATGCAATTAAACACTCTTTAATAGAAAAAAATAACAAAGAGAGGTGATAGAATGTAAGCGTTTCTTCTTTTTGACAGTGAAGGTTCACTGATTCCGAGACATGGCTTACACATCAGGTAAAATGCACTTGGTAGTAACAAATCTATTTATTATGTCATTCCAGGTGTATAATTTTTGTGTAATAGAAATATTTCCATTATAAGTATATCCTTTTAGTTTTAAGTTCTTTAAGTTTTTTTTAATTTGTTTTGTCAAACATGCTGGCCAACTATTTTCCTTGATCAGATCCTATTAGACATATAATTGTTTTTGTAATTCCATTACTAAACTCCATTCTTTTAGGAACTCCATTATTAAACTCAGTTTTTTCCCAACTAAAGAAGATTGGTTCTTCCTTTACTTTGAGCAGCAAATTAAGTTTTCATTTATTCAAAAGAAACCAACTTCCACTGGCACACAAAGAGTAAGTAATTTAAGTCTGTAAAGCTCTTGACTTAGTTTTTATATTAGTGCTTCAAAATTGCTTAAAATCAGAACATGTATTTTTACTGTAGATACATTTAAGTTGTTGCTTAAACAAGTGATATTTGTGCCTGATGAGCTGAAGTCTGCTAAAGTTATCCCAGTCCATTAAAGAGTCTTATATCAGCAAGAGATGTTTTACTATACCCGTATGATGATTGTTGAAAGTATTTGCAGGGGGAATATATATTTGTTAATTCAACTCTCGCAATGTGATCCATACTGCTAAGAGTCAAAGAATAATGGCCATAATATCACGCAATTATTTTGATATGAGTATTTTATACACAAGTGTTTGTATGGCCATAATTATTTGTATTAATTTATTGTTATTTATTCATTTTATTTATTTGAAAGAAAGGGGGGGGGAGAGAGAGAGAGGAGGAAGAGAGAGAGAAACACCTCCTGTCCACTGGTTCACTCCCCAAATGGTCACAACAACCAGAGTCCAGAGTCCAAGCCAGTAGCTGCAAAGGCAATGTTGACTTCCCACCCGTGTGGCAGGGACTCAGTTACTCCAGCCATTACCCACTGCTTCTCAGGGTGCACACTAGTAGCTGAATTGGGACTGGAGCCGGACTTGAACCAAGGCACTCTAATATGGGATGCAGGTATCCTAAGCAATATCTTAACTACTACACCCGATGCCGGCCCCAATTTCTTATTTTATTTGTAAATTTTTATTTATTGATTCATTTAGGGAGAGAAAGAGAGAGAGAGAGGTCTTCCATCTGCTGGTCCACTCCCCAATTGGCTGCAATGGCTGGAGCTGTGCCGATCTGAAGCCAGGAGCCAGGAGCTTCCTCCAGGTCTCCCATGTGGGTGCAGGGGCCCGAAGACTTGAGTCATCTTCTACTGCTTTCCCAGGCCATAGCAGAGAGCTGGACAGGAAGTGGAGCAGCCAGGATTTGAACTGGTACCCATAGGAGATGCCGGCACTACAGGTGGTGGGTTTACCTGCTATGCCACAGCGCCAGCCCCTCCCCAAATATCTTTAACAACTAGGGATGGACCATGCAGAAGTCAGGAGCCTAGAACTCAGTCTCGGTCTCTCACATAGGTGGCCCAACTAATTAAGCCATCACCTGCTGCTTCCCAAGGAATGCATCAGCAGAAAGCTGGGATTGAAAGCTGAGCTGCATATCAGACCAGCACTCTGATATGGAATGTGGGGCATCCCAGGTAGATTGTTAACCTGTGCCAAATGTTCACTCTCAATTTCTATTAGTCATCCATATATTTACATGAAAAAAATTCCTCAACATTCTAACCCAAGGAGTATCATTATTTTTCTTAGTGCTGGTAGCACACTTTTATCCTCTAAGGACATTTTCTACTGGATTTTTCTACAAACATGAGCAAACAAAAATTTGTTAATTTCACCATTGTCTACCCAAATAATGTAGGAAAAACTCAGGGTAATTTCGGTCATTAAATACCAGAGTGTTACATACACAGAACATATTTACCTTTCTAACACACAGTTAATGAGTACTGGTCTTGTTTTTCATTCACATTTATATGCACATGTGCTTTTTATTTAGAATTTACAATCATTTAAAATGTAACCATGGAGATATATTCACTCTCTTCCACATACAATTTTATTTATTACAAAAAAATTCTTATGAGTCAATCAGCAGGTTTCAAGAGGTTTGGAACTATATATGTGAAAAATATTACAACAGGAAGAGTTCTCAAATGTTCAAAGCAATTTTAAAGCTAAGTCTGAGAAATGTTGGTATTGTTCTTTCCTTCAAGAAAACAGAAAGCGTTGGAAAGGAAATGCATGCTCTATTGTTTGAATACTAGTAGACAATGGTCCTTGTTGTAACTAATATTCTTTGTTGTATTTAAATAGACTATTAGAAACAACTCAGGAAAATAAATCTATATTGGTAAGTGTTAATTGAAGTAGAAAGTCTGGAACTGAAATAGTGGGTGAACTCTGCCCCTGAATGCATACCAGAGAAATTAGACGAAAAACTAGAGAATATTGAACCTTAGCCTTTGTTATGGAGCATCAAAATCTGTATAGAGAGGTCTCTGTCAAAAATTCTATTTATGCCCAAATGTTTGTCTTGAACTTGTTGAGCTGGTTGTCAATCTAGTTGCCACCAGCCAACACTATTTAGAGAAAGTACATAGATTTGCAGACAATCTTCCACCCATCTGATGGTCCAGCAGTACCCATTATTCCTCCAATCTGTTTTTATTTACTTATTTGAGAGGCAGAAAGAGAGACAGACAAAGGAAGAAAGAGAGAGACAGATCTCATTTACCGGTTCACTCCCTCAGTGATCACAATAGCCAGAAGGCCAAAACTGGGAGCTAGGAATTTCATACAGGCTTCCCATGTGGGTGGAAGAAGACCTATCATTTGAAGCAGTACCTACGGCCTTCCAGTTTCTGCACTAGCAGAGAGCTGGAACTGGGAACTGAAGTCGGGAATTGAACCCAGATACTCTGATACGAGATGCAGGTGTCTTAACTGCTAAATCAAATGACCACCCAGTTTGTCTTTCTTTCCTTCTTTCTTTTTAAAATGTAGTATTATCTCTAAATTCTGCTTACTCGCTTATGGCCGCCTAGTTTATTTATTTTTTAAAAGTTAAAACAATTATTTATGGAGCTAGCATTGTGATTCAGACGATTAAGCTATTGCTTAGCACACCAACATCCCATATCAAAGGATACTTTTGCTAATTTGCCTCAGAAGGCAACTGATGATGGACCAATTACTGGGGTAATTGCCACCATGGAAAACCAGAAGATGACTACAACAATCAGGACCATGTCAGGTCAAAGCCAGGAGCTGGGAACTTAATCCAGGTTCACCATGTGGGTGGAAGGGACCTAAGTACATGAACCATTGGTTGCCAGCTTCCAGTTGTGCATGAGCAGACAGCTGGAATTGGGAATGGAGCTGAGACTGATATGACAAGCAGGTGCCCAAAGCAGTGTTCTTATAACCATTGTGTCAAACGCCTGTCTCTCACTCTGTTTTCTTGATAACAAATTGCAGGGCTTTGTAAAATGGTATGTTGTCTGATGTTAAAGCTGAGTCTTCTCCTTTTCACATTTATCTTTAACAAGTGTAATATTGAAAACTTGAGTGAATAACAGGTAAAGAAAGAGACAAGGAAAGGAAGGGAGAAAATGAGAAATATTAAAGGAAAGACAGAAAGTGAAGGGAAAAGGATGTCAAAAACAGGGAAAACAGTAACAAAAAGTAATCTCTACATTTTTATTTGTTTTGATTTTAAACACTCATATTTCCTTTTTATTTTAAAATTTTCATTTTTTGAATAGTCCCATTTAAAAACATAAAAACAATGTATATTGGAATTTCTTGCCAAATTGTCAGCACCAGATATCTAGTTACTGTCTCAGGGGTCACCATTACAGTGGTGGTAGTCTCTCAGATTTGAGTCATGTATAAGCAAGTATAGTGTTTTTGTGATTATTTAAAAGGATTTATTTATTTATGTGAAAGGCAGAGTTACAGAGAGGCAGAGGCAGAGACAGAGAGACAAGTCTTCCATCCACTGGTTCACTCCCCAGATGGCTGTAATGGCTGGAGCTGGGCCAATCCAAAGCCAGGAACCAGGAGCTTCTTCCAGGTCTCCCAGACAGGTGCAGGGGCCCAAGGACTTGGGCCATCCTCTACTGCATTCCCAGGCCATAGCAGAGAGATGCATTAAATTTCCATTTATTATTGGATTTATATTTGGGTTTTCTATTTTATTCAGTGACTCAACTATCTGATATAAACATACTTTTAGAGACTTTTTAAAATACCAGGCAGGCTAGTCCTTCCTAACAATATCAACATTTAAAATTTCATTAAAAATTTGACATTTATATTGAGATTACATTAATTTATATTAATCCAGAGACTAATATTTTTAATAATGTTAAGACACACAATCCAATTACAGATGAATTAGGAAGTTTTCTTATATTTTTGTCACTCAGGAATTCCTAGAAAGCATCAGGGTTGTCTGTTCTTTGAAAGTTCAATTGAAATTGTATGTGAAAACTTCTGGGGCTCACATTTTTGAGGAGGTAGTTCCTTAAAAACTCTATTTCTTCTATATATAATAATCATTTTAAATTTATATATCCAATGGGATCACATTTGGTCATCTATATTTAGTAGAGAAATAGGGATAAACAAACACATACACACACATACATATATACATACATAAAGGTCTGCAAATTTACCTCATGTTTAAATGATTTCTTCTATTTCAATTATCATTTCATTGATGTCCTTTCTTATATTTGTGCTTTCTCCTTTCCTTTTTACTTGATCAGCTTAGCTGCTGATTTGTCTATTTTGCTTCTTTTAAATATTAATATTTAATATTTTTCTGTTCTCTACTTCATTGATTACTGGTTTTATCTCTATGATTTTCTTTCTAAATTTTTGAGATATAAATTTAACTCATTTATTTTAGTTCAGAGATTTTTACTGATAAAAGTATTCAGTGCAGTGAAAGTCCACTGACTGTTGCTTACAGTGCATCACATAGATAAGACATGTAGTTCTCCATTGTTCTTATGCTTTTTAAAATTGTGTAGTTACAGTTTGTATCTCTCTTTCATCCAAGAGTTATTTTTTACTGTTAGATAAAAGTATCTTTTATGCTGCTTTTTTCTTAATAATTTGTAGTTTGACTATATTATAATCAAAGCTTGGTGTTTATAAAATTAAAACTTTATGGAAATTACTTACATTTTTAATATGTTGTTTGATGAACATTTGTGAATTTACTTAAGTAGAAGATGTGTTCTCTATTAATGTGTAGAGTTCAATGTAAATCCATTAGATTGACCTTAGTATGATGTTTTAGTGTTTATATCTTTAGCTATTTTTTTCAACTTCATAGCCTTTTATTGAAATTGGAGTACAAAAGACTTGTGTTGGGATAAGGTCGATTGTGAGAATATGAAGGATCATACAACGGGCATTGGTGATTTTTGTCTTTATACTCAGTTATTTTTAACTTTGAGAAGGCATTCTCTATCTTGTAGTAATGCTGAAAGTGTGATTGTTGTATAGATTTATTTTTTACCTTTTATTATTTCTTTCATTTATGGAGAAATGTTGTGTTTTCTTCAGCTATTAGAAGTGCTTTGATTTTGTTTAAGGCCATTTTACGAAAAAAACGAAAAGACATTTTTGCATAAATCAATCTCTAAGTGTGTAGCTTTTAGGCCTCTGAGCCTGTGTCCTGACCAGAACGGTTCACCATCCATATGACTGACTGAAGCAATACTTTCACTATATTTTAAAGTATTAATTTCTTTCTTTTTTTTTTTTTTTTGACAAGCAGAGTGGACAGTGAGAGAGAGACAGAGAGAAAGGTCTTCCTTTGCCGTTGGTTCACCCTCCAATGGCCACCGTGGCCGGCGCACTGCAGCAAGCGCACCGCACTGATCCGATGGCAGGAGCCAGGAGCCAGGTACTTATCCTGGTCTCCCATGGGGTGCAGGGCCCAAGCACTTGGGCCATCCTCCACTGCACTCCCTGGCCACAGCAGAGAGCTGGCCTGGAAGAGGGGCAACCGGGACAGAATCTGGCGCCCCGACCGGGACTAGAACCCGGTGTGCCGGCGCTGCAAGGCGGAGGATTAGCCTAGTGAGCCGTGGCCCAAGTATTAATTTCTAGTCTTTAAATAATTATACTGATTCCATGATGATAAGTAAGGTTCTAGATTATATATGTTTCCAGTGAATAATCAACTTTCCTATGACAGTTTTAGCAAATACTAATTTTTGCATGGCTAAAGTAAAGTTTGGAATAAAAACCTTGAGTTGAAAGGGGAAATGACATAATAACAAGCCATGTGGAGTTCACATGTGGCCAGATACACACACCACTTCACCACTTTAGTCTTTCCTTCCAAACAGTAATTTACAGTTTACTAAGGTCAGAGAGTAGGAAAATATTTTAGCCAAGTCTGGTGCTAACTTGAAGTATGAGCACTCTCTCTCTCTCTCTCTCCCCCTGTGTGTGTGTGTGTGTGCGTGTGTGTGTGTGTCCTGTCTCATAAGGGGAAAGAGAAGCAAGGAGAGAGAGAGAGAGAGAGAGAGAGAGAGAGAGAGAGAGATAGGGATATGTTTGTCTTGGACATCTACTTTTCCACTACTTGGGATTAAGTGGATTAGGTTGCAGAGTCTTGGATAAAGAACAGTCTTAAGTTGAAAATATAGATCAAATAATGTGCTTGCTTATATAGGTCAAATACATTCCTGCCTTTTTCAATATTCTGTCTCATAAGAACTTATCAGAATCAGAAAACTAACTCATCGTTAATATTTTTGCCTTCAATGTTGAACTGGCCTCTCTCACAGGAAATAAATAGCAGCCTAGAGACCAGACCCATAAAAGTTTAATATTTTCAGTAACTATAATTAGGATCTCAGCTTAACATGGACTGAAGTAGGACTGTACTAGGGAATTTGTGACTAGATTTGGAGAGGAAGAGCTCATTATTGGAAACAGAGTATAACAGCATGTACTATAATTTCAAAAATGACATCTTTAACAAAAGAATAAAATTTACTTTGGGGTGAACAGATTACCATTAAATTCTAAGTGATTATCTTAATTGCCTTTTAGTATGCTTTCCATTGCATTATAAATGATTTTTTTAAAAAAAAAAAGCAAGAAGACATTTTTAAGTGAAAGAAATAAAGAAAAATCATCTGATATTGAGATCTGCACACAAGAATAATCCAATTAAATATTCATAGTGAATTGGAATTATTAAACTAAAATACCTATTGGCAAATAAGATACCAGTTATGAGGTTAATGCTTCTAAATACTTAAGGTGCTATATAAACTAAATTAAGAGTACTATGCCCTCTCATCTGTATTCCTACATTCATTTCCTTGTCCAAGTAGGATAAATTTAGTCACATAAATATTTTATGTGATGAACTTTTGAAGAATGTAGTCTTTATGAGCATATAGCAATCTCGGCTGGTTAAATGTTATCTAGAAAAGGAGGCTGAGTGCTGTAAATAAATAATATGATTTAAAATATAGTATTTTCAGAATTGATTATAAACTTAATGTAACCAAAATCCTCATTATCTTAGTTTCTTGCTATATATGAAAATATTTAAGGTACTAATCATGAAAATAGTTGATTCAAAAGAAATGCATGCTTAGCATAATTCCCTATTCATTGGCTCTGAAGCAGGGCTATGGGGATTTAAATGTACTCTGTTTTAAAAGTGGGTGCAGGAACTTGTTACATTGTCATGTGGAGGCTAGATGTGTTTGGATCCTTAAGTTGTATTAATTTGTATTTAAGTATTTAAGATCTCAATGATTTCACCAAAATGGGCAACTGATTAATTATATGATTTGATCTGAAAGTTATTTTGTTTTTGAAACTTAATTGGTTTACTTTTAGGCAGGTCTAGGCCTTCTAATTCCATGACTTTATTGTTTTTCCAAGCACTTTATATTAAATAAAATACTGTTTTTCTTTCTAAACTGTGATTGTTGTTATTAGAAGTGATAACAAGGACCATGTTATTTTAGTTCAATTCAACTTTCAAGTTGAAGTGTTAATTTTCTGTAGACAAAAATAAATTTCTGGAGTTTGACCCCTCATTGCATATAAAGTAGTCAGTTACCTCCAAAGAGTGGTATATATACTGAGGTATTGACTGAGATTTTTTTTTAAGATAGTTTGTTGGAAAGTCAGAGTGACAGAGGAGGGAAGGAAAGGAGAGATCGTCTATCCTCTGGTTTACTCTTCAAATGCTCACAATAGCTGAGGCTGGGCCAGGCCAGGGTCAGAAGCCCAAAACTCCATGCAAGGCATCATTTGCTGCCTTCTCAGGTGAATTACCAGGAAGCCAGGTTTGAGTTAGAAGTAGTGTGACTAGGACTTGAACTGGTAGTCTGAGATGGGATGAGGACCCCCCCCAAATGGCAGCTTAACCCACTGTACCACAATACCTGCCCCACAAGATAGTCCTGTGAGGGTGGAGAAAATTAGAAATTTCATTTTTAGTGTTGTCTTTTAATTTTGCACTTTTTTTACATTTTATAACAAATATAGGATTGAAATATATATATAGGCCAGCAGTGCCATTCATTGTAACTTTCTGCAATGGTGGAAAGGTGCTGCAAAATAGAATGATAGACACTGGCCATGTGTGGCTGATAAAAATATGAATGTCCACAGTAAACTGAGGTAGTGCTATTTTAGGCTTATTTACTTTTAATCATTTTAGGTTTAAAGTTAAATAGTTATGTTCAATGTATTAGTGTTCTCCAGAGAGACAGAACCAATAGATGAGGGCTTATCTATTAGGGGAACCGACTCTCATGATCCTGGCGACCAAGTCCTGTGAGAAGTAGCCTGAAACCTGGAGAACCAGAGAAACTGGTAATGTGGCTCAGTGCAAATCCCAAAGCCTCAGAACCAGGAAAGCCAGCAGTGTAGCCATGACCAAAGGCCTGAGAGTCCCTGTTGGGATTGGGGGGAAGGTGGAAGGTGGGGTCTGGTAGGGGTTGCTGGGACAAGTCTCTGAGTTCAAAGGTCGAAGTACCTGGAATTCTGATGCCCAAAGCAGATAGGCTCCAGGGGACTATGGGGAGATAAAGAGAATGTTATGTCCCCTTACTTTTACTTTTTTGTCTTCTATTGGGCCCCCAGCTAATTGGACGATGCCAGCCTATGTTTAGAGTGGATTTTCTGCAGACCCACATGCCAATCATCTCTGGCAACACTGTCATAGCACACCCAGAAACCATTCATCAGCAGTCGTCTAGGCATCCTTTAGTTCAGTCAAGCTGACATCCAGACTAACACATCATATCTAGCTGGTGGTTACTATCATGGACAACGTTAAGTCTACAGTTGTGTGATAGTCTATATATGCAGTTCCTGTTATATAAGGTGACTGATTTCCTTTCTTCTCTTCGCCTTTCACATCTTGCAGTGCACATTTATGAATATTTATGTTACCACGAATAGAAAAGCGAAATCAGCCCCACTGAGCCTGAGTCTCTAAAGTATCAATGGAGCTCATTTCTTCAGTCAGTACACGGAGAATTTTTTCTCTATACTTTGTAGTATAGTCAATTACACGGTGCATATGGACAGCCACTGCTTTATGAACTAGCCTATTCATGGAGGTTCAAGGTCAACGTTAATGTCAGAAGCATTCTGAGATACTCTGGGGGATTGTTGTGCTCAGTCCTCTGGCTTCCAGTTTTCAGTTTCTAGCTTTCGGAGTCCCTTGAGAATACTGGTTGGGGCAGCTGCCAGATGAACGGTTATATGATTAGGTGAGATATAAACTCAATTGAAGTGGGAAATCAGGCAGAGAGAAAAGGAAGCATTCATTCTCCTTTGCTACTTTATCAGATTCTTGGGTACATTTTTACAGTCTGAAAAAAGGAATACAAGTGAGTTAATCTTGTATTTCTTCTTTCCTGAATCAAAAATTTAATTAGCAACAATTTCAAATAACTATTGGAAAATTTCTTGTGCAAACCTATTAATACATGTTCTTTGACACTCTAGTACTTTCTGGGAACACATTTGTGAAATAGAAAGTAGTAAATAACTTGCAAAACACAAAGAAACATAATAAAATGCTGCTGTTTTCACTTGTTTCATGTGTGATTAATAGACACCCAGGTTCTCTTGAGCTATGTTACTTTTGTAATAGACAATAAAGACATCTTGTGCACAAAGTTTAGACCTTATGATATGATATTACAATAATAATTAAGATAACTTATGCCTAATTATCCTAATGGCACAATAAATGTATTAAAAGTATGGAACTGCCCATTCTTACCATAATCATGCTGGTTTCATTTAGGAATATTTTATGATTCCATATCATTTTATGTACAGATGCATATCAGCATGCTGATCTGAGAATCAAGCCTTGACAGTTATGAAATCAACACATAGGTTTTTTTGTAACATGCATTTCCGTGAACTTTTTCAAGACCCCTCTTCATATGCTTGATTTCAAACTTTTTTGCACCAAAATAAACAGTTTGATTTCATCTTCCGCAAACTTTTAAAGTATGTTCATATCCAAACCAGCCAAACTTCCAATGCTTCATGTAACTTGGAAGCAGTTCAACACTCCCTGAAATCCATATAAACCCAAACCTTTGCAGAATCATAAGAACAATCAATCTAACAGACACAGATTCCCTAAATAGAGTGCAGAATTTAGCAAATGAGACACCACTGCCGTGCTTGCAAAATGTATAAAGTAGTTGATATCATCAAAACATATAAGGATTTCTGCAACAAAAACACCTTCTAAGAGTTGGTATAACTGTCTATTTTCCAGGGGGATGTATCTGCGGTAGCTAAAGGGAACACAGTAGTTTGTGCGATTGAAACTCTCTCTTTCTCTCTCTCTCTCTCCCCCCCATCTCATACACACACACACACACACACACAGATGACACACTGCAACACATCACACACTCCTAAGCTCACAGCCATGAACTCCCATAAAGACCTACAAAATTTTTAGATCCTTAATTATTTCTAAATGATGTTTAGCATAGGTAAAAACATTGCCTTTGGTAGGTAGCTTTATGAATATTGTCATAGAACCCATGAATTACATCTAGTTTGGATATAAAGTCTTCATTGTAGCTCATTCCACCAGATACCCATGATTTAAGGCTTGTCCACAAGTGTTCAAAACAAAAAAATTTGGGAGCCAGGGCTGTGGGCAAGTAAAGCCACTGCCTGTAGTGCCGGCATCCCATATGGGTGCCGTTTCAAGTCCTGGCTGCTCCACTTCTGATCCAGCTCTCTGCTGTGGCCTGGGAAAGCCATAGAAGATGGCCTAAGCTCTTGGGCCCTGCACCAATGTGGGAGACCCAGAAGAAGCTCCTGGCTCCTGGCTGCAGATTGGCACAGCTCCAGCCGTTGCGGCCATCTGGGGAGTGAACCAGCACATGGAAGAACTCTCTCTCTCTCTCCCTCTCTCCTTTCAAATAAATAAATAAATAAATCTTTAAAAAATTAATTTCACTAGTTATG
The DNA here is from genome assembly GCF_051225735.1 of Oryctolagus cuniculus. Classification (NCBI taxonomy): domain Eukaryota; kingdom Metazoa; phylum Chordata; class Mammalia; order Lagomorpha; family Leporidae; genus Oryctolagus; species Oryctolagus cuniculus. The sequence goes on from NC_142888.1 coordinate 58,766,885, forward strand.
TTGAAATCTTGTAATTTACTGACAAAAGGAAAAAAATCAGATGGTTTTATTAAGTTTAAAAGTAGGTCTATGCAGCTGTATCTTGAAATAAGAAAAATTTCAGTAACTTCTTTCCTAAAACTGCACAAATTTGAAACTAAAGAGAGAAAAATATTACCACCAATATGTATAAGTAAATATGTACACACACACATATATATATATATAAGTGTATGTGCATACACACATGTACATATTAGCATACTTCAAAAGATTTGTAGAAAAATAGAATTAAAAGGTAATGCATATTTTCCATTAACTATTTCAGGATAATACATATAGTCAATTATTTATATTAGGGTATAATGCTACAAAACTTAGACATTTTGAAATGAATAATTGTCATCTTAAAGGAGATATACCTAGAGGAATGGAATGTATAATCTTACAGGCACATTTAGAATGATATAAAAAAATCTATTTCAGAGCCAGAGAAACAGAAAGGGAAACAGATAGACCGACAGAGAGCTGCCATCTGCTGCTCCACTCCCCAGATGTCCTCGACGGCCAGGACTGGGAACTCCACCCTACTCTCCCTTGTGAGTGGCAGAAACTCAAGTGCTTGCGTCATCATCACCTCGTGCTTTCTAGGGTCTGCATTGGCAGGAAGTGAATCAGGAGCTGCAGCTGAGAATCAAACTCAGGCACTCTAACATGAGACACAGGTGTCTCAACCTGGGTTCTTAACTGCCATGCCAAACGTTCATGCCTCATTTAGAAATTTTAAGAGCATGTGGACATGAGTCATTATATTTATCATAAAAAATAATGTTTCACTTAATAAAATAATGCAACTTGATCTCCATCAAAGCATGTGCACACACACATATACATACTATATATATGCATAAATTTGTGTATAGAAATATATAAGTATTGAACTGATTAATGTCCTTTATGGTAAATCAAAATCGTGATATTTAGACACATATTTATATTAAATATAATTGTGAAATATTATTATAATCATAAATTCAGTAATATGTCATGTCTTCTTGCATGTATAACAAGTAACAATGAAGAGTTAGAATAAATCAGATATTTTAAAAATATATCATATATGTTTATAATAAAATATTTTGTGGGCCTGTTTTCAAACTTGATTTCCTTATTAAATGTGCACTTTTATGCATAAAAATCATGCGGAGTTAATTAACAGAAACACAGTTGGATTGCTGCAGTTGCTATGAACTACATAATGATTTGTATACACTTACAGTGCACCTGCAAAGAGAGAAAAGAGAGAAAATAAATTTAGTTTTTTTTTAAAAAATAAAAGAACTTGAAAAGATCTTGGAAAAGCAAAATGTCCTATTAGAAGTTTTTTTTTTTCTCTTTTTTTCCTATTGAATTGCTTCATAAAGGGAATTGGATGTCAAAAGTGTTCACACTGCCAAAGATAGACTCTATGAGCCTCTTTTAGTTTTAGTCTTGTTTAAACGTGGTGGATGGATTAATGACCTTTCAAGATCCCTTCTAGGCCTGTGTTTCAATAAACATCTCTAAAAGCAGAAAAGGTGGAATAAGACAGTTTGACCTTAACTTATACATAAAATGTGCTTCTAAAAATATGTGTGTGCTGTGAATAATTATATACAAAGTCATATTTTCTCTGTTATAATTTCACATCTGTGTTTTTCCACAGATATGTGTCGCTAATATATAATAAATATTGCACTTAAAAATTCTAACATTCACTTCAAGTATCTATATATCTTTGGTTGTGTATTTTTTAGTTAAGCTGTAAAGACATTTGGTTTAAAATGTAGGCAATTCACAACATATATATTACATACCAAAATACAACATTTCATTTTTATGCCTTTGAGATGTCGCTTTTTCTGTACAGAGATATGGATTTGAATATATTCACCTTGTTTAGTCCTCATACTAATGTAATTTCTGGAAGATACAGAATCCATTTTTGTGTTCCATTTTTAAAAGTAAAACTAGCTTATTTTATCATCTAATAGAGAATTATCAAATGCTCAACATAAAATAGAAGCAATCGATAAAAACTAATTTTTGTAATTAATCTTATTATATAGCTGACATTTAGACACTTAGGCAAGATTATTGAGGACTAATTTTCTCAGAAAATTCTTTGGGTTTCACAATATGAGTTAGATTATTCTGTAGGGTCTTTCAACTATTGCTATGACTTTTATACAGATATTTGTGAGACATTCTGACAAGGTAAAACCAGCCAGTGTTTCAATTGCTTCTGTGTAGAAGAGCAAACCTCTTTTATCAGCACATGTTCAGAATGAGGTTTCAACAACACAAGGTAAGGCAATATGTGTATTAGAAAGTGTACAGAATTTAGAGGAGAACTGACTGCAGTTCTATACTTTTAGCCTTGTTTTAAACATCTTTAAATTTTACAGTTAACTTGAATATTCTTTTCTAATTTCAAATAAACATTACTAGTTAATATTTAAATTTTTTTTTTCCTGGTGATTGAACAGAGAACCAGAGGGTCTGCATTTCAATCCTGAGACTTTGGAAAATATCACTTAGCCTCTCTGGATCTCATGAAGTTACTTCATGGGACTTGAACAGTGTTTCATAGAAAATTATCCCATAAGATCCAAAGGCAATAAAAACTTCCATGTCCAAATATATCTGGGAAAAGCTACAAACCATATTTCCATCTTGTAGAGTCAGAAGCAATCTAGTGCTTTTAAAGGCACTGAAAAGACCCATAAAGGAAAAGTGCTTTTTTATGGAGTAAACAAAAAACATTAAGTATGACTGACCTAGTAATTTCAAAATTTGACAAGTGAATTCTTTTCAACACAAGTCCTTGTTTAATCCAATAGGATTAATGCTTTAAGGAAAATACTTTAGAAAACTTTAAAATAAGTGATCTTGGCATTGTTAACATTTTTAAGGGAAGATTTATCCTCTCTCATTTTTTTAAATACTCTTAAACATTTTATACACTATTTATTTATAAAAGGTGAACAAATTTCATGTATTTCATATATGTATAGATTTAGGAACATAGTGATACTTCCCACCCTAACCTCCCTTCCACCCATGCTCCAACCCTTCTTCATCCTCCCTTTCTTATTTTATCTTTTTAATTTTACGATGACATACTTTCAGTTTATTTTATAATCATAAGCTTAACTCTTCTAAGTAAAGAATTCAACAAATAGTAAGAATAATAAAAAAAAAAAAAACACTGTTCCTCAACAGTAGAGACAAGGGCTGTAAACAATAACCAAATCTCAAAATATCCACTTCACTCATACACAATGCATTTTTGTACTATATTAGTTACCACAAATCAGAGAAAATAGGTTTTTTTTTACAAAATATTTATTTATTTATTTGAAAGTCAGAGTTATACAGAGAGAGAAGGAGAGGCAGAGAGAGGTCTTCCATCCACTGGTTCACTCCCCAATTTGTTGCAATGGTAGGAGCTGCACCCATCAGAAGTCAGGAGCCAGGAGCTTCTACCAAGTCTCCCATGTTGGTGCAGGAGTCCAAGGGATTAGGCCATCTTCCACTGCTTTCGCAGGCCACAGCAGAGAGCTAGATCGGAAGTGGAGCATCCAGGACTCGAACCATAAAGATTGCCAGCACTGCAAGCAGCAGCTTTACCCACTATGCCATAGTGCCAGCTCCGATATTTGTCTTTTTGGGGCTGGCTTATTTCACTGAGCAAAATGGTTTCCAGTGCATCCATTTTGTTGCGAAAGACAGGATTTTTTTCCATTGAGTAGTATTCCATAGTGTGCATATCTCATAATTTCTTTATCCAGTCATTGGTTGATAGACTTCCGGGTTGATTCCTTATCTGAGCTATTGCAAATTGAGCTGAAATAAACATGGAGGTACAGATAACTCTTTCATATGCTGATTTCATTTTATTTGGGTAAGTTCCCAGGCTGGGACGGCTGGGTCAAACTGTAGATCTATTTTCTGATTTCTGAGGTATCTCCATGCTGTCTTCCACAATGGCTGCAGCAGTTTAAAATCCCACCAACAGTGGATTAGGGAAACATTTACCCCAACATTCTCACCAGCATTTACTGTTTTTTTGAATTCTGAATGAGAGCCATTCTAACTGGGGTGAGGTGAAACCTCATTGTCATTTTGATTTAGATTTCCCTGATGGCTAGTGATCCTGAGCATTTTTTCACGTGTCTGTTGGCTATTTGAATTCCATCTTTTGAAAAACACCTATTCAAGTCCTTTGCTCATTTCTTAACATTTCTAAAATACACTAATGAAATTATAGTTATAAAGCAATGGCACACAAGTTTACAGATCAGATTAAGTTAGATTTAAGAGAGAAAGGATTTGTGCGTGGTAATTCTGTCTTGTGACAAATGTTAGCTCCAGGAATTTTCACTATTTAGTTGGCAGAGAAAAGAATATTTACCTAATTATAATGAAATCCACTGTTATCAAATTTGCGTCTCTTCAATGGACACTCTATGAGCTGTGCCTTACTCTGCTTACTGTGACTCAATTATAGTTACATAGGGATATTTCATAGTGTCTTTGCACTCCCAGGCATAGCTCAAATATGTGACTGCTCCAACTACATTCTGTCCAATCTGTCTTTACTACATATTATATCTTGTATTACTCTCTGCTGTCTCTGATGGGAAAACTCTGATTTAGAGTCTAAAGTATGAAATGAGCGAAGTGTTGTTTGGTAAAGCACAAATTAAATTCATTAACTCCTAAGCTACTCAAGATTTCTCAGTAGTAACTAGTTTTCCAGCGTATATTAAACATTTAAGGAATTGTTATTAACTCTTTGAGGTCACCAGGGTACCATTTTGTGTACTGAAGCAATAATTATTTAAACGAGTTAATTCATTCTTCAGGAGTGCCTCATTTTCTTCCAGTATACAGCATAGATACTGGAAGTATCTGGTTTGATATTTTCTAAAGTTCATGCTTTATTCCATCTGTAATTTGGGGTTCTGTAGGAACTAAGAGGCAGTGACATTCAAGCAGAAAATCTTTAAAGGAAAACAAACTTCCTTAGCTCATTGACCTTTGTCTCATTTGATGAGCATTTGGACATTTTAGATTCTGAAGGTCAGAAATAAATCTCTTTTTATGTTTATCCTTAGTCTAACTATATGTGCAAGGCCAATAATCTGTGCCAAAAGTGCTTCGGGAATTGTGTTCTCTATCAACACAAAGTATTTCAGAATACATATGATAAATAATTCTCTTTCATTTTTTAGATTGTATATAATTAATGCATCAAAATAAATTAACTTAACTATTTAGTTGTATTGTTGCACTCTATACTAGTGATTTTTTTCATGATACAATGATATATTGTATAGGTTTTCATTTGTTTGGATGTAACAACTCATCTTAGTTGGATACCTAAGATAAAATTTTTCGAGAATATTCCAAGTATAGTCTTTGAATTTATTTTTTATGTTGGTACTATAAACTTTATCTCTCTCCTTACTATCTGTATCCACCTATATCTACTTAATAATCCACGTAATTTTTTAGTGCATATACTTTAAGAACCTTGAAGAAATAAAATTTAACCTACTGAAATGCATAAAGGCACTGCCTTTTTCATGGTTATTATTTTTTATGCTATTTATTTTTTGAAAGGTAGGAAAGAGAGACAGAAAGAGAGAGACTCAGAGAGGCAGAGACAGAGAGAGCACTAAGACCCTGGTTCATTTGCCAAGTGCCCACAATAGCCAGGGCTAGGCAAGGCCAAAGCCAGGAGCCAAAGACTCAGTCTAGTTCTCCGTGGTAGCTGAGACCTGACCCAAATCCTTGAGCCATCATCTGCTGTTTCCCAGGGTGTATATTAGCAGGAAGCTGGAACAGGAAGCAGAGCTGGGACTCAAACTCAGGAATTTTAATATGGAACATGGGATCCCAAGTAGCATTTTAACCAGTATGCCAAATACTTGTTCCTGTGTCTATTCTTTATTATTTTTGTCTGTAATGTGTCATTTCTATAGCACAACACTGATTTTTTTTTTTACTCCTGCCTTTAAAAATATTGGAAACCTCAAATTTGTTAAATTCAATTAGCCAACTAATAAAGGTCTCCATCCTCTAATCTCAACACATCTTTTTAAGTAACTTTCTAATACTACCCACTTAATATATTTCATGTTCCATTTATACTGAAGTACTGAATGACTCACATGTCTCCAAATACATCCTGGATTCCCTAACCTCCTATTAATTTGTTTAGAGTATTTCTTCTCCTTGAAATTTCTTATTCACAATCTCTATTTTATTTGTTTTGTTAAAATATTATCTGTTCTTTAAATTCATCTTATAGGCCTTCATTCATGAAGCTCTTCTTGATTCTCTAAACTGAAAGTGATAGTAATCTATATCCCTCATGTCAATATGTGGTATATTCTACTTCCCTTTTGCATTGATTGCAATTAGAATTTATGATTATTATGTAGATACTCTGTTTATTTCCTACTACACATTTATCTTCTTATAGGTAGGTACAATGCCTTGTTCATTGTTGCTTCTACTTCCATATCAACTCATACACTGTTTGAAACAAAGCACATTTTCAACAATAGAATATAATATTTATGTTACTGATCAGCCTTGGTTGTGGAGGTATAGAATGAGAACCATGACATCTCTAAAGGAGTTGTATTAAATGAAAAAATAAACTAATAACTAATTACTTGATATAATTTTATATAGGATAGTCAAGAGTTTTTGATAAAAAGATAATTTGTATTGAGATATATAGTATATGCATAGAGGAAGAAAGAGGAGCGGGTAACTATCAAGAAATCTTTCAGATAATGTCTAAATCAAAAAAAAAATACACAAAAATCCACCCCTGGTGTAATTGAACTTATTATGAATTCTGTTAATTTTGGACTTCATTTAATATTATTGGATATCAAGTTCCTTAATATACGAAGACCATTATTATGATAGGGAAGTGTTTTGGCAGTGATCTTGAGAAGACAGAGTGAAATTATACTATAAGTTAATTTCTTTTAAGCAGTTTTCACTCATAAATACATTGAATCCAAATGCATTCTCTTTAAATATCATATTAGATATCTGGATATACTCAGACTTCATACTTACATTAAAATAATGAATTAAATACTCAATTAAATATTGTAACATACAAATCATTGTAATAATATTTTTGCATAATATGTTGTAAAATGTAGGTACAAACTCCTCCCATCCTGGTATACCTACCCTTTTCCAATATAACATTGCTGTTCTTTTGGTTGAAAAGTGGAATCTATTTTTCCATTCCCTTTTTTTTAAGATTTATTTATTTGTTTGAAAAGCAGTGTTACACAGAGAGAGAAGGAGAGGCAGAGAGACAGAGAGATCTTCCATCCGCTGGTTCACTTCCCAATTGGCTACAAAGGCCGGAGCTGCGCCGATCCGAAGCCAGGAGCCAGGAGCCTCCTCCAGGTCTCTCACATGAGTGCAGGGACTCAAGGACCCGGGCCTTCTTGTACCCTTTTAATAGTGTGATACCGACATTTCTCCCATCAAGAAGTGGTATCTAGTCTTCCCCTTAAAATTGAGATGGCCTTGTGACTTACTTAGCTCAGAAGAATGCTATGTCACACCAGTTCTGAGTCTATGCTTCATGTGACTTTGGAACTTCTACATTTACTATTTTGAAACTCAGACAAAACATGAGGAAAATTCTGGGAGAGCAGCAGATCACATGGACTGAGATGTCAAGCCATCCCAGTCATATCAATTATCCCAACTGAGATTGTGGGTACCAGTGAGGTCATATTGAACCATCTGCCCCTATCTATAACCAAATATCAGTATCTCTAACTGTGTGAGAGAGGCCAGGTAATTCCAGGAAAAGGTTCACTCAGCGTACACATAAAACCTTGAGAAGTAATAATGACTGTTACATTAAGATACTAAATTTTGAAATGATTTGTTACTGAGTAATATATAATTGCCACTATGACTTCATGTAAGTCATACTTTGTTAGATAACTTCTGTCATCAACCCAAACATCTACAGCCAACTTATATTTGATCAAGGATCTAAAACTAATTCCTGGAGCAAGGACAGTCTATTCAATAAATGGTGCTGGGAAAATTGGATTTCCATGTGCAGAAGCATGAAGCAAGACCCCTACCTTACACCTTACACAAAAATCCACTCAACATGGATTAAAGACCTAAATCTACGACCTGACACCATCAAGTTACTAGAGAACATTGGAGAAACCCTTCAAGATATTGGCACAGGCAAAGAGTTTCTGGAAAAGACCCTAGAGGCACAGGCAGTCAAAGCCAAAATTAACTATTGGGATTGCATCAAATTGAGAAGTTTCTGTACTGCAAAAGAAACAGTCAGGAGAGTGAAGAGACAACCGACAGAATGGGAAAAAATATTTGCAAACTATGCAACAGATAAAGGGTTAATAACCAGAATCTACAAAGAGATCAAGAAACTCCACAAAAACAAAACCAACAACCCACTTAAGAGATGGGCCAAGGACCTCAATAGACATTTTTCAAAAGAGGAAATCCAAATGGCCAAAAGGTACATGAAAAAATGTTCAAGGTCATTAGCAATCAGGGAAATGCAAATCAAAACCACAATGAGGTTTCACCTCACCCCGGTTAGAATGGCTCACATTCAGAAATCTACCAACAACAGATGCTGGAGAGGATGTGGGGGAAAAGGGACACTAACCCACTGTTGGTGGGAATGCAAACTGGTCAAGCCACTATGGAAGTCAGTCTGGAGATTCCTCAGAAACCTGAAGATAACCCTACCGTTCGACCCAGCCATCCCACTCCTTGGAATTTACCCAAAGGAATTTAAATTGGCAAACAAAAAAGCGGTCTGCAGCCTAATGTTTATTGCAGCTCAATTCACAATAGCTAAGACCTGGAACCGACCTAAATGCCCATCAACGGTAGACTGGATAAAGAAATTATGGGATATGTACTCTTTAGAATACTATACCGCAGTAAGAAACAACGAAATCCAGTCATTTGCAACAAAATGGAGGAATCTGGAACACGTCATGCTGAGTGAAATAAGCCAGTCCCAAAGGGACAAATACCATATGTTCTCCCTGATCAGTGACAACTGACTGAACACCAAAAAGGAAACCTCCTGAAGTGAAATGGACACTATGGGAAACGGTGACTTGATCAGCATAGCCCTGACTGTTAATGAACAACTTAATACATTATCCCTCTTAGTAGTTTTTTTGTCTGTTCTACTTAACATGACTGGTTTAATTCTGAAATTAATACACAGTTATTCTTAAGTGTTGAAAATTAACTGAAATGTGATCCCTGTTAAACATAAGAGTGGGAATAAGAGAGGGAAGAGATGTATAATTTGGGACATGCTCAAGCTGACTTGCCCCAAATGGTAGAGTTAGAAACATACCAGGGGATTCCAGTTCAATCCCATCAAGGTGGCATGTGCCAATGCCATCTCACTAGTCCAAGTGATCAATTTCTGTTCACAATTGATCATAATGAAAGGACTAAGAGTCAAAGGGAGCACATAAACAAGTCTAGTACCTGCTAACACTAACCGATGGAATAAATAAAGGGGAGAGTGATCCAACATGGGAAGTGAGATACTCAGCAGACTCATAGAATGGCAGATGTCCTAAATAGCACTCTGGCCTCAGAATCAGCCCTAAAGGCATTTGGATCTGGCTGAAAAGCCCGTGAGAGTATTTCAGGCATGGAAAGCCAAGACACTCTGGCAAAAGATCTCTGCGAGTGAGATCCCAGTGGAAAGAACAGGTCTTCAAAGAAGGAGGTACCTTTCTCTGAAGGGAGGAGAGAAGCTCCACTTTGACTATGACCTTGTCTAAACAAGATAAGAATCGGAGAACTCAGAGGGCTTCCATAGCCTTGGAAATTCATGACTGGAGCATAGGGAGACTACGGATGCCATAGACAGGAGTGTCAATTGGTAAAGTCAACAATAGGAGTCACTGTGCACTTACTCCTCATGTAGGATCTCTGTCCTTAATGTGCTGTGTATTGAGATTTAATGCTATAACGAGTACTCAAACAATATATTTCACTTTGTGTTTCTATGGGGGTGCAAACTGTTGAAATCTTTACTTAATGTATACTAAACTGATCCTCTGTAAAAAAAAAAAAAAAAAAAAAAAAAAAAAAAAGAAAAAGAAAAGAAATTATCAACTCCCAACTTGACTCTCACTGGGATTAAACATGACAATAGGTCTGATCTGATTTCATCATCATTTAAAAAAATCATCTATTATTTTTCACTTTATGTTTCTGTGTGGGAGCAAACTGTTGAAATCCTTACTTAATGTATACTAAGCTGATCTTCTGTATATTAAGATAATCAAAAATGAATCTTGATGTGAATGGAAGGGGAGAGGGAGTGGGAAAGGGGAGGGTAGTGGGTGGGAGGGACGGTATGTGGGGGAAGCCATTGTAATCCATAAATCGTACTTTGGAAATTCATATTCATTAAATAAAAGTTAAAAAAAAGTCTATGAGAATTGACTATAATGCCTTTTTGACCTGTCTATGAAACTGGAACGTGTGTGGTGCACATTGCATAAAGAAAAGCTATCAAAACATGCACATGATTTCTTAGCACATTGTTATGGACCTGAAGAACTTGGTCTCAGTGTTCATTTAAGTTTCCTTCTAGTATGCTGAGGTTGGACGGCTAACGATGTATTTCCAGATACATTTGAAATTAAAGTTACTGACGTAAGTTATATATTGACCATTGTGTGTCGCCATGTGAAATTTAGAAGAAAAGAATGAGTCGTGGGACATTTATATATTGTTGTGATTACTGCTGGGGATCAAATTCTTGAAATGTTAAGTCTCTCTCTTATTCCCTTCCCCCCACCTTTTTGTTTATGTGCGTTTGTATTTTCCAGTCCGGTTTCTAGTCAGGAGCTCATGGGTATTGAGAGGGAGTTATGGTACTAAGTGGCAGCTTTATGCTTTCCACGTTAGTACTAAATTGACACCATGTTGAAGCTGACAGTTTTACAAGCATCGTCTTTATTTTTAAAGGGACAAAGAAAAGATAATACAATCAGAGACTTTCATTTAATCCTTGAATATTGGGAAAGTTTAATACCAGTCTAAACATAGGGAAAATCTCAACTGGATACATACTCAGTCTCATCATATATATTTATGATATCAAGTTATAAATCAAATATTCATTCTTCATATATAATCTCAAAATATTATATATTCACATATTATATATTTTATCATTTTTTTCTCTGTTATATTGACATAACATTCTACATATGTATGAGACGGAATGTGTTGTTTTGATACATGTATATATTTTATAATGATGTGATCAGCAAATTAGCATATAAGTATTTTTTAAATATTTTAACAAATACATAAAAATTATACATTAGGATACCATGTGGTATCTCAATACATGCACACATTATGCAATGTTCCATTCAGGGGAATCGTAACTCTCTCTTCAAATATTTATCACCTTTTTCGTTGAAAGTATTCAAAATCCTCTTTTCTAGATTTTTTCTAAGTATATATTGTGTATTTCTCTGTAAGCAGCTTCCTCAGTTCCTGCTTTCATGACTGGGTCACAGGTAGCTGCTCTGCCGACAGAGAGTTGATGCTTTCGTTCTTGGTGTCATTTTTGTAAAGTCTACTTTTTAAATCCCTGAAAAATGTTTTCATCTAGATCCCTGTATTTATACACTTACTTACTAAAATGGCTATATTCTTTCCTGTTTTTCTGGGTCTGAAGCCTTACTAATGACAACAAAAAATATGATGGAGCCATGAATAGTAATTGCACCTGTAGATGCAACACAATTAAGAATTAACAGAGATAAATTTAACAGTGTCACAGATAATGATGCATTTACCAGTTGTTCTAACTTTAGATGTAGGAAGAGATGTTCAGTAAAGGTTTAACTTTTTCAACTAAAGTTAGCAATTCGAGAAAGAATGTAGAGCACAGGGCTCCAAATTGCAATGCGATTTGAATTGCCACTGTTAACTTGGAACCAAGATTCTTCAAGCCGGATTAGCAACTGTGAGACACACAAAAGAAGTTTAGAATATAGTAAAATATATATTTTGACAGTTCAAAAAAATGGTTTCTGCTTGATATAAAGTTTCACTTTTACTCTGCTTGCCCAAGTGCCGCATTAGACTAAAAGCTTTGTTAAGAAAATCTGAATTCTTTTGAATTCCTTCATTTTGGGATCAACTTCAAATCAACCAGCTTGGTGTACTAGAATTTTACAAGTACATTAAAATATTTGGAGATGTATACTAAATGACACGTTTCTATAAGCTGAATTTATATGTGCCCCAACAGCATTCTACCACTTGACATTACTTATTGCATTTGGCCCTCGTAGCAGCCCTGGAAGAAACAAATTGTTATTACTCTCAGTTTGCATATGAAGAAACTGAAGTGTAAGGAGTTAATTGTCCAAAAACATATAGATAAATAACTGTTGAATCCAGGATTCAAAACTAACATTCCACTACCAGAATTTATGCATCAATAGACCGCCTTTATTTCATCAGAAAATATACCAACACTCTAAAAAGGACAGATGTTTTATAGTGGCTGTATGATATAGAGTCATTGGAGCAAAAAACACAATTATGTTTGAATTTTCATTTCACTATTTATCAGTTATGTAGCCTTCGGCAAGTAGCTGACTTTTCTTAGAGCATCACTTTCCTCATTTGTAATAACACTGTATAGAAATGTATGAGGGTCTACACGTGGGAAACTCTCAGAATTTCTCCACTTTTGCCCTTCTCTTTAGGAACTTTATTTATTTATTTATTTATTTATTTTTTTGGACAGGCAGAGTGGACAGTGAGATAGAGAGACAGAGAGAAAGGTCTTCCTCTTCCATTGGCTCACTCCCCAGATGGCCACCACGGCCAGCGCTGCGCTGATCCGAAGCCAGGAGCCAGGTGCTTCCTCTCTTTAGGCACTTTAAAAATTGAAGCAAATCCACATAAAATAAAATTAATTACCTCAAGAATTTTAAAATACGTATTTCAGTTATCTAAAGACATTCAAATTGTTGTGCGAATATCAACGCATCCATCCCTTCCCTAGAATTCTTTTCTGTTACAAAACTGAAGCTCAGTAGTCATTAAACATTAATTTCCTGTTCTCCCCAGGCCTTATCAACCATTTTACAAGTTTATTTATTTTGAATACTTCATAAAAGTAGAATTTTACAATACACATCATTTTGTAATGTAAAATGAGTCATCCATTTTGTTGTGTGTCAGAGATTCCTTCTTTTAAGGCTCAATAATATGCCATTGTTTGTAGGTATCAGCTATGGTCTCTATGTTTGTGGCACTCTCCCAGATTCTTATGTTGGAACCTGATCCCCAGTGCAGTAGTATCTGGGCAGGCATTTGGTCTAGTAGTTAACACACCAGTCAGGATCCACACTTTCCACATCAGAATATTTGGGGTCAATCCTTGATCCAGTTCTTGATTCCAGCTTTCAGTTAAGCCGAACCTAGGAAGCAGCAGTGACGGCACAAGCGAATGGATTCCTGCCTCCCATGTGAGAGACCCAGATTGGGTTGCAAGCTCCTGGCTTTTATACCCCTTCAACCCCACCATTGTGGGCATTTGAGGATTTAACAGGGACTAGGAGCTCTCTCTCTCTCTCTCTTTGTGTGTGTCTGTGTGTGTGTGTCAGAAAAAAAGAAAAGAAGGAAAGAAAGAATGAAAGAAAGAAGAAGGGAGGAAGGGAGGAAGGGAGGAAGGGAGGAAGGGAGGAAGGGAGGAAGGGAGGAAGGAAGGAAGGAAGGAAGGGAAGAAGAGAGAAAGAAAAGAGAGAACACCTTTAGTAAGTGATTAAGTAATTAAGGCTCCACTCACATGAATGAGATCAGTGCCTTTTTAAACAGGCTTAAGGGAGCTTGTTTGTTCCTTCCACCAGGTAAGAACATATAGAAGTTGCTATCTATGAGGAACAAGTCTTCTTGGACATTAAATCTGCTGTCACCTTGGTCTTGGACTTTCCAGGCTCTAGAACTGTAGAAATAAATTTCTGTTGTTTGTAAGTCACCCAGTTTAAGATTTTTTTGTTGTTGTTATTGAAAGCTAAACAGATTGGGAGGAAATTGTTACTGAAATGTGTAGTGCTGCTAATAGCAAATACCTAGAAACGTTGTAGTGGCTTTGGAACTGGCTAATGGATAGACTGAATGGATTCTGAGGTACATATTAGAAAAATCCTGCCTTGCTGTCAACAGAACATTAAAGATAATTCTTTGGAAGGCTCAGAAGAGGTTAACTATAGAGAAAACTATAGAGAAATATAGACAGGAAAGACCATCCTGATGAGGTCGCAGATATTATTGGAAACTGGAGGAAAGGTTCTTTTCTTAACTAAAACCTTGTTATTTTTGACTAACAACTCCCCATTCCCCACTCTCCATTCGGCCCCAGCCTCTGGTAGTCATCATTCTGCTCTCTAATTCTATGAGTTGAAGGTTTTTAGATTCCTCATATGAAAGTCTTCAAAAACCACATGGAAAACTATACTATGAAAAAAGCTATGTGTATATTTTCTCAAAAATTTTGTTTATTTTGCACCAAAATGAAATTCTCTTTTGATTTCATTTTTCCATAGACATGTTTAACTCCTTCATATAAGTTACATCATGTGTTATTTGTCTTTCTATGCCTGGGTTATTTCATTTAGTGTGATGTCCTCCAGGTCCATCTATATGCAGCAAATGACATAATTTTCTTTTTATGGATGAATAATATCCCATTATCTATCTATCTATCTATCTATCCATCCATGCACCCATCATTTACCTCATATTTTCTTTTCTTTAAGATTTTATTTATTTATTTGAGAGGCAGAGCTACAGACAGAGGGAGAGACAGAAAGAAAGGTCTTCCATCCACTGGTTTACTCCCTAAATGGCCACAACAGTCAGAGCTGGTCCGATCCAAAGCCAGGAGCCAGGAGCTTCTTCTGGGTCTTCCACATAGATACAGGGACCCAAGCACTTGAGGCATCCTCTACTGCTTTCCCAGGCTATTGCAGAGAACTGGATCAGAAGTGGAGCAGCCAGGACACAAACTGGCGCCCATATGGTATCTTGGCACTGCAGGCAGAGGCTTAGCTTACTATGCCATAGTTCTGGCCCCTCATGTTTTATTTATTGATTCATCCACTGATGGATTCATAAGTTGATTCCATATTTTGGATATTGTAAATAGCATTTTGTTTAATATGTGAATAGAAATATCTCGTTGACATAGTGATTTCAATTCCTCTAGATATGTACCCAGAAGTAGAACTGATGGATGTTATAGTTGTTCCATTTTTAGTTTCACCATGGAATCTCCATACTATCTTCCATAATGGCTGTACTAATTTCCATACCATCAAGGTTCCCTTTTCTTTGCATCCTCACCAACACTTCTAACAACATAGAGATAGTGGCTCTGAAGTGCATTTCCCTAATGTTAGTGTTGTTCATCTGTTGTCTGGGCATGGATTCTCTGTGTTGCTTATAAAAAATACAAAAAGAAATTAGTTAATGTAGGAAATACAGTAAAAAGGAAGTAGAATTTAAAAATTTGGAAAATTTTCAGCCCAGCCATATTGTAAAGAGTGCTGGAAGTATTTTATTAAATATTTTAAATGTATTCATTTATTTATAAGGAGGAATGGCAGAAAGGGGGAGAGAACAAGAGGAATCTTTTGCCCACTGGTTTAATCCCCAAATGGCCACAACAGCCAAGGTTGGGCCAGGCTGAAGTTAGGAGTCAGAAACTCCATCTGGATCTCCCACATGGTGGTAGGTACCCAAATACTTGGGCCATCATCTGCTGCCTTCCCAACAAATTAGCAGGAATCTGTATCTGAAATGGAGGTGAGACTTGATCCCAGTCTTTCCAATATGGGATGTGAGGTTCCTAATCTGCTGTGCCACAACGCACACTATGAAAAAGTGAATTTGGAACAGAACACCATTGGTGTGGCCAACATGTCATTTGTCAAAAAGATTAGTATGGCTCAGTGGATGCCTGATGCCTTTCATCAAAGCAATGGAAGAATTACCTTGAAGGCATTTTGTAGATCACCCAGCTGCCACTTCCTTCTACAGGCCAAGAGTGCAAAGGCATGTGGGGAGGGGGGGCAGCACTGTGGTGTGGGACATATGTCAATGGGACACGTCTATTCATATGTTCAACAAAATGTTATTTACAATATCCAATACAATATCCAAAATATGGGATCAACTTAAATATTCATCAGTGGATGAATGAGTAAATAAAATGTGAGGGGCCAGCACTATGGCCTAGTAGACTAAACCTCCACCTGCAGTGCCAGGATCCCATATGGGTGACAGTTCGCTTCCCAGCTGCTCCACTTCCAATACATCTTTCTGCTGTGGCCTGGGAGGGCAATGGAGGATGGCCCAATGGAGCCCTGCACCCACATGGGAGACCTAGAGAAAGCTTCTGGCTCCTGGCTTTGGATCACCACAGCTCTAGCCATTGTGGCTATTAGGGAATGAACCAGCGGATGGAAGACCTCGCTCTCTCTCTCTCTCTCTCTCTCTGCCTCTCTTCTCTATAACTCTGCCTTTCAAATAAATAAATAAATAAATAATCTTTTTTTTAAAAAAAAAAAGGCGTGGGGAAAGAAATTTATTAAAAGAGAGGCTTCACAGAATACACAGCAGACTCATAGAATGATAAATGCCCTAAACAACGCTCTGGCCTCAGAATCAACCCTTAAGGCATTCGGATCTAGCTAAAAAGCCATGAGAGGATTTCGGGCATGGAAAGCCAAGACACTCTGGCCAAAAAAAACAATAACAACAACAACAAAAAGACCTAAATGAAAGATCTCTGTGAGTAAGATCCCAGTGGAAAGAATGGGCCATCAAAGGAGGTACCTTTCTCCCTTCTCTGAAGGGAGGAGAGACTTCCACTTTGATTATGGCCTTGTCTAAATAATTTCAGAGTTTGTGGAATCAAGAGACTTCCATAGCCTTGGCAGCTCATGACAAGAGGCTTGAGTGATCACTGACATTATAAATAAGAGTGTCAATTGTTAAATCAACAATCGGAGTCACTATGCATTTGCTCCCCATGTAGGACCTCTGTCCTTAATGTGTTGTACTATGAGAATGAATGGTAAAACTAGTCTTGAAACAGTACTTTATACTTTGTGTGTCTGTGTGAGTGCAAACTGTTGAAATCTTTACTTAGTACAGAGTTGATCTTCTGTATATAAAGATAATTGAGAATGAAACTTGATGAAGAATGGGATAGGAGAGGGAGTAGGAGGTGGGATGCTCTGGGGGTGGGAGGGCAGGTATGGAGGGGAAAACCACTATAATCCAAAAGTTGTATTTATAAAATTTATATTTATTAAATAAAAGCTTTCTATGAAAAGAAAAAAAGATAAATCTAATATATATATGTGTGTGTGTGTGTGTGTATATAAATTAAAAAAAGGCATTCACCATGACTGAGAAGGGTGTACAGAAGGTTCCTACAAGTCATTGCCAACTTAACCAAGGCTTGACTGCTCTTAGCACTGCCCCCTTCACAGGGGTTGCCAAAATCTGCATACATCATAAACAGCTGGTGAGTACCCTGGACATGAACACTGTGGTGGAGGCCACCAGAGCAGCAGCCGCTTTCCTGCTCTCCACCCACATTTCCACACTTCCCAGAAACCCTCGGGCACGTGGAATCCGCTAACCACAAGGCAGACAGATGACCTGCCCTCTGGAGAGCCTGAAAATATGATGACAATAGGATGAATGGGGGTGATATCCTCCCTCCAAACATCCTCAGAGTTGTGTTTGGAGGCACCTCAGCTAGCACACCCCAAAGGGAAGAAGCAGGTCCTTCCCCCGAGCAGATACGCTTCATGGTTTTTTTTTATATTTTATTTTGCAAACTATTTCAGTGATTATCGTAATCAGTTTGCGTGATTGTTTGCTGTATGTCCTATTCAAGGTCCTCCATAGAAACAGAGCTAATAGATAATACAGATGCATGAGGCTATTTCAGAAAGTTCATGGAAAATGTAATTAAAGGATAAGTTTATCTTGGTGCAAAAACAGTTTTGAAATCCATGCAGGGCCAGCATTGTGACATGGAGGGTTAAACCATTGCCTGTGACACTGGTATCCCATACGAACTCCGGTTCATGTCCTGGCTGTTGCACTTCCAATCCAGCTCCCTGGTAATGGCTTGGGAAAACAGCAAAAGATGACCCAAGTGCTTGGGCCCCTGCACCCAGGTGGGAGACCTGGATGGAGTTCTGGGCTCCTGGCCAGCGCTATGGCATAGCGGGCTATGCCTCTGCCTGCGGTGCTGGAATCTCATATGGGTGCTGGTTCATGTCCTGGCTGCTCTACTTCCAATCCAGCTCTCTGCTATGCCCTGGGAAAGCAGTGGAGGATCGTCCAAGTCCTTGGGCCCCTGCACCTGCATGGGAGACCCAGAAGAAGCTCCTGGCTTCTGGCTTCTGGCCTCTGGTTTCTGGCTTCGGATCGCTCAGCTCTGGCCGTTGCCACCATCTAGGGAGTGAACCAGCGGATGGAAGACCTTTCTCTCTGTCTCTCCCTCTCTGTCTGTAACTTTACCCCTCAAATAAATAAAAAATTGAAAAAGAAAAAAAAAAAAGAAAAAAAGAGGCTTCAGGAGGACCTCAGAACTAGCTGCCAGATGTTGCTTCAAAGTTTCTGTTCTCCAAACTCTGGCTCAGCCCTACACAGCAAGTACGGCGCCAGTGGGCCAACTGTGCTACGAGGCTGTAGCGGCTTCTCCTCCTAAGGGCACAGATGAGCCGTTCTTGTTTCAGACTCATGATGCCATCCCCACTGGAGCACAGAGTGTAAGAACTGTAGAGGCATGACTACTTCCACCTAGATGCCACTGCAGAATTCTCACAGTAAAGTAATGCCTAGTAGAATCAGAGAGACAGGGCACCACAGAGACCATCCACGAGAGAAATACCCAGTGAAACTGTGGAGCCTGAGCTGCCCTCTGGGAATCCAGACTGGTAGAGTCACTAGCATTACAGGTGTAAACTCAAATTCATTCAAGCAGCCCTGGGGGAGCTGCTGTGAGAGACTTGGGGTACACTGGGTAATCCCCAGTGCAGTGTGTAAGGAGACAAGACTAGTCAAAGAAGATAACTCTGAAGTCTTAAGATTGAATGTTTTTACTTTTGTTAGATTTGGGTCCATTGCCCCTTATTTCTTTCCTATTTCTCATTTTTTGAATGAGAATATCTATCCTATGCCTCTCGCACTGTTGTATTTGGGAAGCATGTACCTTGTTGGTTTCCATAGGCTCTCATCTGGGGAGAACTTGGCCTTGCGGTGAATTGTACCTTCAGTTTCACCAATAGCTGATTTAGGTGATATTTAGACAGGACTATGAACCTTAGACTTCTGAGTTGATTTTAGAATGAGTTAAGACTGGGGACTTGGGGAGTGAAGTGAATGTATTTGGTGTGTGAATAGGACATGAACTGGGGAGCAGGCTTGGAATGTTATGGGCTGAATGTTTATGTCCCATTAAAATTTGTATGTTAGAATATAATTTGTAATGTTGCAGTATTAAAGTCTGAGGCCTTTGGGAGGTGGTAAAGTTCTAAGTGCACCGTTCTCCTTGAATGAGATTAGTGTTACAAAAGAGTACTAAGGCTTTTTGCCCCTTCTGCTGCTTGAGGATGCAGCAAGTAGTTTCCACCCATGAAACAGAGAGCAAACCCTCACCAGGCATCCAATCTGCTGGCACCGTTGTCTTGGACAGCCTCTAGAATTGTGAGCAATAAGTTTATATTTCTATGAATTACTCAGTCTCTTTTGTTACAGTACCCCGAGTAGATAAGACAATATCATATTACGTTTACCCACTTCTCTGTCAGATACTTGGGTTGCCTTCCCCTTTGACTGCTGTGAATAATGCTGCTATGAACATGGGTTCAAAGATATTTCTTTGAAAATCTACTTTCAGTTATAATGGGACTTTAGTAACGGAATTGCCATATGAAATAGTAAGCTTATTTTTAATTTTTTGAGACACTGCCATACATAGCAGATGCACTATTTTACATTCTCAATAACAGTGCATAAGGGCTCCAATTTCTTGACATCATTACCAACACTTGTTATTTTAATATTTTTTGAGAATAACAATCCTAATGGTTTTGAAGTGATATCTCATTGTGGTTTCAATTTGCATTTTCCTAATGATTAGTGATATTGAGGATCATTTTCTTTATTGCTAGCCATGTGTGTATCTTTTCTGGGGAAATGCCTATGAAAGTCCCATGGCCTTTTGAAAATCAAGCTGTCTGGTTTTAGTTGTTGAGTTGTAGCTATTGTTTATATATTCTAAATATTAACAGCGTATGTATATGCTCTCCAAATATTTCTTGCATTCTATTAGTTACCTTTTCACTCTGCTATTGTAACTTTAAGATACTTTTAAATTTTGATTTAGTTCCATTTGTAGAATTTTTTTACTTTTGTCACCTACACTTCCGCTGTCATATCCAAGAGATCATCAACAAATCCAATATCATGAAGTTTTGCCTTGATATTTTCTTATAAGGGTTTTATGGTCTTAGTCCTTATATTTAATTCTTTGAAAAAGTTTGAGTAAATTTTTTAAAGATTTATTTTATTTGTTTGAAAAGCAGAGTTACAGAGCAAGAGGAAGAGACACAGAGAGCTATCTTTCTTTCATCCACTAGCTCATTCCCCAGGTGGCTGTAATGGCCAGGGTTGGGCCAGGCTAAAGTCAGGAGCCAGGAATTCATCTGGGTATCCCATGTAGGAGCAGGGGCCAAGCTCTTGGGCCATCTTCTGCTGCTTTCCCGAGCGCATTATCAGGGGACTGGATGGGAAAGAATGCAGGTGTTACAGGCAGTGGTTTAACCCAATATGCCGCACTGCCAGCCCCCATTTCTTTTTCATGTAGCTATCTGTTTTTGTAGCACCTTTTGATGGAAAAACTATCATTTTCTTATTGAGTAGTCTTGACATGCTTGTCAAAAAATATCATTTAATGACATATATGACAAGGCTTATTTCTGGGTTCTTTATTTTGTTTCATTGACCTATGTGTCTGCATTTATGCAAATATCATATGCTGTTTTGATTATTATCAATTTATAATAGATTTTGAAACTAAGTAGTATGAGACTCCCAACATTGTTCTTCATTTCCAAGATTGTTTTGATATTTGGGCTCCCTTGAAATTCCTTGTTAATTTTAGGATGTATTTTCTATTTTTACAAAAACTATCTTTGACGTTTTATAGGGATTGCATTGAATCTTAGGTTGCTTAGGGCAGTATTCACATTTATTTTAATTCACGTTACAATAAAATAAAAATCATGTATTTGGTTGCTTAAGCAACAAACATTTTTTAGGTTTCTGAATGCTGGAAAACCAAGATCAAGATGCCAGCAGATTTGTTGTTTGATGAGTGTCTGCTTCTTGTTTCACAGAAAGTGGTCTTCCACTTTCTTATGTGGTGAAATGAGTAAGAGAATTTTCTGGGGTCTCTTTTATTGGGACACTAATTGCTTTCATGGGAAAAGCAATTACTGTTCTGACCAAATCAGACACCAAAGGCCCCATCTCCTAATATCACCACATTGGGAGTAAGGATGTCTGCAGGTGAATTTTGGAGAGACACAGTCAGTGCATCTGTTAATATTAACAATATTAAGTCTTCCAATCCATGAACATCAGATGACTTTCCATTTATTTATGTTTTTTTAATTTCTTTCAACAGTGTTTTATAAGTTTGACGTTTAACTCTTTCATGACCTTTATTGTGCTTAGTCCCAAATACTTTTGGATGCCATTGGATATAAAATTGTTTCCTTAATTCCCTTTTGGGATTATTAATTGTGATTATGGATAAATACCACTGAGCTGTTGTGTGTTGATTTTTGCATCCTATAACACTATGAATTCATTTATTAGTGCTAATAGTTTTTCATTGAATCCTTGGTATTTTTTTTAAAGATACAATCATGCCATCTATAAATCAAGATAATTTGACTCTTTCATTTTTAATTTGGATGATCTTCATTTTTCTTGCCGAATTGTTCTGGTTAGAACTACTTATGTGATGCCAAATACAAGTGATTAAAGCGGGTATTCTTATCTTGTTCCTCATGAGGTATTCTTATCTTGTTCCTCATGATGGAGTTTAATTTTTAGTCTGTAATCATCATTGAGTACATTATGAGCTGTTGACATTTTGTATATAGCTTTTATTATGTGGTGGTAGTTTCCTTCCATTTGTACCGTGTTAGGTGTGTTTATTATGAAAGAATGTTAACTTGTCAGATTTTTTTTTTTGCAGCTATAGATGGGATTGTGTATTTTAAAAATTCATTTCTTTTGTATTTTAAAGACTTATTCATTTGAAAAGCCAAATTAAAGAGAGAGAGAGAGAGAGAGAGAGAGAGGCCTTCCATCTGCTGGTTCACTCCCCAAATGGCTGCAATGGTCAGGACTGGGCCAGGCCAAAGCCAGGAACTAGGAGCTTCTTCAGGGTCTCCTACAGGGACAGGAGGAGCTCAAGTACTTGAGCCATCTTCTACTGCTTTCTCAAGCCACTGGCATGGACTGGATCAGAAGTGGAGCAAATGAGACATGAACCTACAATGCCACACTGGCACCAAAATTCATTTCCTTAACGTGGTATATTACATTGATTTTTATGTTGAATCATATGTAAATGGAAAGAATAAATCGAATTTTGTCATGGTGCATAATTTTTTATTGTACTGCTCAGTTCCATTTGCTAGATTTCTGTTAAGAATTTTGTATGTATGTTTATCAGGGATATTGACTTGTAATTTTCTTTTCTTGCAGTGTTTTTAACCTTGCCTTTATATCATGGTACTGCTGGCCAAATAGAATAAGTTCAGAAGTTTTCTTTGCTGCCCAATATTTGTTGGAAGAGTTTGAGAAAGATTGGAGTTAATCCTTCTACAAAGAGCTGATAGAATTCACTGGTGAAGCCATCAAGTCCTGGGCCTTTCTCTTTGAGGAAGTTTTGTCTGTTGATTAGATCTTCATAGCTATAGGCTTGTCAGATTTTCTATTTCTTCATTAATCCACCTTGTAGGATTTGATAAGTTTGTCCAATTTATCTAGCTGATCTGACATGCTGTTGATGGTACTGCCTTATAGTAGTTGTTCTGTAAAATTGGTTATAATGCTCCTTGTTACATTTCTAATTTTAGTTTAGTTTAGTTTAGGTGAAAATTCAGTTTTGTTTCTCTTTGTAAAGAACCCACTCATACTCTTAAATTTTCTGTATTATTTTACTATTCTGTATTTTGTTAATCTCTAGTATAATCTTTATTTACTTTCTTCTGCTACTTTGGGTTTGATTTACTCTTCTTTTTCTAGTTACTTCAAGTGTAATTTTAGATTATTTATTGGGGCCGGCGCCGCGGCTCACTAGGCTAATCCTCCGCCTAGCGGCGCCGGCACACCGGGTTCTAGTCCCGGTCGGGGCGCCGGATTCTGTCCCGGTTGCCCCTCTTCCAGGCCAGCCCTCTGCTGTGGCCAGGGAGTGCAGTGGAGGATGGCCCAGGTGCTTGGGCCCTGCACCCCATGGGAGACCAGGAAAAGCACCTGGCTCCTGGCTCCTGCCATCAGATCAGCGCGGTGCGCCGGCCGCAGCGCGCTGTCCGCGGCGGCCATTGGAGGGTGAACCAACGGCAAAAGGAAGACCTTTCTCTCTGTCTCTCTCTCTCTCACTGTCCACTCTGCCTGTCAAAAAAAAAAAAAAAAAAAAAAAAAAAAAAAAAAAAAAAGATTATTTATTGGACATTTTTCTTCTTTAACGTAAGCAGTTACATCTACAGATTTCTCTCAGAAATGTTTTCCCTGCATACCACACATTTTGCTTTGCTGCTTTTCACATTAATTTCTTTCAAGATATTTCCTAATACTGTAGTGATTTCTTCAAGCCAATGTTTTCATAAGCATGTGATTTATTTCTGCATAATTATTAATTTCAATTTTCCATTTGCTATTCATTTCATTCCATTGTAATTGGAAAATATACTTCACATTATTTCAATCTTTTAAAATTTGTTTTCTTATATTCTTATGCTAGAGAAGTTTCCATTGTATACTTGGAAAAAAGGATATTCTGAAGTACTTTTTTTATTCTTTTTTTAAAGATTTATTTACTTATTTGAGAGTTAGAGTTATAGACACAGAGAGAGAGAGACAGAGAGAAAAGTCTTCCATTCTCTGGTTCAATCCCCAAATAGCCACAACAGCCAGAGCTGAGCCAATCTGAAGCCAGGAGCTTCTTCTGGGTCTCCCATGCAGGTTCAGGAGCTCAAGCATTTGGGCCATCTTCTGCTGCTTTCCCAAGCCATAGCAGAGAGCTGGATTGGAAGAAGAGCAGCCAGGACATGAACCGGTGCCCATATGGCGATGCAGGCAGAGGCTTAACCTACTATGCCACAGTGCAGTCCCCTGAAGTTCTTTTTTAAAGATTTATTTATGCATTTATTTGAAAGGTGGAGTGACGGAGAGAGAGAGAGATGGAGAGAGAGAGACAGAGACACTCCTCAAATGGCCTCAACAGCCGGGGCTGAGCCAGGAGCATTATCTGTGTTTCCCATGTGAGTGGCATGGGCGTAAGTAGTTGGGTCATCTTCCGCTGCTTCCCAGGTGCATCAGCAGTGGGTTGAACTGGAAGTGTTACAGCCAGGACTCAAACCAGCTCTCATATTGGATGCTGGCACCACAGGCAGTGGTGTAACTCACCGCACAACAATGCTGACCATAGTTCTGCAGTTGCTCAGCAGAGTGTTCTACATAAGTCTGTTAGATCCAATTTTACTGTTTTCTCAAACTTTTATTTCCTTATTGATCTTTCTGGTTGTTCTGCTCATTTTTTTAAACTTTTATTTAATGAATATAAATTCCCAAAGTACAGCTTATGGATTACAATGGCTTCCCCCCCCCCATAACTTCCCTCCCACCCGCAACCCTCCCATCTCCTGCTCCCTCTCCCATTCCATTCACATCAAGATTCATTTTCAATTCTCTTTATATACAGAAGATCAGTTTAGCATATATTAAGATTTCAACAGTTTCCACCCACACAGAAACACAAAGTGAAAAATACTGTTTGAGTACTAGTTATAGCATTAAATCTCAATGTACAGCACATTAAGGATAGAGATCCTACATGAGGAGTAAGTGCACAGTGACTCCTGTTGTTGACTTAACAATTTGACACTCTTGTTTATGGCATCAGTAATCACCCTAGGCTCTTGTCGTGAGTTGCCAAGGCTATGGAAGCCTTTTGAGTTTACCGACTCTGATCATATTTAGACAAGGTCGTAGTCAGAGTGGAAGTTCTCTCCTCCCTTCAGAGAAAGGTACCTCCTTCTTTGATGACCTGTTCTTTCCACTCTCGGCAATCTTTCATTTAGGTCATTTTTTTTTTTTTTTTTTGCCAGAGTGTCTTGGCTTTCCATGCCTGAAATACTCTCATGAGCTTTTCAGCCGGATCCACATGCTTTAGTTCTGCTCATTTTTGAAAGTGAAGTATTGAGGGCTCCTATAATTATGGAACTATCTGTTTGTCCCTTCAATTTTGTTATAATGTTTCCTTCAAATATTTAGGGGCTGTGATGTTTTGTTAGGAAGCATATGAGTGAGGTTATTTCTGTAAACTGGAGCTGATTCTAGTTATGATACTATTAGAAATTAACGTGAAAAAGAAATGCATTGCTGATATGGACATATTAGTTAAAGGTAATGAAAAACTTGCATTTAGTGCATGATTTCAAAGAGACATTTATCATATGGAAACTACGTAAGAAGGATATTGGAAAATCTGATTCACTGTCTACAACTGAATTTCCATAAAGTACAGTGACATTGCTCAATGGAATGTTTCTTCCAATGACACTGTAAAAGTTGAGAAAAGAGAATTTAACACCAAAGACTAATTCTTTTTCCAGGAGAGATAGAGTGAACATTTCATAATTTTATGTAAATATAAGACAGCAATAAACTCTCCCATTTTTAATTTCCTGAAATAGAAAGCTGTGACCCCAATCACTACTCTACCTGTGAGATTTTTAAAATTTCTTCTAAAATAAAACCTAAGAAATTTGCTTTCTTCTCCTTCTTTTCTATAGAGCAGGTGTCTAATTCACCCACTACACACACAATTACTTTGGTAAAAATAAAAGCATAAAAAAGCTTTAGTTCATAAAGTTTAAAATAAGAATGCCCAAAGTTTTATTTACACTAATATTGATAGGCATAGTTAAAATACAGAAATCTCCAAGTAATATAAAATGAAAAAATTGAAGGATCTAATGTGTAAGAGGAGGACTATAGGTAATACAATTGTACTGTGTTTGGAATTCATGCTAAGTGAGTAGGTTTAACACCTTTTCTTCAGTCTATCTAGTATCTATCTCTCATCTATCTATAGAAACATATCTCAGAACATCATGTTGCATAACCTTTAATACATACAGGAAAAAGTTATTTTTAAAATTAAAAAAATAAAATACAAAAATCTCTATCACACTCATAGTTTATTTCATATTCAATTTCCATTTATGGGGTCAGAGATCAATCTTATTAGAAGTAGCTTTTTATAACTCTTAGATTTGTTGGTAAGTAGGACTCTTATAACTTCTATTATTTTTTCTATCTTCACACTAGAGATTACAAAAACTTAACTTCATGTGAATCATTCCTCTTTTCTTTCAAAATGATAAATATTAAATATTTTATGGCAATTAGCATATTCATAGAAAAACTTTCTAAAACATTTTTAAGTGGTATGGATTTAATTTTAGTGCTGTGATCTATATTCAGTTTTAATAATTTTCAATGTTTACTTTTTATTTATTTGAAAGGCAGAGAGAGGAGAGAGAGAAAGAGAGAGAGAGAGAGAGAGAGATCTCCCATTTGCTTATTTATTCCTCAAATGCCCACAACACCTAGGGGTAGGCCAGGCTGAAGCCAGAAGACTAAAACTTCTTCCATGTCTCCCATGTGGGTGGGATGGCAGGGACTTAAATACTTGAGCCATCTCCTGTTTCCTCTTAAGACATTCATTAGCAGGAAGCTAGACTAACTGGAGTAACCAAAACTCACATCAGGCATTTCAATATGGGATGTGAGTGTCCAAAGTAACATTTAATCTGTTGTACCACAATACTAATCTCTTAGTTTTATTAATTTGTATCAATATAGTTCATAAAAATTAAGACTTGCCAGCCTTTTACATTTCAGTAGTATAATTTCTAACAAAGCTGAGTTACTGAAGAATCATTGTGTTTTTTTTTAAATTAGTATTAGTATAATGTCCACATTATTGGAAAAAAATCATAAAAAGTAATTAGTCTTTGGTACAATAAAATATGATGAAAGGACATAGAAGAGTTGTAATTGGAACAGGATTTGTTGATTGAGTCTGGCATTTTTTTAATTTGTTGTTTGTATTCTAACCATAAAAAAGAGGAAGACATTCAAGAAAAGTTTAACAATAGTAGTAGACATTAACAATTTCTGCATCATTTCCAGCTTGACTAAATGATAGCAATCTCTAGACTGCAATGTGGTTGGAGTTGTAGCATTTTATAGAAGTGTTCTTGCTCAGGTTTGGTTGTTAATTTATTTTGTGGGATAGAAAATCATCATAGTGTTCTCTCATGTAGAATGTGATGAGACCTACTATTTATCATAAAAATTGCTGTTAGCTTTAGGGAATTTTCAACAATTCCATTTCTGAAGATCCTTGGGTAATAAATGGTCATATTTTGTTGAAAAGTTCATATTGTTATTGAACTTAAATCAATTTTCATCCAGTCATAAATGCCAAGGCAAGCTGTTGGAATTACCATGAAACCTCTAACACTGGAAATTTATATGTTAAATTAGACAATATCACAATTCATAAGAAGTTAATTTATTAATAGTTGTGATTTTGAAAAATTTAAGCTGGAAGGAAGGCCTTTTGCCTAGCATTTAAGACTTTTGATAGGAAGCCTGCATCTCACATCAGAGTGCCTGTGTTCAACACCTGTTTTTGGCTCCTGATTTCAGCTTCCTACTAGTGCTGACCTTGGGAGGCTGTAGTTGATATTCAAATAATTGTTTTACTACCACCTACATGAGAGGTCTGGATTGCTCCTGGCTCATTGCTTACCTGTTCTCCATGGGACACTGCAGGCATTTGGGAGTGAACCAAAAAGATACAAGCTCTGTTTCTCTTAAATAAATAATAATAATAGTGAAAAGAATTAACTTAAAATGATTATGCATTAGTCTGAACCTCACAATTACTACTAGTTCCAAATGATTCCTTGATGGACTCCAAAACAATGAGTTATTACCTCTAGAAACTAATATTTAAATTAGAAATCCTGTTCTGGTTTTTAAAAATATTTATTTATTTATTTGAAAGTCAGAGTTACACACAGAGAGAAGGAGAGGCAGAGAGAGAGAGAGAGAGAGAGACAGGAGAGGTCTTCCATCCGCTGATTCACTCCCCAATTAGATGAAATGGCCAGAGCTGGGCCAACTCGAAGCCAGGAGCCGGGAGCTTCTTCCAGGTCTCCCACATTGCTGCAGGGGCCCAAGGACTTGGGGCCATCTTCTACTGCTTTCCCAGGTCATAGCAGAGAGCTGGATCAGAAGTGGAACAGCTGGGACTTGAACCAGCTCCCAAATGGGATGTTGGCACTGCAGGTGGTGGCTTTACCTGCTGCACCACAGTGCCGGCCCTGAAATCCTGTTCTTTACTATTGTTGGGAACTAGTAAGATTTTCAAATGCAGCTTTATTAGAGATGTGAGTATAGCTTATCCTCTTGTATTTGGTTTATTTTGGAGAAATTTTCTTACTCATTCTCAAGTATTAAGAGTCAAGATTAGGTGGTGTTCAGCCAGCAAATAATATACCACTTGGGATGTTCATATCCCATATGAGAATGCCTGGGTTTGAGTCCAGGCTCCACTCCCAGTTCCAGCTTCTTGCTGATGCACACCTTGGGAGGCAACAGGTTGTGGCTCAAGCAGTTGGCTCCCTGCCACCTATATGGGAGACTTGGGTTGAATTCTTGGCTCCTGATTTCAGCCTGGCCCAGCCCCAGCCATCGTGAGTATTTAGGGAATGAACCTGTGCATGGGAGTTCTCTGTCTCTCTTCCTTTCAAATAAATAAAATGATTTTTTAAAAAGAGAATTAGTAATAGTTTAAGAGATAAGATTCTTGGTAAGATGAATAGAACAGAGAATCAATGTATCTGTAACCTCAGGAGAACAAACACAAAATGTACTAACACACTATTAAATAAATTTGCCTGACATCTTGGGATCTGATTATTGTTTATAGCCTTTGTTCATTCTCCTGCAGTGCAATGGTCTATTTTCTACTTGCTGAATTCTTAGTGGAGGATTAATCCCATGATTATAAATTGAAAGTATGCTATTGTAAAAAATTAAAAGGAAAACAAGAAAGGAAGGAATGAGGAGGGAGAGAGGGTGGGAAGAATCATTAAGGGCTTAAAATCATGTATTTGAAATACATGCAATCTGTTCTCCATATATAAATTAAAAAAAGTTGAAAAGAATCGCCTGGGACTTTTGTAAAATGTAGATTCTCATCCAGTTCTCTTCCCTAGAGATTTTGATTTAGCTGGTCTACAGTTGGGCTGAAGAATGAATATTTTCAATCAATGCAGCACATGATTTGTGAAATATAAAAATCTGAGAAACACTTTTTAGCAAAGTGAGCATTTTGCAATATAAAAAGAGCATGAGGCTTTGAAATCCCACAAACATGTGTTCCAGTTCCAGATTTATTAATCATTAGTTATACAACTGGGTGATTTCTTTGAATTCTGTCACCCTAAATGTCCATGTCCACAAAATGGAGACAAAGACATTTATTGTATAAGAGATGAGTGTGTGTCTATGTATGTATGTGAAGATTTAAAAAATTAACACATAGTGTCTTAATCTATGTAAGAGTATTAGCAAACACTAGTTGCCTTAATCTTATCCATTGGTTTGTCACAATTTGCCTGTGGCTGTCCTCATTTTTGCACTAAAATTCCTGCTTTTCTAGATCCCATTTGGATCTATGTGTGACCCTGGTCCAAGGGGACATTTCTTCCTACCATTCAGCCTCTGTGGGCACAGCCCGGGGAACTGAACTCCCAGGTCCTGGGCAGAGCTCTCATTTGCCCACGTGCCTGCTGCCAGCTTTCCCATCTCCCTGGGGCTCTAAGACAACCAACCAGTCACATTGCTCTATGGGCAACGGGCAAAGCAAAGCACAGCATGAAGGTGGCTCCTTCTTGTCCATCACTGAATATTTCTGATCAAATCATGAGTTTCTGCAGCTCCTCTCTTCTAAATAACTACACAAGCATCCTTTATCCTCACTCCATACCTATGCCAAAGGATGGAGGCACATGCTGGTGACACAGCCTGCCCTCCTTTTTAAAAAAAAAAAAAAAGATTTATTTCTTTATTTGAAATGCATAGTTGCAGAGAAGGAGGGAGGGAGGGAGGGAGGGAAGGGAAGAGAGAGAGAGAGGAGAGAAAGAGAGAGAGAGAGAAAGAATCTTCCTTCTGCTGGTTCACTCCCCAGATGGCCACAAGGACCAGGGCTGAGCCAGGCAGAAGCCAGGAACCAGAAGCTTCATCAGGATCTCCCACATGGGTGGAGGCAGAGGCTCAAGTACGCTGTTTTTCCCAGACCATTAGCAGGGAGCTGGATCAGAAGTGGGCAGCCAGGACATGAACCGACACCCATATTTGATGCCAGTCTCAGGCTACTGCTTTATGAGCTACGGCACAATGCCAGCCCCTGGTCCTATACATATTACACTCATCTAATACTGCTTTCTAGGAACTTGAACACTGATCACCAAATTTATATTACTGAATTATCCAGATGAAAATGGAAAATGGAATTATTTGTTTAGATACCTGTAGTGGAAACCACCTGAAGAGTCATTATCCACTCATTTAACGAATATTTGTGAAGCACTCAGATTGTAAATATTAAGCATCTAGGTGATTTAATATATCTTTAATTTTTAATTCATATAACTTTGTGTCCTATAAACAAACATATACCAGGTGAGGATCACAGGAGTGTACAGAGATTTTCTTTTCTCATTCTGAAGTATTCTTTGGAAACGATTTTATAAAATTCACTCAAATGTTATTACTTAAATTGTAGCTGTGTAGGTTTTTACTTTAACTTTATTGTTCCAATTGGTTACTCCTTTGTCCCCAAAAATCAGCCTTTTCTCTTTACAATAATACAATTTCCAGTGAAACTAACTAGAACTACCATGTCTCATTTGCCTCTCAAGGTCATTTATGTCAGTTGGCATCAAAACTAGACTGTGCTTTAATTTTAATCATTCTTTCATTCTACCCCTCTCCATGATCTCCAAAGTCAGCTTGAAAGTTACATAAAGAACTCTGGGGCCAGGGTTGTGGCTTAGCAGGTAAAGCCACCACCTGCAATGCCAGCATTTAAATTGGTAACTTTTCATCAGTAACTTCATTCACCAGAGTCACTCTATTAGTTCACAGATGTTGAGGCAATGCAAGACAGCTATCGAAGTAAGTAAGTCTTTCTAACCACCTGCTAGTGGCATGCAAATTGTACCCCTGTTGAGACAACAAAAACAAGTACATCTTTGAGGGAAAAAAAAAAAAAACTACTGATTTAAGCAACAACAGAAATACAGAAATACTACTTTTTTTCTTCTCACAAATTACTAAATTTCTCTTTATGTGACATGAATAGCAGGGAAATCCAGAATATGTAGAACACTTAGGTGTGAACATTTTGCACAACACGGTGTTAAATGATAATAATTACAATGTTCATCACCATTAAATCTGAAATTACAGTGAAGTTATCAGTTGTGCAAAAGGTCTTTTAAAGAATAGATAGTTTATGCCAGATGTGCTAAAGTTACTGCTTTAATACATAGTATAGAAAATCACCTTCATTTCTGTAAATTAAATATTGAGTCATCGTCATTATTGTCTGAAAAATACATTCATACACTCTCATGCTGGCTCATGACACCTTATTTCCCTATTAGTATGTCTTTTCCTATAACTGAACTAATGTTAATAATGTGATGCATGCTATTTTAAGGACCAGGTCCAATGTAGTGCATTGAAGCCTGAGAAGTTGATTTGAAACCACTGTTTCAAATAACTTGCTGCATTTGATTTTTTAAAACAATTAAGACTCTCTGTTTGGTTAAACACTGCTAATTTATTTGTTTGCTGATCCTGTTGAAATGCAATTATCCAGCCATAATCTATCACAGAATCTCACCAGAAGTGCATTTTCATTAAACTAATACGGTTAGTTAGCCAAATAGATAGGGAAGCTGTGTTTGGGCATGTGCACATGTGTTAGAGAGAAACAGAGAGAAAAAGCAACAAGGTTAGAAAAGAATAAATAAAGACTCTCCTTCATATCATGTTTTAAAATGAATGTATGGCTACAGTATTTATCTTATACTGTGATATGTAAAAACTCAAAATAGGATACGTTGATTCAGGATGCTAGTTTGCCTTCAAGAATTAAAACTGAATGGATAAGAACTCAGTAACATTGCAAAAATATATGATTGTCTCACTCTAGCAATAAACAATATATAAGTTGTTACAAATCCCTCTGTAACTGCTATGATAAATATAAGATAAACCACGGAAACTTGCACGTAGTAGGGTAGAGTAGCTTTAATTTCTGATGGGAATCTTACAGCTTTGAGTGACTGAAGTAGCCAAAACAGTAGCAACAGCACTACTCCACTACTCGATGCTAAATTAAGATAAGCGGAGTGCTGCCTAGAAACAAAACAGAAAAGACAATTTGAAGCACTACATTGACCAACCTCTGGATAGACTTGTTTGCTATATTGGTTGTGCTAAGTAGAATTATTTCAAATAGTTCTTCACAAGACAAGTGTACTTTCCAGGTTTAGTACATTTCAGATGAAATTCCCAAAGTGTTTTACACATGTAGACACATTAAGTTTTCTGTGCCTTTGTGAAGTGAATGAGAAGATGCAAGATACACTATTTCTTAAACAACATGGAATGCTGGCACATTCCTCTAAATTGCACTAGAAAATAGAAATGGTGAATTCATTTCCAGGGAAAAGAATTATATACCTCATCTTTGGTCTCCCGTATTGGAGTTCTTTGTTAATATGTGCAATGATTTTTCATCTAGTTCTTTCTTTTATGATAACATTAATGGTAAATGATGACAGCATAAAAAGTGACATTAATACATTTACCTTGTTTCTCTAAAGGAAAATATATTCCAAGGATACATAAACTCCACAGGTCCCCTCTCCTATCTTGTGAACATTTGAGAACCCACTATGCATTTTTATATAATTTGCCTTCAAAGAGCTAGCAGTAAGTAGTTATTTTAAACATCCTTGTAAAGCAAATGCAGTGAATCATTCTATTTTAATCAGACAAATAACAGTTCAACACATATGTTATATTATCTGCTTTTGGGATTAGAACTCAGGTTGTATTTAATACAATAGAATTTCATTAAATTATCTCTTGACCCAGTGACCCCACCATACTGTACTTCCCCAGTGTTCCCGGAAGAATTAAAATACTAAGTTAAAAAAAAGTCAATCTTTATGTTACTCTGATAAAACTGGGAACTTTGTGGATATAACCTTAATGACTCATTTGAACTCCATGACTTCTTTTCAAAACGTAAAAGAACATAACATAGAGAAGATTGCCAAGCAGAAAAGCATGGGGTAAAAAGTTCCTGGGGTGAGTTTTGTCTACGGACCTACTTTTGTTCTCAGCCTTGGCCAAGCCATTTGCAGACCTTCAGTTCTCAGATTCCACCCACATGAGGACTCTGCTTGTGATTATGTCTAATATTCCTCCAATCTTGAATTTCAGTGATGAGCAAATAGTGTCTTTCAATTTATAATTATAATTAAATATGGTTTCACACATTTAATTTTTTTGAGATTTACTTGTTTATTTGAAAGGCAAAGTTACAGAGAGAGGGAGAGACAGAGAGATCAGAGATCTTCCATCTGCTGATTCCGATGAAACAAGGACATAAGCCTCAGCCATTTTAGGTTTCTTGTTACCCCTGCCTTCTTTCAAGTGTTCAGTTCCATCTCACACCCTGTATTGTTCCCCACCCCACCCCCTGCATTCTTCTCCAGGCTTGGAAGCCAGTGGGCCAAAGCTGAAGAACCAGTATGGAGAAGCTCATCTCCTCCCACTGGCCCCACCCCCACCCCTAGCCCACCTAAGACACAGAAGGGCCCAGCCTGCTGGGGTCAAGGCCTCTGCCATGTGTTCAGTCTGTGCACGCTGGCAGTTGGTCTACCTTTGTGAGTTTATTTTCTTTGAATAAATTTGGTCTGGCTGTGAGTTTGTATTTTGTCTCCTCTCTGTTCTGTGCCCTTTTTCTTACAGGTTCACTCTCCAAATAACCACAAAAGCTGGTGCTAGACAAGGCCGAAGCCAGGAGCCATGAACCTGATCCAGGTCTCTCATAAGCTAGCAGGGGCCAGAGTACTTGAGCCATCTTCTGCTGCTTTCCTAGGTGCCTGAACAGGGAGCTGGCTAGGAAGTGGAGCAAGCAGGACTGGAACAGGTGCTCATATGGGATCCTGGCATTGTAGGTTGTGGTTTAACCAGCTGTGCCACAGTGCTGACCTCAAATAATTTTTTAAGCCCTAAATAGTCAAAAATGGCAATAGTTATTTTCATTAGCAATGGGAACCTATGGGATCCCGACATGTAGAGAAATAAAGCTTGCTCCTACAAATCCCATTTTTGCTCAGAAAAAAAAGGGAAATAATCAGCTGCTATAGCAAAGAGCATTTGCACCCTGTATTAGTTATTTCTTTTAATTCCTTCTTATAAAAGAAGCCCCTGCCAGGAGACACGGCAGTCTAGTTCTCAGCGTGAATGATGTGAGAGGTAGCAACAGATCATGCAAAGAAGACTAAGGTAAATCAAGTAGTGTAAGAAGCACAAATGACAACGTTTCTCAATGAAACTGGAAATATTAGAAATTCAACCAATATTTTTGAATGGTTAAAATCTGCTGAGTGCAGTACGCACACATGATAA
This sequence comes from Oryctolagus cuniculus, assembly GCF_051225735.1. Taxonomy (NCBI): domain Eukaryota; kingdom Metazoa; phylum Chordata; class Mammalia; order Lagomorpha; family Leporidae; genus Oryctolagus; species Oryctolagus cuniculus. Next base: position 58,802,162 of record NC_142888.1, read on the forward strand.
AGCTGGCTGTATCCTGCCATCAGTATTCAGGTTTACAATTAGAAGAGAGGAGAAATTTGTACACATAATAGCAAGGTAGAACAAGATTAATACCATAAAATGGAAAATAAATTGCTACAGTAGTTCAAGAGAAAAAAAGATTTATTCGTGATGGGAGGGCTAGGAAGGATTTAATGAGAATCAGCTTTTAGCTGGGCCTTAAAAGGTAAATAAAATTTTGAGATTTGTGGGGGAGAAGGAGTTGGAAAGATAATGGCCATTCCAGACAGTGGGAAGTGTATTAGGAAAGAATCTAAGTAGGCTGTCCAGAACTTTTAAACAAGTTGGGATTAAATCCAAAACTTAGAGCCAAATTGAGAAAACATGAGGTGAATAAAAGTATAATACAGGATTTCTGGATATATGTCACGGTCCATAAGGGGCATAAAGCCAGAGAATTAATAGGAGAGGTCTGAAGTCCTTTACAATTCGGAGATGTTTTGAAGCTGAGTGGTTTTCTCACAAGCTTTTCAAATGTGGAAACCCATAATTTGACCTTGTGGGTGGGTACATACTGGAGAAAAGATGTGCAGCTGGAGTAATTCAGCAAATAACTGAGGAGACAAATAAGGGGGCCAACAGGAGGGTACTATAGTCAATTCATTGAAAGCACAAATTACAAAAAAAAAAAAATCCATGGGTTTCAACTTTTTGACGCCAAAATAAGCATATCTTTTAATTCCATTTGTCTATGAATTCTTTGGAATCCCTTCATATACACGGAGTTCCAGCTTCTCAACCCCAGCCACAAGAGTTCCTACTTGGTGCTCGCGCCAGAAATGCGTGCTTCCGCTATACACGCTCTGAGTTCTTTGAGACCATGCTGCTAAATGTTTCAGTAGGGGTTTATGGGGGATGAATCTTGGTATAATAATTAAGTTAGATCATCCATTAGCTTTTACCTTTGAACTTGTGCTTTCGTTCAAGTGCATACTTAAGCTTGGTTTCATTGCAAAGTGAGTAAAGCATGCTTCGTACTGGTGTTCGAAAGCCAATGGAGAGAATTTTTATCCCACGGGAAAAGTTAATCTAAAGGCAATTTAATCAGCTCAAAGGACCCCTACAAGGACAACCCAGAGTGGCTTTAACTTTTATCAGAACATGGAAAGAGTAGGCTTATTAAGAGTCCTTGGTGATTTCCACAAGTTCTTTGATGCTCACCCTAGTGTCTTTTAACATATCTGTTATTCTTGAAACAGACGATTTTTTTTTGCATTTTTATTTTAAACAAGCATTGACTATGCTTCTGTGATATAAAAATAAATGCTTTTCTTTAAAATATTATTGAAACACTTTACGAATATTTAGACCAGAAAAGCAACAATTAAGATCATGTGTGTATATAAACTAAAGACATATGTGATGGGGTCTTTGCTACAGTGTAGCCGAGTGGAGTGGGTTGTAGAGTATAAAGAACCTCGATTCACATTCCAATATGACCAATAAAAAGTGTCATGATTAAATTTGTTCAGGTTATTAGAAATTTTTCACTCTCATTTTTCCCAATTGGAAAAATGAGAATAGTTATTTCATCTGTTTCTTTTGTAAGACTTAAATGAGCTAGCAGTATGTGCAAATTGCCTGGCATATAGCATGTATGTGCACTGGAAAATTTTATTTATATCTCAGAATGAAGGCGTTGAAAATTGCCCCTGAGTAACCAATCCAATACATAGAATTGAAAGGAAGAAATACTTTAAGGCATCCAACATGCTTTATTGGCCTGTGTATTTTTATTATTACAGGAAGTATTCTTACATGTGTATGGGGTTGGGGGGAACATTCTTATGGCAGAAGCTACCAGAATGTAAATTCTGTAAATGCAGAGACCTCAGCAGTCTTGCTTGCTGTTGTATCCTTCAGCCTTGAGGGGATATCTTGGTACAAAACAGGACCTCAAAATTGTTTATCTCTTAGAAAGAATTGATATTCATTTGGAGAAACTATCAAACCTAGAAACAATAACTATATCTTAAACATGTCATTCTTCATAAAACAGTTTTGATCCTTTGTGTGATAGCCTGAAGCCATATTCTTAAGGATGAAAGTTCTCCTTCTATTTCCACAGCAGTACTCAAAAAGGAACTCAAGAGAAGGGCATTATCAACAACCTGAAGTTAAATTCAAAATGATTTTAGATATGAACTTATATGAAGAATTAATTTTCATTATGATGTTGTAAGCAGAAAGAACAAAACAGATTCTTAAGAAAGTACTGGGAATATATATTTTTAAGTTCATACTTATAATACATACAATAAAATTGTATTTTCTGTAGTTGTAGTATTAAGTTCATTACAGTATGGAGACCCCTGTATTGAATTGTACTGAATATCTATTCCATTGTATTTCTCAGTATATACCTGTCCATATTCAAATTTTCATATACAAAATCTATTAATAACAATGTATTAATAAAGCACCAGCATTTTGTATTTTGTCTCAGTACCTTATTTCATTGTGGCATTTCTCATGTGTTTGTGTCTGATATGTTTATGCTTAAAAATCAAATATTTTAAATTGATCCAAATAAATGCATTAAATATAATCAATAGAGATTTTCCTGTTAGTATAAGATTATAGTGGTATTTCATCACCTGTAATGGTCAAATTAAATTTCTCAAGTTTATATCTTTGTGTTATTGAAGGGAAGCCTTCTTGTGTCTTGAATTTTTATGTTACTGAAATGAGTCAACATTTAGCTAGTAATGGACTAGAAGAGAAAACCATTTTCTCAGGAAAACATTGTCCGCTGTTTCTGCGCATGGGAACAGATTGCTTTATCAAACACAAGTCAATTTCATAATTACTTCTACGACATAATGTTTAGTAAATACCTATTTTACCAGGTACATGGCAAGTATCTGTGGCAGAGCATTTGCTTGTCTTCTGTTTAATAGTCAGATCGAACTTCTCACGTTTACAGCTTTAAGTTACTGAAGGGGAGTATTACAATGTCCTAAATTAGTTGGATTGTTGTCACTTAATGAATAAACTGTGTTAGCTCTCTATGTTAAGGGAACTTAAAAATGTGGTTATTATTTTAAAAATTCATGAAAAAAATGTGTAAACGATAAAACTATGCATGGGTTTCAAAGACTTTTTGCACTAAAGTAAACTTAACTTTTAATTCCATTTTCCATTAACTTTGTGAAGTCCTTTTGTATAGGAACATATGACTACTTTTTACCAAACAATGTGCTTGAAGTGATGTCTGCCATTTCCAAATACAGTTAGTAAGCACTCCTGTGAGTTTCCAGTCTTTACTCCTTCCAATTGGCTGTAATAAAAAGGAATAACATGAGAACCCTCGGATTCACATCCTGAAGATGGAGAGAACTAACTATAAGAAAACCTGAGGGGCCAAAGCCGTGGCATAGCAGGTGAAGTCACCACCTGGGACGCCAGTTTCTCTTATGGGTACCAGGTCAAATCCAGGCTGTTCTACTTCCAATCCAGCTCTCTGCTAACTGCCTGGGAAAAGCAGCAGAAGATGGCCCAAGTATTTGGACTCTGCCACCTACATGAGAGATTTGGATGAAGCTCCTGGCTGCTGGTTTTGGCCTGGCCCAGTCCTGGCCATTGCAGTCATCTGGGCAGTGAACCAGCAAATAGAAGAACTTTCTCTGTCTCTCCTTGTGTCTCTGTACTCTGAGTTTCAAATAAATCAATCTTTAAAGAAAGAAAAAAGAAAACTGGAGTAACTACTTGAAGTAGAGCTACTCAACTGGGAACGTTTGAGATGGAGAAATCTGTAGTTAGGTTGAGGGTGGGTCACTATAAAACAGAATTCTTGTTTTGTATAATAGTCAGTAACAATGACAATGATTATATAACAATAAAAGTAATATTAACTCCAATCATTGAATACTTAAAATTCACTATTCTAGTTGAGCTAAATATATGGAATAATTTAATTTTTACTACCCTGTTATATAGATACTTTTATTATCATCATTTCATGGAAGAGGAACTGCACATGTCCTGAAGGTCTAAATAATTTGATCCTAATCATAGAACTAAAACCTGGAGGATTCAGGTAGGAACTCAGAAAGTCTAACTTAAGTCTGAGCATTTAAATTCTCTACTATAGTGCCTCATTAAATCACTCTTGATTGCAAAATAAACAAGTAACGGACTAAGCACAGTATTTAGAAATATTAAGGAATGCGTAAGAAAAACCTAAAGTAAGTGAAAACAGATTGATCTGGCCAGAGCAATTTCAGATCACAGAGGGATTGAGTCAAGCGATTGCTAATTCACATTATAAATTTTGTACAATTGCTTTTCCTTTAAACTATGTTCATGTATAACTTTACAAATAATGAAAATGATATACTTTACAATTTAGCTTTCTGTGTGCCTCCTATGAATGACAAAGGTTTCCTGCAGTGTCAGAAATTTCAATAAATTTCTGGTTATTGTATGAGAACAAATAAATGCTTAATGGTTGAGAATATACAGCATGTGCAAGGAAATACAACATATCCCTGAAATACCTCCAAATTTATATGATTTATTTTCTTGATAACCTGTTGGGAGCCCCAGCGGCTAACTCATATCCATATAAGAAGAAGGAATCTTTTTAGAAATATGTGTCTATAAATCAAAGATGATACCTATGGGGTATCTGAGCATAAGTTCAAAAAGAACAGTGTTAGAATCATGTGACTCTAGCAGAAAATATGCATATCTTCAGGTTGAAATACACTTTATAGTCCTAGTTTCTGTAAATCATTGGTAAATGACTCATTTTTAAGACTTGAACCAATGTATAGTCATGGAGAATTCTTGTGAAAAGTTGTCTCTGAATTTCAGTTATATTTCAAGAAGTCTTTTAAATACTAGCACCATACTTGTAAGCATGTCCATGGAAATAAAAGAAGTCTTTTGAAAAGCATGCCTATTTTCTTCATTGAAAGCTCCAAATAAAAGAAAGAGATATGGTATTTGAAGACCTGTGATTGCATCAGCATGTGCATAAAGAAGCAAGACACACTTGTTATTGAAAACATAGCTCTGGAATTTCCAGGGATCACATTCATTGAGTAGACTTCATGTAAAAAGTTATAAAAAAGAAGTGCTACCCCAGAAGTGGCAGGGGTCTATAATTTTGCACAGAATTACATTCAGGATAACCTTAAGCATTATTTTACTTTCAAGAGGCAAAAAAAAAAAAAAAAAATCCTCAATTTTTTCAAGGGTACTTGAAAAATCCTGGGAAAATAGAATGAAATTATGTTTATTTTAGTGCCAAATTTTTAAAAAATCTATGCGTAGTTTTTTAATATACATTTTCATTGAATTTCTTAAGACCTGTCATATGCCAGGATTTCAAAATTTTAATTCCATTTCCACAAACTGCTTTTTTAAATATTTATTTATTTACTTGAAAGCCAGAGTTGAGAGAGAAAGAGAGAGAGTGAAAGAGAAAGAGAGAGAGAGAGAAGATCTTCCATCTGCTGGTTCACTCCCCAGATGTCCACATGGCCAGGGCTGGACCAAGATGATCCCAGGAGCCTGGAGCTTCTTCTGGGTCTCCCAGGTGGGTGTCAGGATCCCAAGTACCCGAGCCATCTTCAGCTGATTTTCCAGCCCATTAGCAGTGAGTTGGATCAGAAGTGGAGCAGCCAGGACACGGACTGGCACCCATACAGGATGCTGGCCTCGCAGGTGGTGATTTACTTGCTGTGCCACAACATTAGCCTCTCCACAAACTTTTTGAAGTATCCACCATATTTATGTTGTTTATTTTTTAATCTGAATTTTCTACAAATGGTCTTACTTATATTGTTATCTCCAGTTTTATATACATCAATTATATCATAATAACATGTATAAAGGGGGCTATTGTGTAAGTGTACTTTTGTAATAAAGGTACAGTTAGCCCTCCATATCTGCAAGTTGTGCATCCATAGACTCAACCAACTATGGATAGAAAATATTCCAAAGAAAAAACTGTGTATGTCCTAAACATGTGCAGATTTTTTGTTGTCATTATTCTCAAAAAACACAGTGCAAGTAACCTAGAGATGATTTAAAGTATACAAGATAATGTGTATAGAGTTTATATGCAAATTTATACTGTTTGATAAAAGGGGCTTGAGCACCTTCTGATTTTAATATCTTTGGAGGGTCCTAGGAGCAACCCTCAATGTTTATCAAGTAAAACGGTATTAAACAAGTATAAGTACAATAAAATATAAGAAGTAAAGAATAAAGTATAGAGTGCATGATGCAAGATATAACTCCCTGACATTCAAAGAGTAGCAGAATTATAAATTCCTGTCCAGAACCTGATTTGTTCTTAAAGAGAATAATGAAATTCCTAATATTCATATATATAAAACATGCCCAATTGCGTGGGTCTTTATACTGAAGAAAAACTTTGATTTTCATTTTTATTATTTTAAAGGTTGCCTTATGTGACTGAAGTTTTTACAAGAAGAAAATCTTACTAAAATGTGCTATATTTACAAATATTGCCAAAGTCATTAATGAAAGAAAATATATCCAATGGAATTATGAAACCTCATGAAAAGTGAAAACGTTTGGCTAAATCTTTTACCTATTCAAGTTAAGTCCTGTAAAGAGTAACTATTTTATTATTCTGGGGACCAATATTTATTGATCCTCTTTTCAATTGCTATTGATTTATTTTCATTGTTTATTTGAAAGGCAGAAACAGAGAAAGAGACAGAGATCTGTCCATTCACTGATTCACTCCTCAAATGCCTACAATATCCAAGTCTGGGCCAGGCCAAAGCCAGGAATCTAGAATTCAATATAAGTCTACCACATAAATGGCAAGGACTCAACTACTTGAGCCATCACCTGCTTCCTCCCAGAGTGTGCGTTAGCTGGAAACCTGGGATCAGAAATGGAAGAGCCAGGGATTCAACCAGGCACTCCGATCTGGGGTGCTGGTTTCCTAGATGGTGTCTTAACTGCTGTGCCAAATGCCTGCTCTGCTCCTGAGTACCAATATTTAAATTTTAAATGCCTACATTAATTTCCTTACATTTTGTATTATAAATTTAAAGTGAATCCAGTCTAGTTTGTGGTTTTCTCTAATCATGGTCATCTGGTCAGATCTAGGCAAAAATTAGAGGGAAAATTGTTTCTAACCAGAAATGAAGTCTTTCCAGGAAAATGTGCTGGAGAGAAGGGTGGCAAAAGACCGCAGCATGTATGCATGGAAGAGATCCTAGTGGTATACGGTAGAAATATAACTTGGATAAGGAGAGAAGCAAGGAAACAAGATAGATGACAAGCAAAGATAAGAATTTCCAATATTTTAATACAATGAAATTGGGTGATTTTGTGTGATGATGTAGAAACAGACATTTTCTTTCCTCAAATAATATTCAACTGTGTTAGCATATATGTATCTATCATATCATGAAACGATTTTATTGTTTAAATTTTTATTTATTTTATTTATGTGAAAGGCACAGAGACACAGAGAGACAGAGACATACCCGGAGAGATTATCCACTGCTTAAACGCCTCCAACAGCCAGGGCTGTGCTTGGCCAAACCTGGGAGATGGGAACTCAATTAGAGTCTCCCATATGGGTGAAAGGGACTCAAGTTCTTGAGCCATACCTGCTGCCTCCCAGGGTGCACATCAAGAAGCTGAAATTAGAAGTGGAGCCAGACTCCTAACCAGGCATTCTGACATGAGATGTGGCTGTCCCAAATGGCATCTTAATTGCTACACCAAACACCTGTCCCATGAAACAATGTTAACATGAGTGGCTTTATGTTTACCCATGAACTCATCAGAAAAGTTGTTTAAGTAGAAAATGGTTCTTGGATACTATGATAATGGATATCTTATTTTATTGTCAAAATAATTATAGAAAATATATGAATCATATGTTTCTTTGAACTCATATGCAGTTATTCTACATCCGATTGGAGTCAACGCTCACTTTCATCCTGGAAATTTTGGTGATTCCAAATTGCCCACAGTAGGTTTTAACAGCAACCTGTTTAGCTCCTAGAATTTGTGCTGCACACTTGTACTTACTTTGAACTGGTAATATAGTTCATAACATTTGGAAATAGTAGACATTTGAGAGGAAATGAAGAAGGAGTTGCGAACTATTATTCACAGTGTGTGAGGCAGTGAATTCACAGGCAATATCTGGAGCAAGAAAATGCTCTCAATATTATATTACCAATATTGAAAGAATCAGACTTTTTATTTCCACTCAAAGATTTTTGTATTTGTTTTTGCAAATTGCAAAGACTTTTCCTCTTTCAATTCCTTGAATCCCTATGGCTTTCTTCCTCTTTTAGATACAATTTCAAATGGGCTTTACACTTTAAAAATAAAACAGAGCAACCATTTGAAAATAACAGGGCACCCCAATGTGGAATCCCATCTGTGAAAAAACACCTGCACAACTACTTTTATTCGCATGCTATAAACATCAGTTTCACACCTGGCTCCGTTATGATTGTGAAAGAAGTTTCTAAAAGTGTCATTCTCTTTTCTTTTAGGGGATGCACCTTTCGAGTGATTTGTTCCTCAAGATCAATGCTTTGGGGGAGCCTTGGCATTGTTGTAGCCAAAGGCAATCTTCCTGTTTGATGTTTCTATTAGTGTATTCTATGATTCTGATATTCTGATTCTAACATTAGATTCCTGTCTTGCCTGCAAGGCATTTGTTTCAACACTTTACATTTTCCCTTTATCACATTCATATGTTTATTGTTTTATGTATCAATTGAGAAATATCTTTGCATTTTGAGGGAGTCATTCTGGCAATGAATTATTATTTAAAAGGATTCTTGGGGCAAGCATTTGGCACAGGGGTAAAGATGCCATTTGGGATGCCTGCACCCCGTTATCAGAGGACCTGGGCCTGGCTTTCATCTCTGCTTCTGATTCCAGTGTCCTGCTAAAGCGCACACTGGGGGCAGCAGTGATGACTCAGGAAGCTGGGTTTCTGCCACCTTCAAGTGAGACCTGGACTGATTTCTGGGCTCTTGACTTTGTCCAGGCACAGCATCAGCTGTTGCAGGCCTTTGGGCAGTGAACCAGTAGAATTATTATCTCTCCCTTTTTGTCTGTCCATTTCTCTGCCTTTCAAATAAGAAATAAATAAATAAGTAAAAGGTTTCCTGTTATGCAAATGTGAAGAAATACTTATATATATATATACATGTACAAATACACACATATATATGAATGTTTCAAAGTTTGTATAAACGTAAACATGATTTATTTTTGTATTGATTGTTATGCTGTGAATATAAAATCTCATATTATTT